>NC_143038.1:24225000-24589166 GCF_057628025.1 Oncorhynchus mykiss
AGAGAAAAAAATGAGAACTCATAATCAGATGTCCTTGATTCACCACTCAAATCTAGTATGAAGCTCTAGAGACACAACCTTGCATACCAATGCACATGAATTGCCTCCTCCAAGCACAAAACCACAAGAGTCAACTTTATTGTCCTTCCCCCTGAACTTGGTAGGGGGAGAGGTCCACAGTAATTATCATCAAAACCAGGAGGGGCAGAAAACTAGTACCATTAAGCTGTCCTTTTTGCTGTTCACAAAACCAAAAGCACTTCTGACTTTGCAAACCTGTTGTTCCGGCACGTGCATTCCTCTGCTCTTGACGAACCCCATGTCAACAGCCTCCACGTTTCTCCGTCTGCCTCGCCTTCGGCGCATGAAGGCATCGTCGCGCCTCAGGTTGCCATTGACGATTTGGCCGGTGACGGGGTGGATGAGACCTGCCTGCAGGATCCCGGCCATGTCTACTCCCACCGAGCCCTGCATGGCACTCTGAATGACACTCTGCATGGCGCCCATGGCAGGCAGTTTGTGGGAACTAGGGTGGACCTGGTGGCTCATGTGGTCTACAGTGGCTGCCACTTCGCCCCCAATGCCCAGATCCCCGGCCTTGGAGAGGTCCATGGCCGCCTCCTGCCAGCCGTTGAGCAGCAGCGCCCCGCCTCGGTGCGGCACCGTTAGGGGCATCTTCTCCCCTGAGTGGCACTGCTTGCTGAGCACCACGCCCTCGTACTCAAACGACCGCCTACCCCGCTTTAATTCGGGCAGATAGGGCGGCGCCACCAGCCTCTCCTGCAAGAGAGGCAAGGATGTCAACCTCCAGCCTCCTGGGCTGCATTCTCCGGCACCTCTTTGCTTGTACTGAACGGCATGGAAATGGAAGAACAATGGAAGAATATTAACGAATACTGACAATAGAAAGGTGAATATCCACAAAAACATCAAAGAAGATTTTCCACAACAATGGTTATGAATTATGATGTGAGAAAGGGACAAAGCATGAACATGGGATAGTCACCTTGGGCAGGCGGGTGACAGAAGGGGCTGGGATGTTGAAGTTAAGGTTCTGGGATGGCTGTACCCTGGTTGAGATGAAGCCAGCCCTCTGGTGCACACTGTTGGGCACACAGGTGTTTGCCAGAGAGCTGGGAGAGTCATACTGCTGGCTGGACGAGGGCCACTTCCCCTTCAAGATGGCGTGACATATACTGTCCAGGCGGTTGATGATCACCCGATCCTGCAAGGCAAAGTTGCACAAAAAAGCCCCATGTCTCATTCCCCTGGTTCCCAGTATATGGCCCACACACACACATTGTGAACAGGGCACGACAGCCCCTCTTCTCCCTCCCTCAGGAGGCTGAACAGATTTGGCACGGGCCCTCAGATCCTCAAAAGGTTCTACAGCTGCACCATTGAGAGCATCTTGACTGGCTGCATCACCGCTTGTTACGGAAACTGCAAGGCACCTGATCGCAAGTTGCTACAGGCGGTAGTGAGTACTGCCCACGGCAAGCGATACTGTTGCACCAAGTCTGGAACCTGAACTGCCTCTAACCCCAAGCCAAAAGACTGCTAAATAGCTAATAGAATGGCTACCTGCACTAACCCTTTTTTGCAATAACTCTATGCACACACACCGGACTCCCCACACACACACACACACACACACACACACACACACACACACAGTTGCTACAGTCTATTATCTAGCCTGAAGTTAAGTTGCTTTAACCCTAGCAGCATGTACATCACAGGGTTTCCATTAGGAAAACGTGGTGCCAGATGTGACCGGGAAGATATTAATTTACCGTCCATTTGAGAAATTTTGCACACCCATATGCATTGGGTGCATAACCCATTAGGCATCCACCCATTGTGCTCAGATTGACAGAAATCACATTTAGATTATGGTAATGCATATTAACAGAACATGCAACTCATGTAATGAAAGAGTCAATAAAGCATCATTTTCAAACATTTGCCAAAACGCAATTCGCAGGAAAACACCATTCTAAACAGCGCAAATGATAGTGGTTCCATATGTGACAGAGATGAAAACTTAGAAAGAGGGGGAATCTAAAGATGCAACCACTAGGATGGGTTGCTATTTTGACTAGGATTGTGACTTTGGCTTCTGGACAACGCAAAAAAGTTACTATGAAAACCAAATAGAACAGGAACGAAATGGCATAGTGGCAGGTCCAATAGGGAAGAAAATAAATAACATAATTCCAAATACTTCAAAAAAATGAATAACTTAGCTACAGAGGAATCGAGGATCATTAGCTTCTTTTAAAAATGAGATAAGGCTTGTTTCAAATCACAAACTTGTAGGACTATGCCTATTTGGGAAGCCAGCAATTTGGGCAGCACACATGGCAATAGGCAGCCCTAAAATTTCCCGGTTTCTGTAATTCCCCCTAACGAAATACATGCCTTGCGGCCAAAGTGCCCATTGTTCCCTCTCACTTAAATGGCTCTCTCAGATATCTCAATTCTTATTAGCAAATGCCCATCACGTGATTGGGTCCTTCTCACAGGTGTAGCAGCTCTGAAGTAGTGAAGACAGACACGTCGGGGATGCAACAGCACGTGTCCTTATCGAATTCCCGAGGCGCTTATTGAAGATGTTAAAAGAATTGTCCACATATACTTTTCATTACCTAACAAGATGAGTAGGCCTAACGAACAGCAAAAGCACTATGTAAATCTACTATCCCCCATAGTACAAAAGTTGACCTATTCTATTGGTCAGCTTGTCCGTCTGTGCGACAAATAAATATTCCAAACATACTCTGGGACAGTTGTGGAACACTATAGATCCCAAATTAATACAACCACTGTACATCGAAAAACCTTTTAAAAGCATTGAGGCTGATGCAACAGATCAGAAAGTTAAGCTTAAAATGTTGATAAAACTATTAGGCTATTTCTTCACATTATAAGAGCAGCAATGCACACACGGCAGAATAGCTACTGTTTTTTGGTTTTCAAATCAGCTATTTTGGTTAATGGCCTTCGTGCCCTATTAGATGGCCTTGGTGCCCGGGCAGATAGGGAACCTCTTGAAGGCCAAATGGCCTTGACCCTAAAATCACAAAATTCCAAGCCGGTCACAATAGGTTTAGCTGATTATTGAGTTGTGGCTTTCAGTGGAAAGCATCTAAAATATGGGTGAAGATAATGTGTCTTGAGTATAATTTAAAATCTTTCCTTTTTGTGCTATGTTGCTCTGTCTGCATGCTACGTCTTGCTTGTCCTACAGTATGTTGCTCTGCGTGTGCTCACTGCTCTTGTCTGTATTGTTATTGTAATTGTTTTTAATAACCTGCTCAGGGACTGCAGTTGAAAATAAACCCGGCAGGCTAAAACCGGCACTTTTACTGAAATGTTGATTAATGTGCAATGTCCCTGTAGAAATAAAAAATAAAATAAACTCAGAAACAAGAAGCGGAGGGGTGTGTGGCAAAGATAGGCGAGTCTGTCTCCGAATGGCTACGCTGTCTTCCGCCAATTCTTGCGCATTCACTGTGTGAATTGTTTACCCTTTGATCATAAAAAAAAATCCTGATTACATACAGTATGTATCCAAGAGTAAACGTACTGTTCATCTCTTGTAAACGTACTGTTCATCTCTTGTAAACGTACTGTTCATCTCTTGTAAACGTACTGTTCATCTCTTGTAAACGTACTGTTCATCTCTTGTAAACGTACTGCTCATCTCTTGTAAATGTACTGCTCATCTCCTGTAAATGTACTGCTCATCTCTTGTAAATGTACTGCTCATCTCTTGGTTACATTAATTTCGGTTAATACATGTATTAATTACAGTCATTTACCATTCTCATTGTTTATAGAGTTCAGAACCTGCTACACTCATTTGATAACCATCACTTACAAGATTCGTACATTTTTTTAATTGTATTTTGTTTGGAGTGCGCCATGTGAGCAATGAGCATGTGTCTGGTTTCTCTGTCCTGGTAATGTTGAGGGCTTGTGCGCGCCTGAGCATGCATAGAAGTACCTGGCCTGCTGCGTGGAAATGTAGGAACTTTTTTTTTTTTTTTACATTGCGAATGATAATACACAGAAAGTATTCACACAACCTTTGACTTTTTCCACATTTTCTTGTGTTACAGCCTGAATTTAAAATGGATAAGATTTTTGGGCCCTTGCCTACACGCACAATACCTCGTAATGTCAAAGTGTAATTATGTTTTAATATTTATTTTACAAATGTATTAAAAATGAATAGCTAAAATGTCTTGAGTCAATAAGTACTCAACCCCTTGGTCATGGCAAGCCTTAAATAGGTTCAGGAGTAAAAATGTGCTTAACAAGTCACCTAATTAGTTGCATGGACTAACTCGGTGTACAATAATAGTGTTTGACATTATTTTTTACATACACTTATCTGTAAGGTCCATCAGTCGAGCAGTGAATTTCAAACACAGATACCACTGCCTCGCAAAGAAAGGCACCTAATGCTAAATGGGTAAAATATATATATATATATTTGTAATCCTATGCCTATGGTATACTTGTAATCAATAAGGACTGGGGAGTTTTTTTAGGACAAAAAAGAGACCTGGTTTAGTCGGCTTTCCACCAAACACTGGGAGAATAATTCACCTTTCAGCAGGACAATCAGCACATTTCAGACATAAATGCAACGCAATGCGCTTCACGGGAAAAAACGGATAAAAAAAACAATGAAAATAAAAATATTAACTACACAATGAACATAAGCGGATAAAAACAAAAGAATAATAAAAACTGAAAGACAAAAAAACCCTAAGGAAAAGCAAAGCTAAAAACCGCACAGTACCAGGGAAATGTTTGGACACCTACTCATTCAAGGGTTTTTCTTTATTTAAAAAAAAAAAATGTTCTACATTGTAGAATAATAGTGAAGACATCAAAACTATAAAATAACACAAATGGAATCATGTAGTAACCAAAAAACTGTTAAACAAATCTAAATATATTTTAGATTCTTCAAAGTAGCCACCCTTTGCCTTGACAGCTTTGCACACTATTGGCATTCTCTCAACCAGCTTCATGTTAATGTCCACAATTTTGAAATGAGATGTTCGACAAGCAGGTGTTCACATACTTTTGGCCATGTAGTGTTTGTTCACTATGCGTGACAAAAAATTTGACTGGTAAAATAGGTCCTAAACCAATTTAGAACTGGACCGGAGACCCACCTCTCCAGTCTGTCCAGAAGGACATCATGGTGAACAAAGTCAAATGCAGCACCTAAATCCAAGAGTACAAGGACAGAGAGCTGTTTGGCATATGTGTTGGCTCTAAGATTGTTTTCACTTTCTCTAAGGCTGTCTCTGAGCTGGGCACGAAAACCAGATTGGAATTTTTCAAATACATTTGGCACTTAGAAAACATTTAGCTGTTTGAAATCCAATTGCTCCAGAATTTTGCTTAAGAATGGAAGGTTGGAGATTGGCCCAAAATTGCTAAGATCTTAAGAATCTAGATTACTTTTCTTCAGAAGGAGTTTCACCATAGCAGTTTGTAGTGCAGCGGGGAAAGTGAGTGATTAACAATAGCTTGCACTTCTTCAAATAAGACTGTTTTGAATAAAAACTGACAGGTAAAATTTTTTTTGAAGAAGGTGGTGGGGATAGGCAGAAGGCTTAAGTTTGATATCACTTTCCTGAGCATGTCTGTGTCAACCAGGGAAAATAACTCCATAGTATCTTTGCGTGGTAGGTTAGGGCACATATCAAACGTCTCAGTTCTTGCTTGACTGATACCCTGACTAATGTTTGCAATCTTATTTCAGAAATATGCCTCAGAGAAGAGGAAAGTTCACATAGGTTTGCGGGGGTAGGATTTATCAGGCCATCAATTGTCGAGAAGAGCCCTCTCAAATTATTTTCATTATTAGTGATCAAGTTAGAAAAAGTAGCCCGTCTGGCATTTCTATTGCCAGAATATCATAATGGACCTGCGACTTTGACTTTCTCTACTTCTGCTCTGCCTTTCTGCAATTTCTCTTTAACTGATTTGTTTCTTCACTCATCGAAGGTGCTCTCCATTGGGATGTGGTCTTTTTAAACATTACTGGAGCTATGCCAATCAATGGTTGCCCTTCATTTGGTATTACATTTATCAACTAAATAATCAAAAGAGGAATGCAGAATATGTGATGGTGTATTGTTCATGCACTCAAAATCTGTAGCAACCTCAGAGATAAGATGGCGTTTCTTAATAATATATTCAGTATTACCCTGTGCTAACAAGGCAGTAAGAAATGCACAGTGGTGATCAGATAAAGGATACAGTGCATTCGGAAAGTATTCAGACCTCTTGACTTGTCCCACATTTTGTTACATTACAGACACACACACACACACAAATCTACAGACAACACAAATTGTTCCAGATGCATTAAACATTATTTGCATAAATATTCAGACCCTTTGCTATGAGATTTGAAATTGAGCTCAGGTGCATCCTGTTTCCATTGATCATCCTTGAGATGTTTCTACAACTTGATTAGAGTCCACCTGTGGTAAATTCAATTGAATGGACATGATTTGGAAAGGCACACACCTGTCTATGTAAGGTCTCAAAGTTGACAGTGCATGTCAGAGCAAGTTCCGAGACAGGATGGTGTCGAGGCACAGATCTGGGGAAGGATACCAAAACACATTTCTGCAGCATGAAAGGTCCAAGAACACAGCGGCCTACATCATTCTTAAATGGAAGAAGTTTGGAACCACCAAGACTCTTCCTAGAGCTGGTTGTGGGGGGAAAGGGCCTTGGTCAGGGAGGGGACCAAGAAATTGATGGTCACTGACAGAGCTCCAGAGTTCCTATGTGGAGATGGGAGAAGGACAAGCTGTAGTCCAGGGTGGTTTTCAATAAGTACACCCCTACAGTTTGAAGATAAACATGTTTCAGTTAGAAACATGTAATCCAACTTTGAGCTCAGTAACGAGGTCATTCACGAGAAGTGAATTAAAAAGTGCCATCTTCACCCCTGGGGCATTTGCCTCAAGGTAACCAATGGAATATTAATGTTATAACCACGTTTTCTGACGGTCTCCAATCTATCACAATGGTAGGATATGACAGTTTGTATAAACTCACTACAAGGTGGAGTTAGAGGAACATAAATTAGGTTACCCACAATAACTATAGTGCCATTTCTATGGGTGTTGATATACTTTGCAAGTCCTCTGTTACTGATGATGAGAGGGAAGACTGGAGCAATACCAGACACTGTCCGTTAGTCTCTGAAACAGCTTGCGATGTTGCTGGAAATAATCCTGGAACCCCTGCGTTTAGGGAGAATCCTGTCTCTTTTAAAAAGTGCATGTTCAAATCAAATGTGATTGGTCACATACACATATTTAGCAGATGTTATAGCGGGTGTAGCGAAATGGTTGCTCCCACAGCAAAATCAAGGTTGTCACAAAAGGAGACATTCTTGTTGCTGCAGAGTTTCCCAGTACTCGTTTAGGAAAACGAGTCGGCTGAAACGTTCCGAACCACTTCGATAGCGGGCAAGGGATAATTATTTTCTTCCCTGTGCTTGCGAGAGTGTATAATATTTTTTTTTATAGTCCTCCCTCAGATTGCCTAAAGCGAAGGTTGTTTTACCCTCATGAGGGATAATGGTGTCAATATGGGAGTAGTTGGCCAGAACTGTAAGCAGGAGGGAGTTGATGTCATGGACACAGGCTCCTGGGTGACAGTGGACCTTGGCCGGTCCACAGACCGTAGGCAGGCCAAAATCTCTCACCATCGAGCTGCCCACAATGATGGTGCTCGTGATGGAATCCGATGGGGAAGGAAGAGGGGGAGCGGGATGGGACTGCCTCGGGCAGGGGGGGGGTGGAGGCTTCGACCCAGGATAGCCCGACTCTTTGCACCAGCAACAGTTTACGGCATCGGAAACCCCAGGACGGTGGAAGATGGCCCAAGACCCTCCTGTCTTGAGTCGGCGGCTTGCTGAACTGTGGTGGCTGTGGGGGAGGGTGCCACTGGGTCGGCCACCAGCTGGTGGCATACTCCCAGGATCTGTGCTGACTCCCGGGACCTTGCGAAAATCCAGTCTCCCATGGGCCGTGGAGTTGAGCTTAACATCTGTCCATTGGATTGGGACAGATCAACGGCGTCGACTCATCGACAGCTTTGCTATAGGAGGCATTTATAATGGAGATTTGGTTTGCCTGGGCAAGGTCGGTGTACTTAGAAAGCAGGTTATCCTTTTCTCGCAGCTGAGCGAGCAGCCGGAAGATCTCTTGCATTTAGGGCAGACAAATCCTTGTCCACTTTTCAGTTCCACCTTATCTTGTGATTAAGTGGAAATAATTTCACACCTAAAGCATTTGTGCCCAGCTGTGGATAAAAACACAGGTGAGCTAGCGCTGCTAGCATAGGCCTGCTCTGTTTTCATGACAGGTAGAAGCTAACTGGTACTAAACAGGAATCCGGAACAAACTTAAACTGCATTGTGGAATCCATAGCAATAAAAACTTTTGCTATGATTCAAAATGTTTTAACCGTTAACAGTCCAAGCCCTGTTCTAAGTCGGGGGAGGAGTTCTACAAATCTATATGGAATTGTTTTAAGAAGGTAATTCCAAGGATAATTTTGCCATTTGAAGTGTGACATCGGCGGATTGAGACACATCCAATGCAAAAAAACACATCTCTCACTTAAACAGATTTTTCTGGGGATTTTTTAAATGATACTAATAAGATTTCTGCGGGTGCGCGAACATCGACTCTAGGGGGTAAATCAAAACAATTTCATAGAAACAACAAACCGAGTCTAGACAGTACACTCTTCTGTTGTGCGCTTGGATGACGTATGTGGTGTGAAGTTGCTACAGTGAATGTTCCCGAGTTACAGTTTTGACTTAAACCTACTTGAAAATCTATGGCAAGACCTGAAAATGGTTGTCAAGCAATGATCAACAACCAATTTGACACAGCTTAAAGATTTTTTTATATTTGATTTATTACCCCTTTTTCGTGATATCCAATTGGTAGTTACAATCTTGTCCCATCGCAGCGACTCCCGTACGGACTCGGGAGATGCGAAGGACGAGAGTCTTGTGACCCCCGAAACATGACCTCGCCAAGCCACACTGCTTCTTGACACACTGCTCGCTTAACCCGGAAGCCAGCTGCACCAATGTGTCGGAGGAAATAGTGTACACCTGGCGACCCTAGTCAGCATGCATCCGCCACAAGGAGTCATTAGAGAGCGATGGCTCAAGGACATCCCAGCCGGCCAGTTTCAATACATTTGCTCCCAATACCAAAAGCATGTTTTCACTTTGGCATTATGCGGTATTGTGCGTATTGAATCCATATTTAATTCAGGCTGTAAAAACAAAAATGTGGAATAAGTCAAGGAGTTTGAATACTTTCTGAAGGCACTATATTAAAACTCTAGTTCCTCACAGTAAGGCATTTGAAAAATCTTTCCAACAATCTCCCCCTCGATGATCACCAATCCTCGGTATGAAAGAGCAATGGAAGTTATAAGCATACTGCTACATTGGCCTAAAAGCTATGAGTTCAATGCGCTCATTTCTTTAGCCACCAATGGATCACGGTGTATCAATGTCTCCATATGTCAGAGGCTGGTGATCTCGCATTAGTTGACTTTTAACTTTTCTATAATTTTAATTCAGATTTTTATTATTAACCACGTGACAATGATTTTGAGAAACAAAAACATTACGGAAATTAAACTGTTCAATGAAAATGTGCATATGACAATCATAACTGGCACGCAAAACGGTAGAAATGGTAGGATAAATTGTAAGCTTCCCCAAAACAATTGCAATCAGGTTTCAAACAAATAAGTATGCTTTCAAAATGCATCCTGCCTCCAGCTCACATTCTAAAGTGGTGGGTGACACGCTGATAGCCTGTTGCCTGCACTTGAATGGTAAAAACGTGCTTCAATTACCAGTTGAGAAATAAAAGTAGCAGCTCTTTTTAATTGTGCCCCAAAACTGTTTTTAACATGCAATTGCATCTAGAAATGTTTGACAATGAATGGGCTTATAAAAGCACATGTTTTACTCGTGGAGCAACCAGCTGAGGAGCTGCAGGAGAAATCCCGCTCAAAATAGAATCTGTATGCTGTGCGCGTGTGATAGTTGTGTTGGATAAATAAGATACGACTACTGATAAATAAGATGATGACTAATGAAAACACACACAGACCAATTTAATAAAAATCGACTAGCCTTTCCATCAATTAATAAAATGCATTATTTTGAAATGGGATTTTTTTGCGGGGCATGCAACAGTTTTATTTTATTGGCTTTTCATTTATAATTTTTTGGGCCAAAAGCCGCAAATTGCTGGCTAACGGAAACCCTGGTACTTAGCTACCTCAATTAACTCGTACCCCTGAACATCAACCTGGTACTCCCTGTATATAGCCATGTTATTTTTTATTAAATTTAATTTTTTACCTTTATTTAACTAGGCAAGTCATTTAAGAACAAATTCTTATTTTCAATGACGGCCTACCCCGGCCAAACCCTAAGCTGGACGACGCTGGGCTAATTGTGCGCCACCCTATGAGACTCCCAATCACGGCCGGTTGTGATACACCCTGGAATCGAACCAGGGTATGTAGTACTGACATGCAGTGCCTTAGACCGCTGTGCCACTCACCACTATTGTTATTCACTGTGTATTTATTCCTTGTGTCACAATTTCTATTTTTGTAATTAAAAAAATATCTTTGTATTGTTGGAAAAGGACCAGTAAGTAAGCATTTCACTGTTAGTTTAAACCTGTTGTTTACAAACATGTGACAAATAAAATTTGATTGATTTGATGGCCTAGCTGTCAAAATTGGCGACATTTCGTGAAAATTTATGATTAAGAAAATCTGCTTTTTGGTTAGGGTTTAGCATGAGGTTAAGGCTATGGTTAAGCATAGGATTAGTTAAAAAAAATCAATATATATATTTTTTAACTTCTTGCTTTGCAGCTGACGGTAACCCGACAGTGACAACCGATTGCCTTGGCAAACATGAAACAAACTGCTTTCGAAAGTGGTTTATGGGTCAACTCCCTGGGACTATACCTTTGGCCACTCAGAGAAGGAGTAGAGGGCTTTCTCCTGCAGCAGTTGGGCGATGGTAGGCTCCCTCGCGTCCTGCAGACTGTCAGGCATCTCACACATGGACATGGGGGCTGCAAACCGTGCCACCTCTACATAGCTGTCCACCACGGAGGCTGTGGAGTGGTTAGTACATAACACAAGATCTCAACTACAGGTGCGTGGAAAGGTCATTTTCAATGCTACATGTTTAAAGACTGCTAAAAAACTAAAAAGCCACAGCAATTTGTACCATATTTAATTACCATATTTGAATCTTTACAACTGTCTAGCTGTAAGTTACCTGGAGTTTCCCCCCTTTTTTGGGGCCTCTCCTCGATCTCGTCCTTCACTTCCAGCAGCCCCTTTGTCTGCTCCAGTTTGGGCGTGAAGACAGTGCTGTCAGGCTCCAGGATGTCCGACTTGCTCTCAGAGCTCTCTGGGTCCAGAGGGAACTCCAGTTTGATCTGTGGCTCAGGCTGGGACGTGGGGACTGAGGGGGACGGGGGCAGAGAGTCTGTTGCATCAACAGTGGGTAGTGTGTGTTCGCTGAAAGTGCTCTCTGCTTCGGCAGGCCCCTCGGAGGCCCCTTCTGGTTCTACGTCGTAACACTCCTCCAATGGCCCTTCGAAAGGTTCTTCTGGTGCTGGGTCTTTACAAGAGTCTTCCAGAGGCCCCTCCACTGGTTCCTCCTCCTGGGGATCCATGGCTGACATCTCCAAGGGTTCTTCAAACTGCCCTTCTAGAAGCCCCTCCTCCCCTGGCCCTAAGGCCATGTCCCTTTCTAAAGTCTCTTCCCTTGGCCCCTCTAGAGCAGCCTCAAATGACTCTACTGGAGATCCCATTCCCGTCCCATCGCAGGCACCCTCGAAGGGCTCCTCTTGGTGAGAGTCTTCGCATGATATACCTGATGCTTCCAGGCCCTGCTCCGGCCCCACCAGATACAGACTGTCCACAGACATCTCTTTGTCAAACTCAAAGGCCACATCATCCTCTCCCTCTCTCTCCTTGGAGCTGGGCATGTGGGCAACGGCGTCCGAGTTGCTCAGCTTCTCCTCTGGCTCCTCGGCATCACCCTGGTGGTGGGGGTACAAGGTCATATGGGACAGCGACAGGGGCGGAGGGGGGACGTAGGGTGAAGGGCAGCTTGCGGAGAGGTCGGTGTGCTCCTCAGCAGGCTCCTCCTCGCTCACGCCGATGTCCTTGAACAGCATAAAACTGGAGGGTAGCGGTTCCCCTGGGTCGCTCCGGGAGGGGGGGATACCCAGGCAGTCATCAAGCACTCCCCCTACTCTGTCCTCCCTTCCCCCATCTTCCGGCTGCTCTTCGGGGTCCAGGAACTCCGTCTCAAGGGCGGGCGCCCCCAGGATAGGGTCAGCGTCGTTGAAAATGTCTGCGGCGCCGGCGTGGTCCGTGCTCTCCCAGGGCGCTTGCAGCTCCTGGTCCAGCTCCAGTGAGGGCGCCATGAGGCCCGTCTCCTCAGAGGAACCCTGCTCCCCCACCAACACGTCGCTGCGCAGCTTGCCCGAGATTATAGGGTCCATTTCGGTCGACTGCTCACCATTCAGCTCCCCCTGCACACCATACGAGTTGAGCATGCTCTGGCCACCCTGCGCTGAGTTGAAGGGGAACCCGTTGAAGGCCTCCTTGGCAGACTTGCAATGGAGGGAATCTGAGGCCAGGCCCTCTTGCTGCAGTGAGGCCAATTCTAAGGACTCATCCAGAGGGGGGCAGTCCAGGAAGCTCTCCCTGGGCCCAGACACCATACCTAGGCTGCCCCCGGGATCCGTGCCCACTATCTCTGGCGGGTGACCATGGACGTGGATGTGCGGGTGAGAATGGGCATGGATCGACGAGGAGGAGGAGGGGGTGGCTGGGTGGTGGTACTCCGGCGGCTGGGGAGAGTGGCATTGGCCGAGGCCCGTTTCGTACAGGCAGCAGGGGTGGTGGTGGGGCGAGGGGGTCATGCCTGCATGGTGCACCCCAGGATGGTAGCCCTTGTGATTCTCCTTCTGGACATAGTTGCGGTGGGCCTCCAGGAAAGAGAGTTGCGGGTCGTTGAGGATGTAGTAGTCGGTGCGGCTAAGACCGTGGCGGGCTGCCCCAATCAGGAGGTCGCGGTCGTGTTTGCCACACTCCCACCACACGGGCAGGTAAAGGCTGGGCCGACACAGTTGCAGCCGTGGGCCCAGCAGCAGGTGGCGCAGCACCTGCTCTCTGACCTTGCGCAGCAGTTCGATGCGGTAGAGAGTGCGTGCTGCTCGCTCCTCCGTGATGGGCTCTACAAACAGATTGTGGTCCAGAGGCCCTGACAGACAGATGGAGGGCTTACTTTCATATAATTGTATCATTCAAATCACGCCATTGCAATGTCACTACCATTGTAAAAATAATACTGTCATAAATCTACTAACCTCCACCTATCTTCCCCATGCTTTCGAAAGCACCGCTAAAATACGCAAACAAATCTATGAAGTGAAGCATCCTTTTAACACAACTTCCTTTGGCAGAGACTTTTGTTAATTTAAGGATTCATGCCCCTTTTTAAAAAGGTTCACATAAAATGACATGTCCAAATCTAACTGCCTGTAGCTCAGGACCTGAAGCAAGGGTATGCATATAATTTGAAAGGAAACACTTAGAAATTTGTAGAAATGTCAAATTAAATGTAGGAGCACATAACACAGATCTGGTCAAAGATAATACAAAGAAAAAAACATGCAGTTTATTTTGTACAATCATCTTTGAAATGCAAGAGAAAGGCTGTAATGTTTTATTCCAGTCCAGGTGCAATTTTTGTCCCCTAGATGGCAGCAGTGTATGTGCAAAGATTTTACTAATCCAATGAAACATTGCATATCTGTTGAAAATGTTGTATCAAGACTGCCCAAATGTGCATTATTGGCTTATTAATATGTTTTCAAGTTCATAATTGTGCACTCTCCTCAAACAATAGCATGGTATTCTTTCACTGTAATAGCTCCTGTAAATTGGACAGTGCAGTTAGATTACTTACAACCTCATGCTAATCACATTAGCCTAGGTTAGCTTAACCATCCCTTGGGGGGGGGGGGGGATCCTGTATAGGTTACAGGTTGAGTAAGATGTTGTAGAAGCTTGCAGGATGCACTACTAAGCCACAACAGCTGCAAATACCAATAAAACAACATCATGTAATTATTTCCTTGCTTTGTCTAACTACACTATTTTGAATGTAGAAAATATGTTTTGTGGTTCTAAGTAGATTATTTATTTAGTTTCATAGCACAAAAGTGTACTAGAAAGGTTATCACATTGGCTTTTGCTACGGTTGGCACAGCTCTGGTTAAGTGCAGTGTGGTTGTCTAGCAACATGTGCCTCAGAAGGGAGGCAACGTCAGCATAGCTACAAATTCCAATGTTTCCATGCTAGATTCTGACCAAACAATTAGCTCGACAGGTAAAATGCTTTTTAAAAAAAAGATTTCAACAAATAGAAAGATTTATCTAACAAAACAACATTACACTACATTATTACATTCCCTAGGGTTAAAAAAATTCTCATTTGATGATTACTGATTTCCTGCATATTCCTTGATTTTTTTGGAAAACTTGGGGATTTTGGGAAAGCTACTGGTATTTTGCAACCCTAGCATTCACTAATAATAAACTATTTACATATTATAGAAATGTGGGTACATTTGCAGATGAAATTCCTACTTATTGTACCTTTAAGGGCAAGCTCTCTTGCTCTGCCTCCTGTGGAGTAGTTACCTTCGTCCTTCCTGGGGGGCAATCTGCAGGCAGTGCGGCACATGGACACAAAGCTGCTGAAGTATCTCTCCAGGCTCTCGTCCGTTTTCCTCTCCAGCCGGGCGAAGGAGCGGAACTGACTCCAGTCAAAGGTTTTCTTCTCCGGGTCGTACACCACGCCGAACGACGACACGGTGCGGTAGAAATCTGCTTGCTCTCGCCGGGTCCACCTGCTCATAAAAACACAGGCCTACCATAAGCCTTTTATAAAGGGGACATGCACTGACCATGTGACTGCCCAAGGCATCAGCTGTGGGTCTCAGCCAAAAGGAGTCTGGTTTCAGAAACACACATTGAAGTCACATTTCTTAATTTCTTTTATATTGTCTTTGACACGCACAATTTTTTAGGGCCACAAACAAGGAACCAGTCCAATTTCATCCCCTTGCCTAGCAGGTGTTGACAGATCTTGAAGGATATGCTATGTGAAAGTTAGTTTATAGGAATGCTAGCTGGAGACGTCATCGTGTTGCTAAGATATACCCAGGCCTTACAGATCAGTGAACATAGAGGGGGTAAGGGGCAAAGAACCGAAAGGGAACGGGACCGAGGCAGCACATAATGTAGGGGATCAATGACATCACCCACCTTTGCTCTGACATCATCACCCACCTTCTCTGCCACTCCAGGAAGAGAGGGTCAGGTTTGGCAGCGGTTGCCGTGCAGTGCCTAAGCTCCTCCCCCAGTTGCCAGGACATCGGTCCCGGGCTTGCCCCTGGCAGCAAGAAGTCATGACGCAGGGGCTCGCGCCGCATGAAGCGCTGGTAAGCTGTGATGAGGCGACGCAGCCTGGCAGTAAGATTAGGGCCGGCGGGCCACAGAGGGCGACCCTTCAGCTCCATGCCCTCCTGGCCCAATTCTTCCTGGCCAAAGCCCTCCTGGACCCTGTGTCCTATGTCTGGAAAGTAACAGAATCAGATCAAAGCTTTGTTTACATATATTTACATGCATTATATAGTAACTTTTATAGCCATTTTTGAGATGGGAAATCTGCTTTTATGACTGAATGTTAGGTGAAATAAAACAAAGTTTTGACAAAATTACACTTCCCCTGAAGGCAATCTACTTGAAAATTAACCCACGTGACACCTGCAGAAAATGATTGAGGTGGAACTTGGAGTTGGTAAAACCCCGATAATCTATATGCATTCACAGATTCTCCAGTTTGTAAGACATTTTATTCGAAAAGACAAGTTCAAAGTTAGCTGAACACTTACCTTGAACAACAATGTCATGCTTGTCCATTGCATCATTGCTGGAGCTGGTTTCATCCTTTTGGAGCAAAAATAAATGTTAACTTCACAACTCAACCTTTTCAGATACCGAATCCTTAATTTTCCTTTAGCTGAGTCACTCGAGAGTCCATACCTTATTATCAACCCTTTCCACTCCCTCCTCTTGCTTGCTTTCAGGATCGTCTTTCACGTCATCACTTTTGCAATTACTAAAAAGAACCAACAATTAAGATAAAGACCATAAAATGATATCACTTACACTTATATCACCAGAGTCAGCTTGACCACGCAGGATTTATTGATGTATTTAGGGAAACTAGATTTTAGGTATTGCTGATACATTACATTTTGAGGCATGCAGACATTGGTTGACATTCACATTCATACACAGCACCTGAGATTCGGTACTGCGGATGTTCATATTACTGTAAGCCATCCTACAAATAAGACTTGTGCCCTACGGTAAGGCGGAGGTGGTTCTTGCCTGTCAGTGAGGTCAGCCATCACCTCTCCTCCACTCTGCTCGGCTGAGAGCGCTGTGACATCAGGCATGCCCACCCTCTCCAAGAAACACAGCTCTGGGTCGGCCCGCATGGCGTTGTACCGCTCGTACCCTGAGGAGACACCAGGTGCCAGGTTTACTGAGCGCCGATGGTGATGACGGCAGTGGCTTTAGACTTAAATCTACTATTCATGTAAAATGTATAATCAATTTATCAATGACTAGTGACTGGGATATGTGGTAGGCTACATCACATATGTGCACCACATCATTACTCTCGCTCTGCTGTGTGTGCATTTTGCTAGCTGTCATTCAAATGGCGAGGGGCTGAAGATCATTGGCTGGAACTCCAATCGCTAGGGGGCTGGCCCAATTTGGGAAAATGTAGGGAAAAGCACAGCTTACAGAAAAACAGTCACTGTCAAACTAGTAATTCTGCTCATAGATTATGCATGTACGACTTACACATTGACACACAGCCCAAAGTGGGAGGTTTAAAAAATACTTCATAGTCGCCAAAGTTCCGGAGCATGCCTTTAAAAGCGGACTCTAATCCAATGATCATCAGGACCTTGATTAGTTAAATAAGATGTTTTAGTGCTGTCCTCGAACAAAAAAGCTTGCACACCCTGAAATTCTCTAGAACCAAGGTTGATGTATGATCTGAAATCGCTAAACCATGACTTCAATATACTGGAACATAAAATACACCGACCCAAAATATATACACAACAAGCAAAGTGTTGGTCCCATGTTTCATGAGCTGAAATAAAAGATTCCATGAATGTCCCATACGCGGAAAAAGCTTACGCTTGTGCACAAATTCGTTTACCTCCATGTTAGTGAGTATTTCTCTATCCACCTGACAGGTATGACATATCAGGAAGCTCATTAAACAGCATAATCATTACATAGGTGAACCTGGCCTTTTATTGGAGACAATTAAAGGCCACTCTAAAATGTGCAGTTTTGTCACACAACACAATGCCACAGATGTCTTACGTTTTGAGGGAGCGTGCAGTTGGCATGCTGACTGCAGGAGTGTCAATCAGAGCTGTTGCCAGAGAATGAACATTTTACATTCTACCACAATGTCGTTTTAGAGAATTTGGCAGTACGTCCAACCGGCATCACAACCACAGACCACGCCAGCCCAGGACCTCCACATCCGGCTTCTTCACTAGCGGAATCGTCTGAGACCAGCCACCCGGACAGCTGATGAAATGGTGGGTTTGCACAACTGAAGAATTTCTACACACTGTCAAAACCGTATCAGGGAAGCTCATCTGTGCTCGTCGTCCTCACCAGGGTCTTGACCTGACTGCAGTTCAGCGTTGTAACTGACTTCAGATGGCAGAAGGCGTGCGGTTTTCTGATGTCAACATTGTGAACAGAGTGCCCCATGGTGGCAGTGGGGTTATGGTATGGGCAGGTGTGGGCAGGCAAAAGCTACAATTGCATTTTATTGATTGCAATTTGAATACCTGACGAGATCCTGAGGCCCATTATCATGCCATTCATCCACCACCATCATCTCGTGTCAGCATGATAATGCACAGCCCCACGTTGCAAGGATCTGTACACAATTCCTGGAAGCTGAAAATGTCCCAGTTTTTCCATGGCCTGCATAACCACCAGACATGTCACCCACTGAGCATGTTTTAGATGCTGTCTGGATCGACGTGTACGACGGCGTGTTCAAGTTCCCGGCAATATCCAACAACTTCGCACAGACATTGAAGAGTTGGACAACATTCCACAGGCCACAATCAACAGCCTGATCAACTCTATGCGAAGGAGATGTGTCGCGCTGCATGAGGGAAATGGTGGTCACACCAGATACGGACTGGTTTTCTGATTCACGCCCCTTTTTTTTAAGGTATCTGTGACCAACAGATGCATATCTTTATTCACAGTCGTGAAATCCATAGATTAGGGCCTAATGAATTGAGTTCAATTGACTTATTTCTTTGTGAAATGTAACTCAGTAAAATCTTTGAAATTGTTACATGTTGCATTTATATTTTTGTTCAACGTACATAAAATTGGATTGTATAGTAAGAGCCATGAGGGTCTGACAAACAGGAGACCCTAGACTAGAGGATTACCGTGTTTGTGTACCCCTATGAGGAGAGACTTATCTGCCTCTGCATCCCACCAGCCTGCTGGGATCTCGATGTAGTCGATGTCAGGCAGTGCCACCTCCAGTTTACTGCACAGATCACACACACAAATCAGCATTAACTTTAGTCTGGTTTCCCGGACCTAGATACAGTGCCTTGCGAAAGTATTCGGCCCCCTTGAACTTTGCGACCTTTTGCCACATTTCAGGCTTCAAACATAAAGATATAAAACTGTATTTTTTTGTGAAGAATCAACAGCAAGTGGGACACAATCATGAAGTGGAACGACATTTATTGGATATTTTAAACTTTTTTAACAAATCAAAAACTGAAAAATTGGGCGTGCAAAATTATTCAGCCCCTTTACTTTCAGTGCAGCAAACTCTCTCCAGAAGTTCAGTGAGGATCTCTGAATGATCCAATGTTGACCTAAATGACTAATGATGATAAATACAATTCACCTGTGTGTAATCAAGACTCCATATAAATGCACCTGCACTGTGATAGTCTCAGAGGTCCGTTAAAAGCGCAGAGAGCATCATGAAGAACAAGGAACACACCAGGCAGGTCCGAGATACTGTTGTGAAGAAGTTTAAAGCCGGATTTGGATACAAAAAGATTTCCCAAGCTTTAAACATCCCAAGGAGCACTGTGCAAGCGATAATATTGAAATGGAAGGAGTATCAGACCACTGCAAATCTACCAAGACCTGGCCGTCCCTCTAAACTTTCAGCTCATACAAGGAGAAGACTGATCAGATATGCAGCCAAGAGGCCCATGATCACTCTGGATGAACTGCAGAGATCTACAGCTGAGGTGGGAGACTCTGTCCATAGGACAACAATCAGTCGTATATTGCACAAATCTGGCCTTTATGGAAGAGTGGCAAGAAGAAAGCCATTTCTTAAAGATATCCATAAAAAGTGTTGTTTAAAGTTTGCCACAAGCCACCTGGGAGACACACCAAACATGTGGAAGAAGGTGCTCTGGTCAGATGAAACCAAAATTGAACTTTTTGGCAACAATGCAAAACGTTATGTTTGGCGTAAAAGCAACACAGCTGAACACACCATCCCCACTGTCAAACATGGTGGTGGCAGCATCATGGTTTGGGCCTGCTTTTCTTCAGCAGGGACAGGGAAGATGGTTAAAATTGATGGGAAAATGGATGGAGCCAAATACAGGACCATTCTGGAAGAAAACCTGATGGAGTCTGCAAAAGACCTGAGACTGGGACGGAGATTTGTCTTCCAACAAGACAATGATCCAAAACATAAAGCAAAATCTACAATGGAATGGTTCAAAAATAAACATATCCAGGTGTTAGAATGGCCAAGTCAAAGTCCAGACCTGAATCCAATCGAGAATCTGTGGAAAGAACTGAAAACTGCTGTTCACAAATGCTCTCCATCCAACCTCACTGAGCTCGAGCTGTTTTGCAAGGAGGAATGGGAAAAATGTCAGTCTCTCGATGTGCAAAACTAATAGAGACATACCCCAAGCGACTTACAGCTGTAATCGCAGCAAAAGGTGGCGCTACAAAGTATTAACTTAAGGGGGCTGAATAATTTAGCACGCCCAATTTTTCAGTTTTTGATTTGTTAAAAAGTTTGAAATATCCAATAAATGTCGTTCCACTTCATGATTGTGTCCCACTTGTTGTTGATTCTTCACAAAAAAATACAGTTTTATATCTTTATGTTTGAAGCCTGAAATGTGGCAAAAGGTCGCAAAGTTCAAGGGGGCCGAATACTTTCGCAAGGCACTGTAAGTAGGTGGTATGATTAATGGGTGCCCTCGTGGTGCACTTTGTACCTGGCAGGAATACCCTCCAGGAACTGGGCAGCAGCCTCTCCCAGGACCTCTGCCTTCAGGTAGTACAGCATCCTCACCCTCAGAAGTACCCTTGGCACAACAAGGCACATAACACAACACATAGACCAGTCATCAGTCTCTTTTTCAATAAACACCAAACCACTTAGGGCCAGTGGAGCTGCAAAGCATTTTCCCCTGTTTTTAGGAAGACATAAAACAAACAAAACGAAAACATGAAACTGTCTTCATTTGTAAAGAAAAGCTGCAAAAGCTTAGTAAATCCAGCCGTTTACTCCTCAGGCTTCAGCACCTAAAATCATCATTTCAAACAAAACTAGATTATGTAGGTTTTGTAAGCTTTAGCTACCTTAGAAATCCCATTCTTCATAGAGGAGAACATGACTGTTCACCAACAGCTGAAAGTGAGGAATGGGGGACTCACTTGTTGCAGTGCTGTTTGAGGTGTTTCTTGTAGCTGTCGTCATGCAGCACCACCTCTGGGTTGCAGTTGACCAGCCAGTCTGCATGCTTCATCTCAGGCACACTCAGCTGGTTCTTTAATTTCTTACCCTTGCGTCCCCTGGGCACTGGGGCCGACAGACCTGCTTGTGGAAAGGTTGGATTTGAACGATACCAAGTAATCACCTTACTGCACACCAGTCCAAATTAAAGCACAGACTTTGGGATCAGAGTTGGAGCTATGGATACAGTCATTTGGAGACCATAGGAAACCATCGGACAAGGGTGAGGATAGCTTTTTTTTATGCTAAGGGAAGATGGAGTAGATACAAGATGTAGTACAAGATACTGCGTGTGGATTCAAACCCCCATCGCAGGGGGCCATGCATGGTCTGGAGTCAGCTTTCTAGACCATTATGCCAAACTCTGGCACTACGAGTTGCTTTTCAGAGCTTGTTTATTCATTTGAGTGTTGTCAACATAACTAGCCATATTGCCTGTCCTCTTTCCCCCCACTCCAAATCTGAATGAGTGAATGGCAGCTTGTATCAAAGGGATGTTAGTGAGTCTCTCACCAGAGTGGTTCTGCAAGTCCTGTTTATGGCCATCCTTGGCGGGTGTGATGAGGTCCCAGATAAAGCTCTTGATCTTGTCGTCGCCCTTGTAGTGGCGCACGCAGTAGACCAGCAGCGACCGGCACAGCACCTCAATGTCACATTCGGCCAGTTGCCACTTGAAGCGCCCGTGGGTCAGGATGTCCTTCCAGCGACCCCAGCTGTGTGAGCACACACAGAGAGATGGAGCGGGTGGCATGAGGACCGATACACCATACTAGTGTCAGTCAGTTGGATACAATACCTAAATACTGTACTCTCATGTAGCCTACTGCAGTGCTTCCCAAACCTCTCCTCAAGTACTCCCAGCCAGTGCTACATATTTGATGTATTCCACAACTAATTTGTCAATTAATCACCAAGCCCTTCATTAGTTGACCAATTGAATCAGGTGTGCTAGCACCAGAACACATCAAATAAACGTTACTTATTGGGGGTTACTTGAGATGTTTGGGAAACACTGGTGCACTGGTGTAACTCTGCAGTAATTAGTAAGACTGCTTACTATAAAGGTACAATTTGAGGTACAGACATAAGGCACAATCATTTTTATGGCATGGCACAGTAGAAAGGCTATTGAAAGTATAACTGAGAAATGTAAGAGGCGGTAAATCTGACCCGAATATGAGCAGGTTCTTCTCGACGCGGAAGCACTCAGCGCGGAGGTAGTGTCTGTTCCTCTCGCTGAGGCGGCGGGTGCGACAGGGCCTCTCTTCTGAGTCGCTGTCCAGCTCTGAGAACTCCATCAGCTCGTCATCCTCGAACGAGTTGTAGTGGCGTGTCTGCTTCCTCACACGAGGCGTGTCAATCACCAGGCTCTCCTGTCACAGACGGGGGATAGAGGTTCAGATGTAGGCTTTTACTGCAGGCTTACTACAGAGATGCTAGTTGTAGGTCCCAAGAAACAAAGAGATCTGCTGTCGGATCCGACAATGAATCTCGATGATTGTACAGTCGTCTCAAATAAAACTGGAGGATCTCAGCGTTACTCTGGACCCTTATTTATTTTGATTAACATACAGTTGAAGTCTGAAGTTCACATACAGTGCCTTGCGAAAGTATTCGGCCCCCTTGAACTTTGCGACCTTTTGCCACATTTCAGGCTTCAAACATAAAGATATAAAACTGTATTTTTTTGTGAAGAATCAACAACAAGTGGGACACAATCATGAAGTAGAACGACATTTATTGGATATTTCAAACTTTTTTAACAAATCAAAAACTGAACAATTGGGCGTGCAAAACTATTCAGCCCCTTTACTTTCAGTGCAGCAAACTCTCTCCAGAAGTTCAGTGAGGATCTCTGAATGATCCAATGTTGACCTAAATGACTAATGATGATAAATACAATCCACCTGTGTGTAATCAAGTCTCCGTATAAATGCACCTGCACTGTGATAGTCTCAGAGGTCCGTTAAAAGCGCAAAGAGCATCATGAAGAACAAGGAACACACCAGGCAGGTCCGAGATACTGTTGTGAAGAAGTTTAAAGCCGGATTTGGATACAAAAAGATTTCCCAAGCTTTAAACATCCCAAGGAGCACTGTGCAAGCGATAATATTGAAATGGAAGGAGTATCAGACCACTGCAAATCTACCAAGACCTGGCCATCCCTCTAAACTTTCAGCTCATACAAGGAGAAGACTGATCAGAGATGCAGCCAAGAGGCCCATGATCACTCTGGATGAACTGCAGAGATCTACAGCTGAGGTGGGAGACTCTGTCCATAGGACAACAATCAGTTGTATATTGCACAAATCTGGCCTTTATGGAAGAGTGGCAAGAAGAAAGCCATTTCTTAAAGATATCCATAAAAATTGTTGTTTAAAGTTTGCCACAAGCCACCTGGGAGACACACCAAACATGTGGAAGAAGGTGCTCTGGTCAGATGAAACCAAAATTGACCTTTTTGGCAACAATGCAAAACGTTATGTTTGGCGTAAAAGCAACACAGCTGAACACACCATCCCCACTGTCAAACATGGTGGTGGCAGCATCATGGTTTGGGCCTGCTTTTCTTCAGCAGGGACAGGGAAGATGGTTAAAATTGATGGGAAGATGGATGGAGCCAAATACAGGACCATTCTGGAAGAAAACCTGATGGAGTCTGCAAAAGACCTGAGACTGGGACGGAGATTTGTCTTCCAACAAGACAATGATCCAAAACATAAAGCAAAATCTACAATGGAATGGTTCAAAAATAAACATATCCAGGTGTTAGAATGGCCAAGTCAAAGTCCAGACCTGAATCCAATCGAGAATCTGTGGAAAGAACTGAAAACTGCTGTTCACAAATGCTCTCCATCCAACCTCACTGAGCTCGAGCTGTTTTGCAAGGAGGAATGGGAAAAAATGTCAGTCTCTCGATGAGCAAAACTGATAGACATACCCCAAGCGACTTACAGCTGTAATCGCAGCAAAAGGTGGCGCTACAAAGTATTAACTTAAGGGGGCTGAATAATTTAGCACGCCCAATTTTTCAGTTTTTGATTTGTTAAAAAGTTTGAAATATCCAATAAATGTCGTTCCACTTCATGATTGTGTCCCACTTGTTGTTGATTCTTCACAAAAAAATACAGTTTTATATCTTTATGTTTGAAGCCTGAAATGTGGCAAAAGGTCGCAAAGTTCAAGGGGGCCGAATACTTTCGCAAGGCACTGTATACCTTAGCCAAATGCATTTAAACTCAGTTTTTCACAATTCCTGACATTTAATCCTAGTAAGAATTCCGGGTCTTAGGTCAGTTAGGATCACCACCTTATTTGAAGAATGGGAAATGTCAAAATAATAGTAGAGAATTATTTATTTAAGCTTTTATTTCTTTCATCACATTCCCAGTGGGTCAGAAATGTTCATGCACTCAATTAATATATGGTAGCATTGCCTTTAAATTGTTTAACTTGGGTACATTTTGGGTAACCATCCACAAGCTTCCCACAGTAAGTTGGGTGAATTTTGACCCAATCCTCCTGACAAAGCTGATGTAACGGAGTCAGGTTTGTAGGCGTCCTTGCTTGCACGCGCTTTTTCAGTTCTGCCCACAAATTTCCTATAGGATTGAGGTCAGGGCTTTGTGATGGCCACTCCAATACCTTGACTTTGTTGTCCTTAAGCCATTTTGCCACAACTTTGGAAGTATCGTGCCATTGGGAAAACCCATTTGCAACCAAGCTTTAACTTCTTGAGATGTTGCTTCAATATATCCACATAATGTTCCACCCTCATGATGCCATCTATTTTGTGATGTGCACCAGTCCCTCCTGCAGCAAAGCACCCCCACAACATGATGCTGCCACCCCCGTGCTTCACAGTTGGGATGGTGTTCTTTGGCTTGCAAGCCTCCCCCCTTTTCCTCCAATGACGATGGTCATTACAGCCAAACAGTTCAGAGGATATTTCTCCAAAAAGTATGATCTTTGTGCAGTTGCAAACCGTAGTCTGGCTTGTTTGTGTCATGCACAAAGTAGATGTCCTAACCGACTTGCCAAAACTATAGTTTGTTCAAATAAATGGGTGGAGTGGTTGAAAAACAAGTTTTAATGACGCCAACCTAAGTGTATGTAAGCTTCCGACTTCAACTGTATAACACATATTTCAAGACCAGCCTTGAAAACACAGCAAAAATCTGAAACTTTTCCCCAAAAAATGACACAGAAAAGCTGATCCAGGCGTTTGTCACTTCAATAATAGACATCTGCAATCCTCTACCCTCAAACAACTTGGATAAAGCACTAAATAAACTTCAGGTAGTGCTAAATATGGCTGCTCGAATCTTGACTAGAACCCCAAAAATGTGATTATATTAATCCAGTGCTAGCATCTACACTGACTTACTGTTAAGGTTAGGGCTGATTTCAAGGTTTTACTGCTAACCCACAAAGCATTACATGGACTTGCTCCTACCGATCTTGCCGATTTGATCCTGCTGTACATATACTACATGACCAAAAGAGGTGGACACCTGCTTGTCAAACGTCTCATTCCAAAATCATGAGGTTTCATTTGGAGTTGGTCCCCCTTTGCTGTAATGACAGCCTCCACTCTTCTGGGAAGGCTTACCACTAGAGGTTGGAACATTGCTGCGGGGACTTACTCCCATTCAGTCACAAGAGCATTAGTGAGGTTGGGCACTGATGTTGGGAGATTAAGCCTGGTTCGCAGTTGGCATTCCAATTCAGGGCTCTGTGCAGGCCTGTGCAGTCAAATTCTTCCACACCGATCTCAACAAACCATTTCTGTATGGACCTTGCTTTGTGAGGCACCATCGTGTTAGTGAGAGTCTCAACGTTCAGTAGAGTGGTCATAATAGTTTGTAGGCCAAACCATTCGGACGCTACATACGATTTTGTGAGAAGACCAATTTTCGGGATGTGGCATGGTTTGACAAACACCTCTCTAGCTCTGCCTCTTTTCACCGCAGATGCTGATGGGCGATTTCGACGGATGTGGTGGATTAAGACGCAACTCATGCAAAAAAACGTCTCTCTATTCTAAACAAATGGATTTTGATGGGGATTGTTAACTAGATTTCTGCGGGGGTAAGACCATTGTAGGCTGTTACATTTTTCCTGAAGACTTTTCAGTAGGTACTATAATTGAGTGTAGTCTGGCACAGGGGTGCGAAGGTGAACGGCAAGGCACTGGATTGACGACCCACCCTTGCCGTCTCTGCTCCACTGGGATTCTCTGCCTCTGACCCTATTACAGGGGCTGAGTCACTGGCTTGCTCGCACTCTCCATTGCCGTGCCTAGGAGGGGTGCATCACGCCGTACCAGGCTTTTGTTGCTATACTCGACCTGAGTGGGTTGAGTCACTGTCGCGATCTTCCTGTCCGGTTTTGCGACCACCTAGTGATCTAGTTTCTGCTGTTTTACCTGCGGCTTTGAAACCCTGACCCGTTCACCTGTCATGCTACCTTGCCTCCTGAAATCAAATATTCTCCCAAGTGGGTGTGACACCTATTCCCGTTGCCTGCTGAACGGATTCCATTTTCCAATCTGTTCACCGTCTGCCCTGGCCTGTCTCCCCCTGTCTGGTATCGGTACCCTCACCTCTCTCTCACTCACTCTCACACACACACTGTTGGTGTGAGTGACTCTGAACTTGCAATGGCTAGCCCAAAGTCATTATATATTTACATACATTTATTGTGCATTTTGCTATTTGCCTCATGACTCCTGCAAGCTATGTTGACTATGAACTTTCTTTACCCAACCGTGGGATAGACTGTTTGTTCCCAAACTCAGGACTGTGACTCTATTGGTTTCACAGACTTTTTCAGCATCCCATCCTATTCTAACCACCTCTAGCTGGCTTTGTATTCGTGTTACCTGATGAAATTGCCGTAAAATATGATCTTGTTGCCATCTAATTCACATTCAGATGTCATAAACAAGCACTGCAGAGCTCTCCATGTCCTGTGATGTGCCTTGATTGTATTACTGTTGGAAATGTGCATGTACACCCTGGCCCATCTACTGCTGCTAGCCCCAATTCTGACTTGTGCTCGGATATCTACTTCACTGATTTCTGCTCTCATAAAAGCCTGGTGTTTCTGCACATTAAGACTAGAAGCGTATTACCTAAAATGGATAAATTGAAAGTGTGGGTTCACAGCTCCAATCCAGATGTGTTGGTCATTACTGAGACGTGGTTAAGGAAGAGCGTTTTGAATACTGATGTTAACCTTTCTGGTTATAACCTTTTTCGGCAAGACAGATCTTCCGAAGGTGGGGGAGTGGCAATCTTTACCAAGGATCACCTTCAGTGCTCGGTTGTCTCCACCAAGTCTGTCCCCAAACAATTTGATTTGCTAGTTTTAAGTATTAAACTTTCAAATGGCTCTTGTTGACTGTTGCTGGGTGCTATAGTCCCTCATCAGCACCGACCTGTACCCTACCTGTCCTAAGCTCTCTCCTGGCCCCATACATCCTGACTACACCGCCTGCGCTGCAAAATATATTTTGAAATCTACATTATTACATTTTTGCATCCACACTGCTCTTGAGCGTCTGCGTTGCAAAGGGCTAAAATAGAAGTCAGATCTATTTGTGACGCAGATATCTAAGTCCTGCCCCTCCCATCTCCTCATTGGTTATACCCACGTGGGTGATTGAAAGACAAACTGTGTTGTCAGTCGTCGTGGTAATACTACGAAAGTTCAAAGAAGAAAAAGCCTGGAAGGCTTGTTTCTAGGTGACTAGAAACAATTCGGTTGACCGTTTTATGTGTGGATTAATTGTCAGAGTAGATGACCTTGTGCATTTCAGGTAAAATAACAACTCAATGTTTATATCCCAGGACAAATTAGCTAGCAACAGCAAGCTAGCTAAATAGGACAAATTAGCTAGCAAGTGCAAGCTAGCTAGCTAAATTGCCATAAAGGTTTAATGCTTTTCGACCTGTCCCCAAATTCGTGATCGCGTTTGGTGTGGGGGGGACAAAATAAATGTATGCACGCGTGCAGCCGGTGTGGGTTCCGTGTTACACTACGTCTGAATTTGTCCTGTTACGTGACCTAAACTGGAACATGCTTAAACCACCTGACCATGTCCTAAAGCAACAGGACTCCCTAAACCTTTGTCAGATTATTACCAATTCCACAAGGTATGACTCCAAACACCCAGAAAAGGCTACTCTCCTCGATGTTATCCTCACAAATAATCCTGATAGGTATCAATCTGCTGTTTTCTGTAATGACCTTAGGTGATCACCTCTTTACAGCCTGGGTTCGTAATTGCTGCTCAGTGAAACGACCTGTCCTGATTTGTCATAGAAGCTTGCTAAAAATCTTTAATGAGCAAGCCTTCCTTCATGAACTGGCCTCTGTAAAATGTTATAGAATCAGCTTGATCTCTGTCGAAGACACTGACATTATTTTTTGTTATTTTCTGTGGTATTGTTAACAATCATGCCCCCAAAAGAAAAAATTGAATTAAAAACAGGTTCAGCCCCTGGTTCGACCGTGATCTTGCAGAGTTACTCCACCTCAAGAATTTCATTTGGCGAAAGGCTTGGCACACACATACTCGGGCTGACTGGCTCTCGTTCAGGCAAATGAGAAATAAGTGCACTCAGGCTATCTAGAAGGCCAAAGTTAATTACTTTAAGGGGCAGTTCTCTCTCTGTGGGTCTAACCAAGAAGTTCTGGAAAACGGTTAAAGACCTGGAGAATAAACCCTCCTCCTCATAGCTGCCGATGTCTCTTAATGTTGATGATGTGATTGTTACTGACAAGAAGCACATTGCTGAGTCAGGATTCCTATTTGACTCAGCCATGCCTCCTTGCCCGTCCAACATTTACTCATCTCTCACCCCTTCTAATGTGACTATCCCCAATGCTTCTCCCTATTTTTCCCCTGACCCGCTACAAAGTTTCTCCCTGCAGTCCGAGGTGCTAAAGGAGCTCCTGAAACTTGACCCCTAAAAACATCTGGGTCAGATGGTTCAGACCCTTTCTTCTTTAAGGTTGCTGCCCCTATCATCGCCAAGCTTATCTCCAACCTTTTTAACCTGTCTCTCCTTTTTGGGGAGGTTCCCATTGCTTGGAAGGCAGCCACGGTTCTTCCTTTATTTAAAGGGGGAGATCAAGCTGATCCTAACTGTTATAGGCTTATTTTTATTTTGACCTGGTAATCAAAAGTGTTGGAAAAACTTGTCAATAATCAACTGACTGGCTATCTTGTCTTGATGTCTATAGTATTCTTTCTGGTGCGCAATCTGATTTCCGCACAGGTTATGGATGTGTCACTGCAACCAGGTCCTCAATGATGTCTCCATTGCCCTTGATTCTAAGCAATGTTGTGCTGCTATTTTTATTGACTTGGCCAAAGCTTTTTTACGGTAGACCATTACATTCTTGTGGGCCGGCTAAGGAGTATTGGTGTCTCTGAGGGGTCTTTGGCCTGGTTTGCTAACTACCTCTCTCAAAGAGTGCAGTGTATAAAGTCAGAATGTCTGCCATCTCAGCCACTGCCTGTCACCAAGGGGTACCTCAAGGCTCGAGCCTAGGCCCCACACTCTTCTTAATTTACATCAACAACATAATGCAGGCAGTAGGAAGCTCTCTCATCCATTTATATGCAGATGATACAGTCCTATACTCCCCGGATTTTGTGTTAAATGCTCTACAACAAAGCTTTCTTAGTGTCCAACAAGCTTTCTCTACCCTTAACCTTGTTCTGAACACCTCCAAAACAAAGGTCATGTGGTTTGGTAAGAAGAATTTCCCTCTCCCCACAGGTGTTATTACTACCTCTGAGGGTTTAGAGCTTAAGGTAGTCATCATACAAGTACTTGGGAGTATGGCTAGATGCTACACTGTCCTTCTCTCAGCACATATCAAAGCTGCAGGCTAAAGTTAAATCTAGACTTGGTTTTCTCTATCGCTCCTCTTTCACCCCAGTTACCAAACGAACCCTGATTCAGTTGCCCATCCTACCCATGCTAGATTACGGAGACATAATTTATAGATCGGCAGGTAAGGGTGCTCTCGAGCAGCTAGATGTTCTTTACCATTCGCCATCAGATTTGCCACCAATGCTCCTTATAGGACACATTACTGCAGCTCTATACTCCTCTGTAAACTGGTCATCTCTGTATACCCGTTGCAAAACCCTCTTAGGCCTCACACTCCCCCCTATTTGAGACATCTACTGCAGCCCTCATCCTCCACATACAACACCCATTCTGCCAGTCACATTCTGTTAAAGGTCCCCAAAGCACACATATCCATTGGTCGCTTGTCTTTTCAGTTCGCTGCAGCTAGCGACTGGAACGAGCTGCAACAAACACTCAAACTGGACAGTTTTATCTCCATCTTTTCATTCAAAGACTCCATCATGGACACGCTTACTGACAGTTGTGGCTGCTTTGCGTGATGTATTGTTGTCTCTAGCTTCTTGCTCTTTGTGCTGTTGTCTGTGCCCAATAATGTTTGTATCATGTTTTGTGCTGCTACCATGTTGTGTTGCTACCATGTAGTTATCATGTTGTGTTGCTACCATGCTGTGTTGTCATGTGTTGCTGCCTTGTTATGTCGTCGTCTTCGGTCCCTCTTTATGTAGTGTTGTGTTGTCTCTCTTGTCGTGATGTGCGTTTTGTCCTATATTTATATTAGTGATAAACAATATAAAATCGGTGAACATATTGGAATCTGACAATATTAGCTAAAAATGCCAACATCGGTATCGGCCCGATGTCGAGTTTAAGAGTTAGAACATTTCAGCGAGACAACACAAAGGCGAAATCCATTAGAACCAAGATAATGGAATTCATTGCCCTCAACACCCACGGTTCTCTGCCGTGGGTGATGTTGCCTTTCGCCAACTGGTCGAGCACCGGTACACACTACCAAGTGCGCTATTTTTCCAGATGTTGCCCTACCGGGGTTACACAGTAATAGCATCAATGCTATTAGTTTCACAACATACATACTACGGACGCCGTTTGGGTCTCTGCATTTCAAAAAAGATACAGTAGCACTGTCAAAGTTGTACAAAAAGTCTGCAAACAAGCAAACACCGGCCACGAACAATGTGTTTACAATACCGCGTTGGTAATAAAGCATAATTTGTTCGACCGCAACTTCTGGGGTAGCTAGCTTTAGCGTCATTATTCTTAGCAATGATTTAGGAATCCTTGTGAGTAAGTATTAGCTAGGTTGCCACTTGCTGTTCGCCTATTGAAATTTAACTTCAGTTCATGAAAATAAATAGCTAGCTAGCTACTTAACCTTGTTGCCCAACGTTATAAGCAGCCAGCTAGCTTCATCTGGCTAGTAAGGCCTGACCAGACCGGGTTGTGTTGTGAAGCTAGCCACAATAAGGGTTAGGCACAGTTTGCCTTCAAAATAAAAAGTATGTCATTGACAGTGATGCAAAGAATACAAATAGTAGAATTATGCCATACTTTTATTTTGAAGGCTAACCGCAAAGTCCACTATTGTGGCTAATCTTTATTGTGGCTAGCTTCACAGATGGTCCGACCACCATTAATCAAATAAGAACTGTCTTATGAATTAGGGTTATTTTAGATGACTATAGCTACTGAAACAGATGTCGTTTTGCTATGTTTTTGCGGAAGAACATTGTTTGCATCCATGAGCTAGCTAGCTTTTTTTTTATGACCAGCACTGTATGTGCGCGTGACAACTTTACCAGCATCATAGCATAAATATCGATGAATCGTTGTGACATGAAATATGAGCGATAGTGTAATAACTATGTAAAAAATGTATGAATGCGTTTTATTATTATGTGACGTGCAGTCATATTCAGATCCTGATTGGTCACCACTCTGATTATTATTTGACCCTACTGGTCATCTATGAATGTTTGAACATCTTGAAGAACGATCTGGCCTTAATGGCCATGTAAACTTATAATCTCCACCCGGCACAGCCAGAAAAGGATTTGCCACCCCTCAAAGCCTGATTCCTCTCTAGGTTTCTTCCTAGGTTCCTGCCTTTCCAGGGAGGAAAATATTTATGGACACACTGTTAATCTAGGTCAAGTATTCCCAAACTGGGGTACACCGTCGGGGGTACGGCAAATAAAAATGTGATTCACACTTTAAAAAATAAAAAAAATTCAAAACAGTACATTTAGGTGAGTTTTTGCTCTCGCCCGAGTAGCCTCGTTTCACTGCCAAAAATAAAATTAAACCATCTAGTGTTCAGCGAAATAGCAATAGTGTCAAATACAGGTAGCCTAGTCAAATAATTCATATCCAATCCCATTAACCGTTACTCTCTTGGGAAACCTTCACTCTTGCGCAGACATTTAGAAACCAAACATGACCATTTGAAAAATAGGCCACAGGAGTTATTGAGCAAGAATAAAGATAACTTTAGAGTAATAAGACATGTATAAAAGCAACAGATACCATTAATAAGAAGGGGTTAGAAGCATCTTATATGGTGAGCTACCGAGTGGCTAGGACAGGCAAGCCCCATGCTATTGTGGAGGACTTAATTCTTCCTGATGCCACGGAAATGGCTGGGACAATGCTGGGGGAAAAGGCCCCAAAAATTATACAGACAAAGTCTTCATCAAACAACACTGTTTCACGACACATCAGTGAAATGGCAGGACATGGTTTGAAACAATTACTGCTTCAAATACAAGCCAGTGAATTCTATGCGTTATAGCTGGATGAGTCAACAGACGTGGCGGGCCTGGCACAGCTCCTGGTATATGTCCATTACGTTTATGGGGGGTAAATTAAGGAAGACATCCTCTTCTGCAAACCACTGGAAACCAAGACAACATGAGTGGATATTTTAAAGTACTGGACAGCTTTGTGACATCAAATGGACTTTGGTGATCAAGATGTGTCGGTATCTGTACTGATGGCGCAAAAGCCATGACAGGGAGACATAGTGGAGTGGTAACGCGCGTGCACACAGTTGCTCCCGATGCCACTTGGGTACACTGCAGCATCCACCGAGAGGCTCTTGCTGCCAAGGGAATGCCTGACAGCTTGAAAGATGTTTTGAACACTACAGTGAAAATGGTTAACATTGTTAAAGCAAGGCCCCTGAACTCTCGTGTATTTTCTGCATTATGCAATGATATGGGCGACCATGTAACGCTTTTACAACATACAGAAGTGCTCTGGTTATCAAGTATTCGCACGTCTTTTTGAATTGAGAGACAAGCTTAGTTTTCTTTACTGACCATAATTTTCACTTGTCTGACCGCTTCCATGATGACGAGTTCCTCACACAACTGGCCTATCTGGGTGATGTTTTTTCTCTCCTGAATGATCTGAATCTAGGATTAGAGGGACTCTCCGCAACTATTTTCAATGTGCGGGACAAAATTGAGGCTATGATTAGGCTATGATTTTCTGTCTGCATTGACAAGGACAACACACAGGTCTTTCTACCTGTGTGTTAACTCAAGCTTACGGACAATGTCAAATGTGATACAGTGGGGCAAAAAAGTATTTAGTCAGCCACCAATTGTGCAAGTCCTCCCACTTAAAAAGACGAGAGAGGCCTGTAATTTTCATCATAGGTACACTTCAACTATGACAGACAAAATGAGAAAAAAAATCCAGAAAATCACATTGTAGGATTTTTAATGAATTTATTAGCAAATTATGGTGGAAAATAAGTATTTGGTCACCTACAAACAAGCAGGATTTCTGGCTCTCACAGACCTGTAACAATTTATTTGAGAGGCCTCTCTGTCCTCCACTCATTACCTGTATCAATGGCACCTGTTTGAACTTGTTATCAGTATAAAAGACACCTGTCCACAACCTCAAACAGTCACACTCCAAACTCCTCTATGGCCAAGAGCAAAGAGCTGTCAAAGGACACCAGAAACAAAATTGTAGACCTGCACCAGGCTGGGAAGACAATCTGCATTAGGTAAGCAGCTTGGTTTGAAGAAATCAACTGTGGGAGCAATTATTAGGAAATGGAAGGCATACAAGACCACTGATAATCTCCCTCGATCTGGGGCTCCACGAAGATCTCACCCCGTGGGGTCAAAATTATCACAAGAACGGTGAGCAAAAATCCCAGAACCACACGGGGGGACCTAGTGAATGACCTGCAGAGAGCTGAGACCAACGTAACAAAGCCTACCATCAGTAACACACTACGCCGCCAGGGACTCAAATCCTGCAGTGCCAGACGTGTCCCCCTGCTTAAGCCAGTACATGTCCAGGCCCGTCTGAAGTTTGCTAGAGAGCATTTGGATGACCCAGAAGAAGATTGGAAGAATGTCATATGGTCAGATGACACCAAAATATAACTTTTTGGTAAAAACTCAACTCGTCGTGTTTGGGGGACAAAGAATGTTGAGTTGCATCCAAAGAACACCATACCTACTGTGAAGCATGGGGGTGGAAACATCATGCTTTGGGGCTGTTTTTCTGCAAAGGGACCAGGACGACTGATCCGTGTAAAGGAAAGAATGAATGGGGCCATGTATCGTGAGATTTTGAGTGAAAACCTCCTTACATCAGCAAGGGAATTGAAGATGAAACGTGGCTGGGTCTTTCAGCATGACAATGATCCCAAACACACCGCCCGGGCAACAAAGGAGTGGCTTCGTAAGAAGCATTTCAAGGTCCTGGAGTGGCCTAGCCAGTCTCCAGATCTCAACCCCATAGAAAATCTTTGGAGGGAGTTAAAAGTCAGTGTTGCGCAGCAACAGCCCCAAAACATCACTGCTCTAGAGGAGATCTGCATGCAGGAATGGGCCAAAATACCTGCAAAAGTGTGTGAAAACCTTGAAGACTTACAGAAACCGTTTGACCTCTGTCATTGCCAACAAAGGATATGTAACAAAGTATTGAGATAAGTATTTGGTCAATAACAAAAGTTTATTTTCCACCATAATTTGCAAATAGATTCATAAAAAATCCTACAATATGATTTTCAGGATTTTTTTTCTCATTTTGTCTGTCATAGTTGAAGTGTACCTATGTTGAAAATTATAGGCCTCTCTCATCTTTTTAAGTGGGAGGACTTGCACAATTGGTGGCTGACCAAATACTTTTTTGCCCCACTGTATAGCGAAGCACCTGAGTGAGCTGGGTGCGTAATTAGGCAGGTATTTTCCTGAAACAGACAACACAAACAACTGGATTCGTTAACCCTTTCACGCCCTGCCTCCAAGTCCACTTACCGATCTGAACAAGAGAGCCTCATCGAAATTGCAACAAGCGGTTCTGTGAAAATTGAATTTAAATCAGAAACCACTGCCAGATTTCTGGATAGGGCTGCGCTCAGAGTTTCTTGCCTTGGCAAATCGCGCTGTTAAGACACGGATGCCCTTTGCAACCATGTAGGCACCCATGTATAGTACTGGCACACAGTATACAGCACAATACACATGACCCAACCACGTGCCATGTACAGTCTTCAAACAAATACATTTTAAGTAAAGACATGAGATGTGTACACACACACGGCTAACAGACAGCACACGCATACACAGGCCAAAAAAACTCACATTACTCACATTACAGTACAACATATACAGTACAGTATAAACAACACACAAAATGCATATGCAGCACACTAACACACTGTATACACATAGCAAGCTCTAATACACACCATACACACACAATTAATTCTCTCCTCCTCCCTCTGCTTCGCATGCTGTTTGTTTTTTTTATCTCATTAATGCAACCCATCTGTTCGGCAGGTTGATGAGTGCCAGATATTTAAACCGTTTCGCGAGGCCTATTCTGCTTTCTTTTCCAACCCGCATTCTGAGTGGCTCTTTTGATCTGCGGCGACAAGCTTTTTCTGTAGCCCCTCCAACACCAGGCAGTGGCTACACCCTAGTCGGGGATCACCAGTCGTCCCACAGCACCCTTCCTTAGTTCCCCAGCCTTTCCTTCCCTCCCCTCTTACCTTCTCTGCTTTGGAATCAATCTCCAGCTCTGCTATTTTGGCCCATTTCTGCCAGAAGTTGGGATCGTCCAGGGAAATATCAGTTCTGTTTCCAGAAGACACAAAGCTGGCCTGGAAATGACAAGGAAAACAAAAGCATGCACACACACACACGCAGGCATCAACTGGACTGGATCCATGCAAGTAACATACACAGGGATGTGCTGAGAAAGCTGATAAGGTGTGAAATCTGACATTGGTAAAAGATAGGAAACTGAAACTTGTGGATACTGGCTAACATATAATTCATCCAATTGTACAGCCTAACATGCTGACCAGACCGCACGCAAGTTGATTTTGTCCACCCACACCAGACGCGATCAGGACATGCAGGTTGAAAACATACTCTGAACCAATTATATTAATTTGGGGACTGGTCGAAAAGCAGTAAACATTTATGGATATTTAGCTTGCAGTTGATAGCTAATTTGTCCTGGAATATAAATACTGGGTTGTTATTTTACCTGGAATGGACAAGGTCCTCTACTCCGACAATTAATCCACAGATAAAAAGGGTAAATGTTTTTTTCTAGTATTCTTCTTTGAACTTTATATGGTGGTTGGCAACCAACTTTAAGGTGCATTACCACAACCGACTGGACTTAAGTGTGGAACTCAGTTCTTTCAATCACCCACGTGGGTATATGCTCCTAAAAACCAATGAGGAGATGGGAGAGGCAAAATTTGCAGCGAGTTGATAGTCACAAATAGAACCAAGTTCTATTTTAGCGCCTGGCTACGCAGACGCTCGCGAGCAGTGTGGGTGCAATGACTGGATAACATGTATATGGACATTTATTTTTGCAATCGCTCGTGCACGTGACGCGTCCGGTCTGGTCAGCATGTAAGGATTCGAGTTTTAGATATAAAATAGGGGTAGGGTTTGGCAAAGGTGGAGCCCTTGACACTCAAACTTTAATTTCCTCATTGTAGTTGAGCACAATAATGTAATACTCTAATCGCAAACTACCACCATCCAGCAAAGTAATATAGTGAGGTTTTTGGACAGTGAAACCTTTCATGTTGTTTTGGCTCTGTACCCCAGCGCTTTGGATTTGAAATGATAGAATGACTATTAGGTTAAAATGCATACTGTCCATATCGGGTGAACCGTTTTGAAATGACAGGGCTTTATGTAAATACATTTTAGGGAACCAAACCAAAAGAACTTGGACAAATTCACTTTATGTTTATTAAAGTAGTCAAGTGTGTAGTATTTGGACCCATATTCATTACACGGATAATCATGAATGAATGGTGAATAATGATGAGTGAAACATTTAGAGGCAGAAAGATCATACACCAAGACATGCTAATATACTGACTCTACACAAACGTACACCTACTCACATACAAGTTGCTGCTACTCTGTTTATCTTATACCCTGTTGCCTAGTCACCTTACCCCTATACATACTGTATCTACCGCCATCACTCCAGTATCCCTGCCCATTGTAAATATGGTATGGGAACTGACCCTGTATATAGTATGCTTACTTATTGTGTTCTTCATATTTATTCCTTTTTCTCGTGTGTTTTTTTTAGTATTACATTGTTATTTATTATCGCATTATTGTTTTTTGAGTTTGCAAGAAAGCCATTTCACTGTACTTGTGCATATGTCATTCAAAACTTGAAACCTCTCACCATTACCAATAACAGGGGAGGTTAGCATTTTTGGGGTCTATGATATTTATGCCTCTAACTTTCGCACTCATCATTATTCACCATTCATTCATGATTATACATAATCATGGTAGAAACCAGATTAATGTAGAAGTGTTTAGAAACATATTCCTTATTTGTATTTAAAAAAAACAATGTTTTACCCTTTTTTCTCCCCAAATTCGTTTTATCCAATTGGTAGTTACAGTCTTGTCGCATCGCTGCAACTCCCGTACGGACTCGGGGGAGGCAAAGATCGAGAGCCTCTGAAACATGACCCTGCCAAGCCGTGCTGCTTCTTGACACACTGCTTGCTTAACCCTGAAGCCAGCTGCACCAATGTGTCGGAGGAAACACCGTACAGCTGGCAACCGAAGTCTGTGTGCATGCGAAAAGACTGTGTGCAACCCTCCCCTAACCCGGACAATGCTGGACCAATTGTGCACTGCCAATTGTGCACTCCCGGTCGCGGCCGGCTGCAACACAGCCTAACCCAAAACCACTGCAATGCAGTGCCTTACAGGCTGACTACACCGCTCGCATCGCGTGTGCGAGCGTTGCAAAAGACATTTAGAAATATATATTATTAAATTTTGCACCCACACTGCACGAGCATCTGCGTTACCAAGGGCTAAAATAGAAATCAGTCTATTTCTGACGCAGATCGCGCTGCAAGTCCTGCCTCTCCCATCTCCTCATTGGTTTATAGAAGCAGGTACCCACATGCCATCTCCTCATTGGTTATACCCACGTGGGTGACTCAAGCTAGCTAAATAGGACAAATTAGCTAGCAAGTGCAAGCTAGCTAGCTAAATTGCCATTAAGGTTTAATGCTTTTCGACCTGCCCCCAAATTAATGTAATCGGTTCAGTTTGTTTTGATATTTTAACCTGCATGTCGTGAAAGTTATGCACGACAGCGCATGCACACAGCCGGTTTGGGTTCCGTGTTAGACCGCTGCGCCACTCGGGAGGCACCATAATGCATTCTTATTACAATAAGTGACTCAAATGACAATATGTTATTTAGCATTAATCTGAAACACAACCAAAACAAACTGCAAATGTATCCAAAAAGTTTGTAGAGTCACAAGCATTATGTAGTCATTGCATGCTAGGAATATGGGACCAAATACTAAACTTTTGACTACTACTATCCGAAAACTTTTGGTTCCCTAAAATGGTGGGACTATATACAAAAAGTGCTGTAATTTCTCAACAGTTGACCCAATGTGGATGAAAATGGCCTCAATTTATAGCTGATAGTCTGCACTATAACCTCATAGGTTAATTGTATAATGGTATCATTTAAAATTGTGCTGGAGTACAAAGCCAAAACAAATGTGTCGCTGTCCAAATACATTTAGACCTCATGGTAGATTTAGGTTGAAGGGTAAGGTTTAGTTTTACAATTGAGTTTACCTTGGCAAATGTGGAGCACTCTGTCTGGATGGTGGTGGTCTGGATATGGGTCAGAGGTTAATGGTCAGAGGTCAAGGGTATAAGGGTCAGGATTTACCTTGGCGAAAGTGGCTGGATGGTGATGGTCTGGACATCAGGGTCATGTCAAACACATCAGAGGTCAGGCGTTAGGAGCATAAGGAATTACCTTGGCGAAGGTAGAGCCCTTGCCCTCTGTCTGGATGGTGATGGTCTGGGTATTAGAGTCAGGGGTTAGAGGTAAGAGTATAAAGGTTGGGATTTACCTTAGCGAAGGTAGAGCCCTTGCCCTCTGTCCGAATGGTGATGGTCTGGGTATCAGTGTCAAGTGGTTAGGAGCAAAGGGTCATGGTCTTACCTTGGCAAAGTTGGAGCCCCTGCCCTCTCTCTCTCGATGGTTTGAATATTAGGGTCAGAGGTCAGGGTATAAGGGTCAGGGTTTACCTTGGCGAAGGTGGAGCCCTTGCCCTCTGTCTCAATGGTGATGGTCTGGGTATCAGGGTCAAGTGGTTAGGAGCAAAGGGTCATGGTCTTACCTTGGCAAAGTTGGAGCCCCTGCCCTCTCTCTCTCGATGGTTTGAATATTAGGGTCAGAGGTCAGGGTATAAAGGTTGGGATTTACCTTAGCGAAGGTAGAGCCCTTGCCCTCTGTCCGAATGGTGATGGTCTGGGTATCAGGGTCAAGTGGTTAGGAGCAAAGGGTCATGGTCTTACCTTGGCAAAGTTGGAGCCCCTGCCCTCTCTCTCTCGATGGTTTGAATATTAGGGTCAGAGGTCAGGGTATAAGGGTCAGGGTTTACCTTGGCGAAGGTGGAGCCCTTGCCCTCTGTCTCAATGGTGATGGTTTGTGTACGGCGCTGCAGGATCTGGTCGATGTCCTCCTCGCAGAACTTGGAGCCCTCGTCCTCCTCGTCCATCAGCGCTCCATATGCCCCCTTCCTCAGCAGGTCCTCCACCTCAATCTTGGTCATCTGCTGCATCTTTGGGACACCATGCCCCCCATTAGTTAGGAAGCCATAGCAACAGATCTCAGATCAGCTGGAAGCAATTACAGATCAAGGTTGAGGTCAATTCCATTTGAATTTATTTCCTGAATTAGATAAGGGATCCTTAGGAATCAGAAACAGCAGAGATCTAAAAATCTGTTTATTGGAATATTTCGGTAGGGATGTGGAAAATCACAAAGCCGCCTTCTGCTGACACGGGTAGTGAAAGTTTGATGAACGGATGGAGGGGTACTAAACCAGGATAGTCCAAAGGAACATGTTTATCAAGTCCGCTGACAACTGTTTGTGTTGTACTGCAAAACAGGCAACAAAAGCGTTAAGGGACTGCAGTGCAGTGTGGATGAACCTACAAATGTCAAAGACTACTACTACATGAAGGTGGTAGACAACGCAATCTTTATACAAAGAAAACCCTGACATCAAACATTCATGCTTTATAGTTTAACCTGGTCCTAGATCAGTTTGTGCTGGCATGAGGATGAATGACAATAGGTGTTGGCAAGACAGCACAAACAGATCTGGGACCAGGCTGTTATAGCACAGTCTCTCACCCCATTGAGGCTGCCCTTTCGATTGATGTCCTGCAGCACGGCCTTGTCTAGACCCAGCTTCAGACTGGCTTTGTCAAACATCTCCCTCTCATAGGAGTTCCTAGTGATCAGTCTATACACCTTCACTGCTTTACTCTGGCCGATGCGGTGGCAGCGAGCTTGGGCCTGGCATGGACAAACACAAAGCAGTTTTTGTTGTATTAATACTGCCATTAACAGTGTGTGAAGAGTAGTCTTTTTCTATATGCCATGTCATACTCCATGCACACATGAAATCTGCTGGAAATATACTGCCCTACCAAGCAAATTGGTCAAACATGAGTTAAATGTCATTTTTGCAACATTAAATACACGCTTAATCATGTGGACAAGTATCCTGCCTCTATTGTATTGTGTTTTGGAGAAAATGCAGGTCATGTTAGCAGCAACTGCATAAAGTTACTGTGAAACCAAGGTAAATAAAAATCTATTTTTCTCAGTTCCACGCTATGAGCCGTAACTGCCCTTTTGCTTGGTAGGGCAGTATTTATAGCCGCCCCTTTCATCTGAAGCAACTTACAGAGTGTATACATTTTCATAGGGGTGAACACAGCAGGAACGGAACCAACAATCCCGACATTGCTCTATCAACTGAGCCACACAGGATATCGATACAATGACAATACAACTTTACTGTCCATGGTTACAGCGCACAACGAAAATGTGTCTTGTATCTGCAGTGCAGCGCACGTGGTTGGAGAGCATGTTGTGGGGTTAAGTGAATTTCTGAAGGGCCCAGCAGTAGGGGATTGTTGTTAGGAAATGAACCCAGCAGCCCTTCAGTTGCCAGATCAATTTTTCTTTTTTGAACAGGCGACCTTTTGGCTACAGGTCCAAATCATTAGTAGCTAGGCTAACTACTGCGCAATGAAACCACTTCAGGAAATTAGTATAATACTTTTAAGTCCAGCACTGGGTTTAATCGAGGTCCGAAAAACGTGCCCTAAGTGGTACTGAACTTTGTGCTGACTAACCTGTAGGTCATTCTGGGGGTTCCAATCCGAGTCGAAGATGATGCAGGTGTCTGCAGCGGTCAGGTTGATGCCTAGGCCCCCAGCACGAGTACACAGCAGGAACACAAAGCGGTCTGAGTCCACCTTACAGAACCTGTCAATCGCAGCCTGGCGCAGGTTCCCCCGCACTCTGCCATCGATGCGCTCATAGGTGTACCTGCAACCAAATATAAAACATATGAAAGTACTGTAACGACCTCAACCGAACACCCAGCAACCTCAAGAGGTTTGGATCTTTTGGCGTAATGGCTAATCTGTTCAGCTGACAGTCGCTGGACCCAGGTTTGTTCCTGGTCGGGGTTACCCTTGAATTTGCGTCAAAACACACACTCCCCTATGTACACTATATATACACAAATTAGTGGATTTGGCTATTTCAGCCATACCCATTGCTGACAGGTATATCAAATCAAGCACACAGTCATGCAATCTCCATACAAACATTGACAGTAGAATGGCCTTACTGAAGAGCTCAGTATCTTTTAACGTGGCACCGTCATAGGATGCCACCTTTCCGTTCTTCAAATTTCTGCCCTGCTGTTTCTCAAACTAGACAGTCTAATGTACTTGTCCTCTTGCTCAGTTGTGCACCGGGGCCTCCCACTCCTCTTTCTATTCTGATTAGAGCCAGTTTGCACTGTTCTGTGAAGGAAGTAGTACACAGCGTTGAACGAGATCTTCAGTTTCTTAGCAATTTCTCGCATCAAATAGCCTTCATTTCTCAGAACAAGAATAAACTGATGAGTTTCAGAAGAAAGTTCTTTGTTTCTGGCCATTTTGAGCCTGTAATCGAACCCACAAATGCTGATGCTCTAAAGAAGGCCAGTTGTATTGCTTATTTAAAATCAGCACAACCGTTTTCAGCTGTGCTAACATTATTGCAAAAGGGTTTTCAAATGATCAATTAGCTAATCTAAGTTTATAATTTTAAAAGGCTAACACAACAGGCCATTGGAACACAGGAGTGATGGTTGCTGATAATGGGCCTCTGTATGCCTATGTAGATATTCCAGCTACAGTAGTCACTTACAACATTAACAATGTCTACACTGTCTTTCTGATCAATTTGATGTTATTTTAAATGGACCAAAAAAATTGCTTTTCTTTCAAAAACAAGGAAATTCCTAAGTGACCCCAAACTTTGGAACGGTAGTGTATATAATGATTTAAAAAAAAAAATGTAACCAAAATACAGGGCAGAAATGCCTTCTGGAACATGGGAATCAAGCTCTATCGACAAAGATCAGTGGGGAAAAGTTGTGATGGGACTACCTTCTGTACAGTCAGTGTGAACCGGAGTGACACAACGGGCCAAACGAGCTGTAGCTAGGTACAAACAGAAAAGCGTTCATCCATGTATACAGGTAAGAGTCTAGCTAGCTTTTTAGATATTATACGTTTCTAATTTTATCAGAAAGTAGTTTTTGTTGCATGTTAAAATCGTACTGTTAGTTTGCTGGCTCGCCAGCTAACGTTACATGTATTATCTATGCAGCAATGTTATTTGTAATCTCAGAATTCAATTTGCATTGCTAGTTATAGCTTAATGTTAGCTAGCCAGCTGACATTGAACCTAGTTGGTTAGCTTTAGCTACCTGCAGATTCATACTACAGCATTTCATGAATGGTGGCTAGCTATGACAATCCGTTTGTACTGTAGCTATGGGTTGGGATTGTGGTTCATTGTTTAGCTAGCTAGCTAGCTACATGTCTAAACAAAAGACTCCGCTTTGCCAGATGATTACAGGACCCATCAAGTTAGCCAAATGTGTCTGGGTGATTACGGCCATCTATTGTATTTCATGAACATGTGTACAAGTCGAGACAATAGTGACCCATCCACTTAACTAGAATGTTGCTGGGGGGTGGTTATAGCATTTCTTTCACATGACCCATCAATTTAAATAAGTGTGTCTAGGTAAACATCATCTAATAATTATGAAATATTTTTATCTGGAGACTTTGTTAGTTTTGATATTGCGACAATGTGTCACGTTCTGACCTTTATTTCTGTTGTTTTGTCATTATTTAGTATGGTCAGGGCGTGAGTTGGAGTGGGCAGTCTGTGTTTGTTTTTCTATGATTTTGGGATTAGTATGTTTCTGCCTAGTATGGTTCTCAATCAGAGGCAGGTGTCATTAGTTGTCACTGATTGAGAATCATACTTAGGTAGCCTGGGTTTCACTGTTTGTTTGTGGGTGATTGGTTATGTTGATTGCTTGTGTCAGCACAGTTCTCATTAGCTTCACGGTCGTCATTTTGTTTATTGTTTTTGTATAGTGTGTTTCAGTGTTCAGTGTTTTCTTTATTAAATATCAAGATGAACACAAACCACGCCGCATTTTGGTCCTCCGATCGAGGAGGAAGACCGTGACACAATGCAAATATTCAAGTAACCATTTCACGGTACCATGTGACAAATACACTTTGACCTGCACCAAAGTCAGATTAGGATATAGGCCAAGGACTAGATAAAGTGTATTTTTACCTGGAGTTTTTATCCTATTGTAGGCTACTACTTTCACCACTTTTAGTCTTGAAATCTTTGGTTGTTTACTACACTATCACTGCCCCAAACCCCAGGTTATATCCTCAGCCCCAGGCTCACCTCCTCTGGATGAGGTAGTCCTCCAGGATATCCAAGCAGCGCACCATCTGGGAGAAGACCAGCACCTTGTGGCCGCCAGCAATAAGCTTAGGCAGCAGTTTGTCGATGAGCACCAGCTTCCCCGCCGCCTGGATCATGGCCTGGAGGTTGAAGTCCCAGGCATCGGGGCTGTGTGTTTTCCTGAAGCTATCCAGGATCTTCTCCTCCGCACCTGGACGTTTCCATCGAAAATTGACATTTTATTATGAACTGTGAACATTTTAAGTGTTATTTTTTTTTTTGTGTGTTTGTGTTTCCACATGTCACCTTTGATCAGGTAGGGGTGGTTGCAGCACTTGCGCAGCTCCATCATGGTGTTGATGAGATTGGGCATGTTATGCTGGTTGGCCCCCTTGGCCAGGAAGGTGAAGTTCTTCTCAAGGATGGCACGGTAGTACTTCTTCTGCATGTTGGTGAGCTCCACCTCAATGATGGTCTCCTCCTTGGGTGCCAGGTTCTTCTCCACGTCGTCCTTCAGCCGCCGCAGCATCATGGGCTTCAGGATGGCCTGCAGCTTCTTCACCTGGGGTAGAGGAGAGCAGGGTTGGGGTCAAAGGAGGACAGAGGAGGTCAGGATCTGATGGTCTGCAGTAATGAGTCTAGCATAGCTACAGACTTAACAGCATACAGTTTGGACTTAGACAATTCAATTGTTTGTTTAGTCTGGCCTGGACACAACATTATGTTTACTGTGGCACTATTCATAACAATATGTTTAAATGGCCCACACCTGCACTGCAGATGCAACAACTTGATACCGACACAGATTCAACAACTGCTTGATGATGTAAAGTGCAGGCTTTCCGTTTTGTTCAGAAGCATGTTAACTGCCATTAAGTATACGATACAATGTTTAAAAAGGAAAGTGCTGAAGGGTGTCTCTGAGAAACAATCAACATTCCCATAAATTCCAAAAGGTAGGTTTCCCACTTTGCGACACGAAAAGGGTATCTCAGAGAAAAAATAAACAAATAAATAAAAATCACCTGTTCCTCAGTCTTCAGATCTCCAAACTCCTCTAGGAAGAGGCTCTCAGAGGGGAACTGTAGGGGCTCCAGGAAGTTGAGAAGACTGAAGAGCTCCTCCACCGAGTTCTGCAGAGGGGTACCCGTCAGGAGGACTTTGTGTTCCTACAGGGGGTGGTAGAGGTGGAAGTGCCCAACAAATTTACAATGCATGTATTACACAACAAAATGGTACACAGATTTAAGTATTTTATACATAAAAACATTTATAGAGCTTTTCATGCCACTCAAAGACACATATCATCCATGTAACTCAGAGATTCCCACTCGCTAGTCTGGCTCATTACAATGTTTATTTTTGTGCAGGAATGTCCCTCTTGACCAAGAGAGGGCATCCATGCTACCATCAACCTTGGCCGGTGCTGCACTGAATTGGACTACAACGACAATGCAGACGGCCAAGAGAGTTAGCTAGCTACCCACTCACCAGGTTCATGAGCTTGAGGCCCTCCAGGAGTTTACAGTTGCGGTTCTTGAGGCGGTGGGCTTCGTCGATGACCACGCAGCGCCAGTGGATCTTCTTCAGCTCTGGACAGTCGGCCATGATCATCTCAAAGGTGGTGATCACCCCGTGGAACTTGTACCCGCCCGACACTATATTTCCCTAGACACAGAGAAAGACAAAAGTTGGAATAAAATAAAATAATTAAGAATACCTTTAACACTTCTTTAACACACACTTTTTAGAGCCGTTCTTTAAAACACTGCTTTTTAGAGCCGTTCTTTAAAACACATCCAAACACTTGGATGAAAACCGCTGTTGTCCTCAGGGAGTTCTGGTCCGAAACATTTAATCCTACCACAGTAAATTAAAAACAATGCCATGGCAACAGATTGCTGTCCTCTTCAATCAAATATCAAAACGTTGAAGTCGTTCGTGTGAAATTCTCACATTTTGCAGGGTTGATATTAGAACTCATTCGAATATCTTGTAACATTAGAAGATCACAAAAGTAGAGGCGTGGATGAGAAAACCAGTCCATTTGGTGTGACCACCATTTGCCTCATGCGGCACAACATCTCCTTCACACAGAGTTGATCAGGCTGTTGATTGTGGCCTGTGGAATGTTATCCCACTCTTCAATAGCTGTGTGAAGTTGCTGGATATTGGCGGGAACTGGAATACGCTGTCGTACACACCGATCCAGAGCATCCCAAACATGCTAAATTGGTGACATGCCTGGTGAGTATGCAAGCCATGGAAGAACTGGGATATTTTCAACTTCCAGGAATTGTGTACAGAACCTTGCGACATGGGGCCGTGAATTATCATGCTGAAACATGAGGTGATGGCGGTGGATGAATGGCACGACAATGGGCCTCAGGATCTAGTCATGGTATCTCTATGCATTCAAATTTCCATTAATAAAATGCAATTGTTTGTTGTCCGTAGCTTATGCCTGCCCATACCATAACCCCACCGCCACCATGAGGCACTCTGTTGACAATGTTGACATCAGCAAACCACTCACCCACACAACGCCATACACACTACGCTGTCTGCCATCTGCCCAGCACAGTTGAAACCAGGATAAATCCGTGAAGAGCACACCGCTCCTGCATGCTAGTGGCCATCGAAGTGAGCATTCGCCCACTGTTATGACGGCGCACTGCAATCAGGTCAAGATCTTGGTGAGGACGATGAGCACGCAGATGAGCTTCCCTGAGACAGTTTGTGCAGAAATTCTTTGGTTGTGCAAACCCACAGTTCCATCAGCTGTCTGGATGGCTGTTCTCAAGACAATCCCGCAGGTGAAGAAGCCGAATGTGTAGGCACTGGGCTGGCGTGGTTACACGTGTTCTGCGGTTGTGAGGCCGGTTGGACAAACTGCCAAACTCTAAAACAATGTTTGAGATAAATTAACATTAAATTCTCTGGCAACAGCTCTGGTGGACATTCCTGTAGTCAGCATGCCAATTGAACACTAACTCAAAACTTCTGTCATTGTGTTGTGTGACAAAACTACACATTTTAGAGTGGTCTTTTATTCTCCCCAGCACAAAGTGCACCTGTGTAATGATCATGCTGTTTAATCAGCTTCTTGATATGCCACACTGTCAGGTGGATGGATTATCTTGGCAAAGGAGAAATGCTCACAAATATGGATGTAAACAAATTTGTTGCACAATGGAGAGAAATAAGCATTTTTTGCATCTTATTTCAGCTCATGAAACCAACACTATAGACAGTCAATGGCTCACCCTTTTGTCTACTGTAGATTCATACATACACAGCTTATGTTTGACCCATGTAGGCTCATACAAAAACACACAGTACATCTGCATATCTTGTGTAGATTGAAACATACGTCAGTGTTTACCCTATATTAATTAGTAGCGGCGCCCCTAAAACAATCTGATTTTTAAAAAGTAAACAAAAAGCGAGATACACTTTTAAGATCAGTGACAAGTTACAACGTATATTTGTAGCATTTGATGCATTTAGTCTTTTGGGGGGGGGGGGTTCAATTAGGTAAATCCAGATGGGAAACCCAGAGTTAAAGTTCTCCATCACTGCGACGTATTTCCGTCATATGGAATCTTATTTTTTTATTGAATTAATATTTTTATTGAAAAGGACAGATTTTTTTGCTTAACAACTGAGGTCACTTTGGGTGACTTTTTAAAAGGATATTCTACTCCAAAATGTATTAAAATAAAATTGTGTTGACGCCATCTGAAATATTTTTTTATTTTTTTATTTAACTAGGCAAGTCAGTTAAGAACAAATTCTTATTCACAATGACGGCCTACCCCGAACGACACTGGGCGCCACCCTATGGAACTCTCAATCACGGACGGATGTCATACAGCCTGGATTTGAACCAGGTACGCCTCTTGCACTGAGATGCAGTGTCTTAGAGCACTGCACCTCTTGGGAGCCCCAAATATAATTCATTTAAAATCGTTATAACCTGTAGCATAACAGATGCAGCATAGCATCTTTTAAAAAATTGGCTTAAGCTTGGGGTTGCCAGGGCGTCATTTAACGGAAATCCGTCAAAGTGAAGAAGAGGTTTAACCCTTGCACTCACACATCCTCACACACACACCCTCCATGTTGGCTCACCTGCTGGTCCTTGTGGTACATCTCGTACTGGTGGATCATCTGGCGGCTGATCTGGCTGCCGTGGTAGACGATGACATTGATCTCCGTCCAGGTACGGAACTCCCTCTCCCAATTGGTGATGGTGGAGAGGGGGGCGATGATGAGGAAGGGCCCCCGCAGGCCCATGGAAAACATCTCAAAGAGGAAGGTGATGGACTGGATGGTCTTCCCCAGGCCCATCTCGTCAGCCAGGATGCAGTTCTTCCTGTATGGCAAGAGGTAGGAAAACTGTTGTAACAAACGGGAAGATGCAGGAATCACGGTGATGTCAAACACAAAATCAAAATGTCATCAAAAAAGACAAAAGGTGCGGGGGATGACCTTTACCATAGAAGGCGAGTAAAAGGTCATCTCGGAACATAGAACCAAATCTCACATGTGCTGTCCAGCTGTGTGTGCACGTGCTGTCCAACTCAGTTTGATTCTGGGAGCTAAGGTTTTCAAATCTGTTCTGAGCGGAAGTAACAATCCTTAATAAGCCTCTGCCAAAGCCAGTCCCCAGCCCCTCCCATTCACAATAACCCACCTGTTTACAATCCAAGCGAAACGCGATGCACTAAATGACAACATATCTAACAAATGTTTTTGATGCAAATATTTCACAGGTTAGCAATTTAAAGTTAGTCCACCACACCAAAAGTTGTCATACCCTCCATCTCAGCCTTGAATGATTAAAGGGATAGTTCGGGACAATAACAATTTATCTACATCCCCAGAGTCAGATGAACTCATGGATACCATGTTTATGTCTCTGCGTCCAGTATGATGGACGTTCGAGGTCGCTTTGTGAGCCAATGCTAACTAGCATTAGCGCTAGCTTAGCGTAAAGACTGACTGTGCCCGAAAACCTCCAGTCAAGGAAATATTGTTTGATATCAGTGTACCATACATATTTGGTTAATTTGAACACCTGATCTCGCCTTTTGATCTTGCCTGGTTTCATTATGTTTTATTTATTTCTGGGCACAACAAACCATTTGTGATTTTGATGTGAACAAACTGAACAGCTGTCTGAGCCTCTTGTAAGGGATGCAACACCACTGTATTGTCCATCAGAGTGGATAAACAACAAAAGAAAAAGCTACTCAAATCTGTCATAAAAATTATACTCCAACACAACTGCCCAAACAGACCAATTTCTCTGCACTTGAAGATTCGATCTGATTTGTGTTCATCGTTAGAAAATCAAACATGATGTTTCGTTACACTACCAGAGAAGCAGTTGTAGCCTTTCTTTTGAGTAATGAAATCCACTCCAGGTTCTTAGACACTTTTCAATATGTAGGCAACATGGTAAAAAAAAAAAAAAAAAAACTCCTAAGACTTACAGTTCCGGACAATAAAAAGTAATTTCTAAACATTTTGCCGCATTGAAAGAGACATGCAAAACGGCGTGTGGCAGGAAGCACAATTGCAAGTTAAATTGTGTTCAACATTGCAAGACAGTCAAGTCAAACTTACCGTAGTCATTTATGTGGACAAAAAAATATCACAGGTTACCACACTTGATCAGGGAAAACAGAAATATGCCTTTACAGGAATTGCCTTGGTCGAAACACGACGCAACTTATTTTATTCAGGGCCAGTCAGTGGTGTAAAGTACTTCAGTAAAAAATAATATTCCAAGTCATTTTTGGGGGTATCTGTACTTCACTATTTATATTTTTAACTACGTTTACTACACTACATTCCTAAAGAAAATAATGAACTCCCTGACACCCAAAAGTACTCTTTACATTTTGAATACTTAGCGGGACACGAAAATGGTTCAATTCACGCACTTATCAAGAGAACATCGCTGGTCATCCCAACTGCCTCTGATCTGGTGGACTCAAACACACGTTTTGTTTGTACATGATGAGTGTTGGAGTGTGCCCCTGGCTATCTGCAAAATAAATAAATAAAAGTATTTGGTTTGAAATATACTTAAATATCAAAAGTAAATGTAATTGCTTAAATATACTTACGTATCAAAGTAAAGGAAAAATCATTTCAAATTCCTTATATTAAGCAAACCAGACATGACCTTTTTCTTGTTTGTTTAAATGTACGTATTAGAATTTGTATCCGCTCTCGTCGGACTACGGCTGCAGATTTTCTGCCTTTTTCTTTAAATCTGAAAACTTTGTGAAGCTATGCTGATTTTCTGAAGAATTTTTGAATTTTCTGAAGAATTGCAGAAAAGCAGTGTCCACAGCTTGTATACTTCGTATTTTGGCGAATTTAGTACGACATCTGGGAACTTTTAGCATGCTAACTAAACTCAGCAAAAAAGGGAAACGGCCCCTTTTCAGGACCCTGTCTTTCAAAAATAATACGTAAAAATCCAAATAACTTCACTGTAAAGTGTTTAAACACTGTTTCCCATTCTTGTTCAATGAACCATAAACAATTAATGAACATGCACCTGTGGAACGGTCGTTAAGACACTAACAGCTTACAGACGGTAGGCAATTAAGGTCACAGTTATGAAAACTTAGGACACAAAAGAGGCCTTACTACTGACTCTGAAAAACACAAAAATAAAGATACCCAGGGTCCCTGCACATCTGCGTGAACGTGCCTTAGGCATGCTGCAAGGAGGCATGAGGACTGCAGATGTGGCCAGGGCAATGAATTGCAATGTCCGTACTGTGAGACGCCTAATACAGAGCTACAGGGAGACAGGACGGACAGCTGATCGTCCTCGCAGTGGCAAACCACGTGTAACAACACCTACACAGGATCAGTACATCCGAGCATCACACCTGTGGGACAGAGTTACACCAGGAACGCACAATCCCTCCGTCGGTGCTCAGACTGTCCGCAATAGGCTGAGAGAGGCTGGACTGAGGGCTTGTAGGCCTGTTGTAAGGCAGGTCCTCACCAGACATCACCGGCAACAACGTTGCCTATGGACACAAACCCACCGTCCACTGGACCAGACAGGACCGGCAAAAAGTGCTCTTCACTGACGAGTCGTGGCTTTGGCTCACCAGGGGTGATGGTCGGATTCGCGGTTATCGTCGAAGGAATGAGCTTTACACCGAGGCTTGTACTATGGAGCGGGATCGATTTGGAGGTGGAGGGTCCGTCATGGTCTGGGGCAGTGTGTCACAGCATCATCGGACTGAGCTTGTTGTCATTGCAGGCAATCTCAACGCTGTGCATTACAGGGAAGACATCCTCCTCCCTCATGTGGTACCCTTCCTGCAGGCTCATCCTGACATGACCCTCCAGCATGACAATGCCATACTGCTCGTTCTGTGCCTGATTTCCTGCAAGACAGGAATGTCAGTGTTTTGCCATGGCCAGCGAAGAGCCCGGATCTCAATCCCATTGAGCACGTCTGGGACCTGTTGGATCGGAGGGTGAGGGCTAGGGCCATTCCCCCCAGAAATGTCTGAGAACTTGCAGGTGCCTTGGTGGAAGAGTGGGGTAACATCTTACAGCAAGAACTGGCAAATCTGGTGCAGTCCATGAGGAGGAGATGCACTGCAGTACTTAATGCAGTTGGTGGCCACACCAGATACTGACTGTTACTTTTGATTTTGAACCCCCTTTGTTCAGGGACACATTATTCCATTTCTGTTAGTCACATGTCTGTGGAATATGTACAGTTTATGTCTCAGTTGTTGAATCTTGTTATGTTCATACAAATATTTACACATGTTAAGGTTGCTAAAAATAAACAGTTGACAATGAGGACGTTTTTTTTTTGTTGCTGAATTTATATCCACACTAGGACCAATAGGCATACTACATACTCAATGTAAGTCAAAAATACTACAATTAGTATGAGTATTTGAACACAGCCTTTGTCATTACACTAATGCTAGTTAGCATTAGCTTGTAAAACTACCATCATACTGGATGCAGAGGCATAAAAATGGTATCCATGAGTTCATCTGAATCTGGAGAAGCTAAAATCACAAAGTATCCCTTTAAGACAAGACAGCAAGTCTACTATACATGTCCCCACTGGGACGATGTCAAGATTTTGAGGAGGAAGAGGGGGATAGGTGTCCTACCTGTTGTACCAGTTGAAGAGCAGCCAGTTCATGCCTTCCAGCTGGTACTCTCTCAGCTGATTCCCATTTCGGTAGTCTTTGGACTTGTCCAGCTTCTGCCACTTGTCTGGCTGCGGTCTCTCCTGCTCAGAACACACACACCACACACACACACACACACACACACAGAGGGATGACTGTTCATCTCAAATAAGAGCCACACACACAGGGATGACTATCCATCTCAAATAAGAGCCACACACACTCACAAGGATGACTATCCATCTCAAATAAGAACCACACACACACACACAAACAGAGAAGTCGACTGGACCAGTAATCTACATTGTGTAGATTACACGGGAGGCACTTTCTAATTACACTCACCACAAATTTGTATTCAGGGATCCTCTTGATCTCCTCGAACTCCCGAATCTTCCCCGGGTCCACATCCTCTTGAAGCTCCCATGTAGCCTCCTCATAGGACAGGGAGCACCATTTCACTAGGTAGTGTGTCACCTCCTGTAAACATTCACGCACACGGATATAGAGTGACAGTCAGTCAATGAGTCAGTCAGACGCGGATACATACTATGTGAATGTAGCCAGTGAGTCAGATACACTGACTGAAGCAAATGTGCGCGCACACACACATACACGCACGCTTGCATAAAAAAGGTCAGTGGTGGTGAGTAACTGGCTTTCCCTGTCTCACCTCTCCTGTCTCTGTGTCTGTAGTGATGGCCACCTCCAGAATTCGATCCACCTCTATGTAGTCAGGGTTAAAGAGGTCTTCATCAGGCTACATGGAGGAGTAGACGTCAATCAATATATATGTGTTTCATGTGATACTTTACATAGCTATAAATGTTTTATGCAAAGTACAAAATGTACACAACCACAAATTTAAAAAAAAAAACTGTCCCAGAGTAGCCAACAGTACATTTTTATATACAAACATAAAATATCCAACCAAAAAAATTCAGAAAAATGTGAGATGTGAGTAGGCTCACCTCAACAAATATGTGCTTCATTTGGGCCTGCTTAGTCCTGAAGCGCTTGATTTTTTGGTGTATGCGAGGGTCCTTCTCCAAATCCTCTAAGGTTGCCCACTTACAATGGAGGTAGGAGCTGTGAGCAAGAGTAAAAGGGGGGGTTCAAGTTATAAATTCAAGGGGAAAAGCATCTCAAGTAGTGTGTACACAATGCACTAAATTAAACTAGTCCACCATTTAAGAAGCAATCCCACAGGCCATAGCATCATATAACATAGATCAACATGAGAAAATCCTCCTTTTGATTGGGCGCAGCTTTGAAAACCTCTCGAGAGCTATACCATCATAATGTCATACACAAAGAATTCTTCAAAAGGAATTGGGACTATTTGATGCTACAGAATGTCTGTTATCAGATAACCACTGTCACTGTGGCCTTCCACCTTGCTAAGCACACTTACAAATTTCTGTACTTGACATAGAACTCCTCTGACTCCTCAGGTGTCTCGTCAGGGGATGCCTGGAAAAAAAATAGAAAAAAATAGAGAAAAACTAAAACATCAACTAAAGTATACAAACATGTTGCTAATCCAGACACCTTGTTGCTAGAGTGTGATACATAAACACACACACACACACAGTACCAGTTAAACGTTTGGACACACCTACTCATTCAAGGGTTTTTCTTTATTTTTCCTATTTTTTTTTACATTATAGAATAATAGTGAAGACATTAAAACTATGAAATAACACATATGGAATCATGAAGTAACCAAAAAAAAAGTGTTAAATCCTTGATGACAGCTTTGCACACACTCAGCATGCTCTCAACCAGCTACATGAGGAATGCTTTTCCAACAGTCTTGAAGGAGTTCCCACATATGCTGAGCACTTGTTGGCTGCTTTTCCTTCACTCTACGGTCCAACTCATCCCAAACCATCTCAATTGGGTTGAGGTCAGGTCATCTGATGCATCTCTCCCCTTATTGGTTGAATAGCCCTTACACTGCCTGGAGGTGGGTTGGGTCATTGTCCTGTTAAAAAAAAATGATAGTCCCACTAAGAGAAAACCAGATGGGATGGCGTATCGCTGCAGAATGCTGTGGTAGCCTTGCTGTGCCTTGAATTCTAAATAAATCATGACAGTGTCACCAGCAAAGCACCCCCACACCTCCTCCTTTCTTCACGGTGGAAACGACACGTGGAGATCTGTTCACCTACTCTGCATCTCACAAAGACATGGTGGTAGGAACCAAAAATCTCAAATTTGGATTAATCAGACCAAAGACAGACTTCCACCGGTCTAATATCCATTGCTCGCGTTTCTTGGCCCAAGCAAGTCTCTTCTTCTTATTGGTGTCCTTTAGTAGTGGTTTCTTTGCAGCAATTCAACCATGAAGGCCTGATTCACGCAGTCTCCTTTGAACAGCTGATGTTGAGATGTGTCTGTTACTTGAACTCTGCATTTATTTGGGCTTCAATTTCTGGTAACTCCAATGGCTGGTAACTCCAATGAACTTATCCTCTACAGCAGAGATAAGTCTGGATCTTCTTTTTCTGTGGCGGTCCTCATGAGAGCCAGTTTCATCATAGCGCTTGATGGTTTTTGCGACTGCGCATTTGACTGACCTTCATGTTTTAAAGTAACTAATTGGCTCAAACGCATTGAGGAAAGAAATTCCACAAATTAACTTTTAACAAGGCACACCTGTTAATTGAAATGCATTCCAGGTGACTACCTCGAAGCTGGTTGAGAAAATGCCAAGTGTGCAAAGCGGAAAAAGGTCGCTACTTTGAAGAATCTCAAACATAAAATATATTTTGATTTGTTTAACACTTGTTTTGTTACTACACGATTCCATATGTGTTATTTCATAGTTTTGATATCTTCACTATTATTCTACAATGTAGAAAATTGTCAAAATAAAGAAAAACACTTGAATGAGTAGGTGTCCAAACTTTTAACCAGTACTGAATATATATTTTTTTTGCCGAGACCTTCGTTTAAGATCCGAGAGACAAGTCACATATCTTCCTCAGATTCTCATCAGATCATCCGACAAGCCTCTAAGGTAGCTAGCTAGCTTGTAATCCTGCAAGTGTAGCTAACATTATTATTAATAGATGTATGTAATAATTGTTGGCTAAGATACAGTAAATTTACACTAGCTAAATAGTTTTTGGGGTTAATATACAGATTAACTGGCTGGTGATGTCATTGAGCACAAGATATTCAATTAAACTGTCCATGATTTTCAGAAGAGTTTCAAAGGAAGATAAACTGGAGTAGAATGTCATTTTTCACCAGAAGTGACCTTCAGTTGTTCAACAAAATAAATCTTGGCATCCACTGCTGAAAATAGTTATAGGGGAAACGTGTGCGTGTCGGGCGGTGTACCTCTTTCTTCGCAGTACGAACCGACAGGATTTTCTCAATGATGTTTGCCTCATCTTCAGGGGGCTCCTGTGACAGAGGGGAGAGAGGGGATTACTTACGCAGGGTAAGAGTGTGTTTGGCCTTACTGAGGGGGACAGAAGTTGGGCATAGCAGAGAGAGGGGGAGAGGAGAGACTGTGGCGGTGTCCAAAATCTTTGCAGCCAACTACTTACTAAATGTATAAACCATACTAAAAGAATACTATTTAGTAAAATCGTATGCGGTAAGCTACTTGTTCTCAAACCTCTCCTCGGGGACCCCCTGAACTACCTCATCAAGGGCTTGATCATTAGTTGGCAAGTTGAATCAGGTGTGCTAGCTCTGGAATAGATCAAATACATTGAATGTCTGGGCGTCCCCGAGGACTGGTTTAAGAACCACTGCAAAAAGCAACAAACATACAGTCATCCACAATGAGAAGTCATCATCTAATGCGCAATTGGGTTGTTCCCCTCCATTCATTCATTTTGGCACAGCTCCTTCTCTTATCTGATAATCAGCTGTTGTCAAAGGATGATTCTCCTCGTCAATAGCGCAGCGAATTCATACTAGATGAAAAGTCTAAATGAGTATGACATAATCAGCTGTTGTCAAACACGTGTGTCCGAAAAGACAATTCTCTTCCTCAATAGTGCAACGAATTCATACTAGATGAAGTCTGAATTAGTTTTTCAAAATGTAACATAAAACCTTTTTGGCATACACAAAAGGCCTATTAGGATGATAGTAGGAGTATTCAGACAAGGCCAAAGACAAGAACAAGATTGCTACCTCAGCCTGCCAGGCGAGAGTGGCAGCGTTGAGGGCAGGGATACGGCCTGTCCCCAGCACGGCGATGGTCTCCCCGTCATCATCTACCACCTTAAAGTCCAGGTCCTCGTTGTACTTTCTGCGCTTCACCTGTCGCCCTGAGCGACGCTTCTACCAGAGAAAAAAGATAGCGGGTGGTCGAGGGGGGGTTTGGGTTAACTTAGTGTAATCGATTCAAGCAATAGCTACTGTACTACGTAGATAAATACTGTATACTGATAAAAAAGTATTACTTGGGGAGTGTCAGCATGATAAGTAAGTAGATTGTGGTGTTAAACAAACCACCGCTTTCAAGTAAATTGAAAATCTAAGAATACAGTACAGGCAGTACACAGCTATACTAATGTACGCTACCACATAAAAACATTGTAATAGTGAGGTTTTAGAGAAGCAAGTGTCACTCAGCCTATCCTGCCCTTCCCCCAGCCCTCATGCTGTTAGTCAGTTCCTCACAGTGTTGTCAAGGGGGTCGATGCTCTCCTCTCCCCCCACGACCAGCGTGGACAGGGAGGCCGCGTCGTCGCTCTCTCCAGCCTCCTGGAGGACAGCCACGCTTTTCCTCTTGCCCTTTTTCTTCTTCTCCACTGGTACCGGCCCTTGTAGGACTTGCTCTCTGTAGAGGCACAGCAGGGTTGGCACCATATAAATACTAGAGAATGTCTATTCTAGTAATTTTATTTCTATGGTCGGAACTAGGGAGTGTTTGTAATCCGTACTCAGCTGACCAGTGGGTCATGCCTGCAATGTGTATTTACCGCCTTATCTCCTCACATCTCAGCAGCTATACTTGCAGAGAATACCCACAGCTGGATGAGTGGGACTTTTTTTTTTCTTGGTTATGTTTTTTTAATGTTTTTTTGGGGGTGTGTAGATAAATAAGAGTGCATAGGTTTAAAAAAAGGTTACCCACAGTATTAATTTCTCAAATCTGTCCTGCAGAGTGATTAGGAAAATACCCCTCACTCTGCTATGGAAATTCCAACCAGACCACAGAATTTTGCTAAATATTAGCACCGGACAAATATTAACTCCCAACTCCCACGACTACATCACCTAAAAAGGTTCAAGGACATGGTACAACCTGGAAAAATCCCCCCTTTGGGGAAAATCCAATCTCTCCAACTGAGGGGAGATGAAGCAGTTACAGCAGTGAGACTTCCAAACATTCCAAACATTTCTTCCAAACTAGAAAAACACAACCATGTCTCTAACTAAATACAACCAAGTCTTTAACCGCACCCACCCAAGAGAACCTGGTTGTGACCCATCAATCGAGAAACAGAGTGAAAGCACTAGCGGTAAAAAGCTCCTCACCTGGGTTTGCGGCCCCTCTGCCTGGGAGGAGATGGGGCGCTCTTGCATTCTGCAGGGGGCTTGGCCAGGGGCGGGGCCTGCACCTTGGGTTTCCTCCCTCTCTTCACCTCTTTTGGTGTCTCTTTCGGCGACTTCACCTCCTTCACCTTGACCTCCAACTTCTTGGGCGCCTTAGACTTGCATGGCAGCAGCTCCTTCCCTTCTTTCTGCTGCCTCTTTTTCTTTGGTTTGTTGTCCTTCTCCGAGCCCTTGTGCTGCCAGGCGGCACCAGGCTCGCCCTTTTTGTCTTTTTTCTTTCGTTTCTTCTTCTTCGCCCGCCGCCCGCCTCCTCCATCGTCCTCCTCGCTATTGAGGGGTGACGAGGGGGCGCAGGGGCTGAGGCTGCCTGAACTAGTGCCCGCCTCGCCCATCCTGGGGTGCTTGGCGTGGGACATGCAGTGATTGATCTGCCCGCCTCCTAGGACCCTGATCTGGTCCTTGGAGCCTAAAGGTCCGCTGGGAAATGGAGTTTGTGCATTTTGGTCAGTGGCAGTAGAGGCTGCTGTAGCTGGAGTGTGCTTTAGTAAGTGGATGGTAGACATCTGGAAGAAAACAAGAAGATGTGTTAATGACTCAATGAAAATACCCAAGATAAAATAATAAAATGGGTGTCATGCCTCTATCTTCCACTCATAATGAGAGTAAACAACTGTGGGCTTACTGCAAATGCAAATCCAGTCATTGTTCAGAATCAATACACAATGGCTTTAGAAAAATAACTAAATCACCAGATTTTACCACTGGGCTTTCTTTAAGTGTAGTCTTTCTCAGTAAAATTTGGCACATGACAAATGTTCATGTATCAAATTAGAGGTTAAAACCCCAAAGCCTGCAAATCCTCTGGAATATTTAATTCCATTCTCAGAATTCCTTTACGGTTCTGAATTTTTTCAATCCTCTGCATTTCCATGTTCCCCTCTCCCTTCCTCAAATGCACTGCTGGGCTGTCATAATGCAGTTAATTATACGGAGAAATAAAATCTATACCCTTCCCATGACACATTATGACTAGCCCTTGAAATGAAAGATGTCAGTCAAGAGGGCCTGCGCTGGTCTACCAATTCTGTGATATAGTAAAGATGTGCACAACCCTGATGTTGTGGGGGGAGGGGGGAGGCATTATTTGTTATGGGCGTGTCCAGATATTAAACATGATTTTGGCATGCATAGCCATCTGTACACGAGCTGAATCAATCCATTAGTGAAGGTCAAACACACAGGTGAAATCGGCATGCATCACCAGGGTGTCGAGGTCTGACCCAATTTGACTAAATCCGTTCCTCAATGCTTTTGTGTTAATATTGTTACAAAATTATGAGCACATGAAACCATAACTTTAGTCAAGACTCATGCCAAGAGGTTTACTTTTACAGCTACAAAGATACAAAAGCAGACCCAGAACTCATTAAAACTCAAGGACACATAAGGTCAGAGAGAAGTCCTTGAGTTTTAATATAGCAACAATATAATGTTCTTATAGCTTCACCAATTGTATCCATGAGCACTGAATCACTTCCAGCAGAGAATTGTGTGTAGAGAAGGCAGATATGGCACGATTCATGTGATATGGGCTAATATCGTCGCGGGCCCATTTTGAGCAACATGTTATTTATAAACCAAGGCAGAGCACATGTGGAGGGGTATATGGGATGACTTAGGCATGCAATTTCTGCCGCGCTGCGTTTATTTGCAGCCTGCCTCATGCAGGTATGAGGATAATGTCAATGAAACAGACTCCCAAGCGCCAGTTGGAATCAGGGCTGTTGCCACGGAAACAGGGTCTGTACCAAGCTGCGGGAAGCAGCAACGTAAACACGCAGTCTCTGTGGTAACTCGTTCGTTGCCAGCTCGCGGGACTATTTGGCATTTCCCCCATTTAGCATTTGATTGGACAGACGCTACCCGATCGCCTGCATCGGTCAACAGCTGCTTTTGCCAGTCTTCAGGCTTGGTTGAACCATTGAAAGAGAGAAGGCCAACCACTGTCATTAGGACACAGCCTTGGTCAGATAGTAAAATTCCACACACACACCTTGAATGGAGCTCTTAGGATTGTGAGATGGAAAACACACATGTTCAGCCTTCATGAAAAAGAGTGCCACCAAATAGTGGAGATCTCAAAAGTTTAAATTATTAGGTACAAATCGGCCTGGGTCCTCGGGTTAGAAGGGTGAATGACCAGTAGGAGACAGATGTACAGAACACACATTTATTACCACACAACAAACAGACACGGCAATAGGAAGTAGACTGATGGAATAGATGAAAGTGAAGTGGTTTTCTGTAATGGAATAGAACAGGGAATTTATTACACATCAGCAAAGGCTAATAGCAATTAGGCATGTAGCACAGGCTAACAGTAATAGCACCGCTATGCAACACAATATAAATGACTACGGATTAGCATGTAGCGGCTAATAGCACTGGGCTAGCGAGCAGGACGTAGCACCGTAATCACACTATGTACATTAGCAGTGAACTAGCATAGTATGCAATATGTAAAGACATTAGCAGTACCTGGTGGTAGCAACACAGTGATCTATACAGTATGAACAGGGCCTGCTATAAGGCTAGGCCATAGAAGTAGGCAATAGCATACACTACATTACATTTTAGTAATTTAGCAGACACTCTTATCCAGAGCTACTTATAGTTATTGCATTAATCTTAAGATAGCTAAGTGGGACAACCACACCTCACAGTCATATTATGTAAATTGTTACTCAATAAAGTAGCTATCAGCAAAGCCAGATCTAGTAAGAAGGAAAAAAGTAATGAGACCAGAGGTGGCAGAACGGGGAACTCTGGTTTCAGCATAGCCTGAAGGTGGGGAGGGGCAGGTTCTCTTGCTGCTCCGTAGGCAAGTACCATGGTCTTGTAGTGGATGCGAGACTGGAAGCCAGCGGAGTGTTCAGAGGAGCGGGGTGACATGGGAGAACTTGGGAAAGTTCAACACCAGGCGGGCTGCAGCCTAAGTTACAGGGGTTTGATGGCACAAGCGGGGAGCCCAGTCTACAGCGAGTTGCAGTAGTCCAGACGGGAGAGGACAAGTGCCTGGATTAGGACCTGCGCCGCTTCCTGTGTGAGGTAGGGTCGTACTCTATGGATGTTGTAGAGAATGAGCCTGCAGGAGCGAGTCAATGCTATGATGTTTTCAGTTCTTTGCACTCTGGGAGGGGGACACCCTGGAGTGTTGGAGAGGTCTTGGATCGGGCAGGCCTTCCCAGGGAGGAAGAGCAGCTCCATCTTGTCGAGGTTGAGCTTGAGGGCCGACGTCCAAGCTGAGATATCTGCCAGGCACGCAGGGGGGAAGGAGAAAAGAAGTTGAGTGTCATCCTTATAACAATGATAGGAGAGACCATGTGAGAATATGATGGAGCAGATTGACTTGGTGTATAGAGAAAAGAGGAGAGAGCTTAGAACCGAGCCCTAGGGGACACCAGTAGTGAGAGTACGTGGTGCAGACACAGATCCTCTCTATGTCACCTCGGTTGAATGACCCAGCTTGAAACTTGACTGCTTAGGGTCAAGAAGATCGTTCTGAGTGAGAGAGTTGGTCAGACAGCACGTGTCACGTTTTTTGGTAAGAAAATAACGAACGGATAATGGTCTGTAGTTTTTGATGTCAGAGGGGTCGAGTGTTGGTTTCTTGAGAAGGGGAGCAACTCTGGACCATTTTGAAGAAGTCAGAGGGGACACAGCCAGTGGTCAGGGATGAGTTGATGAGGGAAGTAAGGATTGGGAAAAGGTCTCCAGGGATGGTCTGGAAAAGGGAGAAGGGGATAGGGTCGAGCGGGAAAGTTGTCAGGCGTCCGGACCTCACTAGTAGCAGGATCTGGAGAGAGATAGAGGGGAGAAAGAGGTCAAGGCGTAGGGTAGTTCTGTGTGAATGGGACAAATGGACTCAATAGGCTGAGTTAATGAGGAAAGGACGTCGTCAACCTTCTTCTCAAAGTGGTTGACAAAGTCGTCCGCAGTACGGGAGGAGGGGGGTAGAGGATTAAGGAGGGAGACGGATGTTCGGAGGCAGAAGCTTGAAATTTTGAGCGATAGAAAGTGGCTTTAGCAGCGCATACAGAGGTTGAGAAGAGGGAGTGGAAGGTTGATCGGAAGTTTCATTTTTCTCAACTTTCGCTCAGCCGCCTGTAGCCCTGTTCTGTAAACTCACAGTCACTCAGCCAGGAGGGGAGAGCGGAGCCGTCCGGGAGGAAAGGGGACAGTGCGAGTCATAGGACGCGGAAAAGAAGGAGAGTAGGGTCGAAGAGGCAGAAGGATATAGCAGACGGGAGATAGAAGAGGAGAGAAGAGGAGAAGAGTAGTGGGAGAGAGACAGCGAAGATTGCAATGGGGCATGGCCATCTGGGTTATGGGCTGAGTAGCTAGAGGCAGACAGAAAAGGAAACAAAGTAGTGATCAGAGACCTGGATGGCTGTGAGATTAGTAGGTGAACAGTCTGTCGTAGAAGAGGAGGTCAAGCGTATTGCCTGCCTTGTGATTGTGAGGTCAAAAGAGGCAAGGAGGGGAAAGAAAGAGTTGGGAAGAAATGAATCGACGGTAAAGGTTGCATGTGCTTCATTATATAGCAAGTGAACTTCTGATACAGGGCATTCGGAAAAATATTCAGACCCCTCCACATTTTGTTGCATTAGAGCCTTATTCTAAAATTGATTAAATAATTATTCTACACACAATACCCCATGATGACAAAGTGAAAACAGGTTTAGATTTCTTTGAAAATTTAAAAATAAAAAACAGAAATAACATATTTACATAAGTATTCAGACCTTTTGCTATGAGACTCAAAATTGAGCTCAGGTGCATCCTGTATCCATTGATCATACTTGAGATGTTTCTACAACTTGATTGACGTCCACCTGTGGTAAATTCAATTAATTGGACATGATTTGGAAAGGCACACCTGTCTATATAAAAGGTCCCACAGTTGACAGTGCATGTCAGAGCAAAGATCAAGCCATGAGGTCAAAGGAATTGTCAGTAGAGCTCCGAGACAGGATTGTGTCGAGGCACAGATCTGGGGAAGGGTACTAAAAAAATAAAAAATAAATTGTTACCCTTCCTCTGCAAAGTGAAAAGGTGTCCCAGAGTTTGTGAGTTAGAGAGAGCGGAGAGAAAATGCCCAGTAGCACTGTAAGGGTTTTCTACAATTCATATAGCCTAGACAGAAAGTCATTAATAGGACATGAAAACATACCATGGTACAGTGGTTGCTCCTCTAAAAGTTTTGCGACTATGCTGCGGTACTTAGAGGTAATTTGTGATTTAATACGGTACCCTGTGTGTCACCACTTCATTGCTCCAGACCAGCGCAAGGGGGAGTTGATTACAAGGGGGAGCACTGATTATGCTTTTGGGTCTACTGTGTCTAACTGACAATGAATGGGCGACATAAACCTAAAGCAGAAACTGATAGTTGTGCACAACTTCAGTATTACTTACTAAAACTGTTGTTACAATAAGGTTTTTATTATTTTACTCTTACTGTAGTAGTGTAGCCCACTCCCGACCAACCCTGTTGTACAAAAATCCAAATCTCCTAAATATTATTTTTACACAAAGCGATTATTAATTTAGAATTATATAAAAGCCCCTTGGATATTCTCACAGATATATTATTAACCCTGTTATTATCAGGACAATATATATTGGTCATATTGGTAATGGCTCCCGAGTGGCGCACAATGGGATTGCCTTGCAGTTCTCCAGCTGTATCCCCTATTCTGTATCACATCCGACCGTGACTGGGAGTCTATAGGATGGCGCACAATTGGCCCAGCATTTCTCTCCCTCTAAAAACAGAAATAAATGTTTTGGCCTTCACAAATATTATTTTGGCCTTTATACAGATTACAAATTGCACACTTTAGTTAAAAAATGTTTGAGGCCATTTTGGAGACTCTGTATTTTGATACTTCGTGGAAGGGGCCTCTCCAGTGGCACGGCTGTCTAAGTCACTGCCTAGCAATGCAAAATGAGTTGCTACAGATACCTGTGCCGGCCGCCACTGGGAGACTCATGCGGCGGCTTTTGGTTTGTATTTAGAATCTTCCAATAATCCAATCCTCTATATGTAATTATTGGCAGAGAGTCACGTCATATTTTTTGACACTCTGTAGGGCTACCATAAGCGACATGAATCTCACTAGTGTTGAGTAATGTGCTGTTAAAAGTGGTGGTCTTATTTAAAGATCATATTGAAGTTAAAAGCAATAGCCTACAACGTTTTGCACTGCATGCATGGGGACTGGTCTTGATAAATCAATGAGATGTTTTATTTTGACTGAATCTCTGTTCAGGTCTTGGTTAGTGTATAAATGTTAAGCTCTTAGTGTAACCTTTATTTACCTAGGCAAGTCAGTTAAGAACAAATTCTTATTTAAAAAGGACAGACTACTTCTTCCTCCCCATCGGGGAATTGAACCCGTCTCCCACGTGCCCGCACGACACGGGGATTCTTTAACTAAATAGCCCAGTACTGTAGACTCCCGACCGTCACATTATACAGCGCCATATTTTCTGTTCCATCCTAACGGAAATCCAGAGAGTTTTTCGTTTTTCTTGGAATAGAAACACCATAATATTAACCAAATTAACTAAGCAAAATCTCTTAAAATCAGTCCCATATACAATGTTCTTACAAAAAAAGTTTTAAATTCTCTAGTTCAACAACTAATGAAGGCTATCAAATGCTTCTCAAAGATGCCCTCATGGTCAAACTAGCACTAACTAGCATTAATGGTACCAGTGCTTGGCACTTAAATAACGTGCCATACAATTTTGCGGCACCACGCAAGCTGTGCTGCAGTACGCTGCAACTTTTAAAGGACGAACCACTGCACTGCATGTAAATGACACCTGCTAAAGGTGTCCACATGCTTTCCAGACAAAACAGTTTGTGCACATATTATGACGACATTTAGTGACGTTTTCGTTCGTTTTGGACTTCGGCAAGGGTTTTTCTGGCTGTTCAGGCACACTATATTTTTCACCAGGCAAGCAGAAGTCAGTAGCCGAAGTCTACGCCCCATCATCAGCGATTGGTCAACAGTAGGGATTCCTCAATGAAGTGCATGTTGTTATTCAATGAGAGATGACTCGTCCTCGTGCAAATGTTTTCACTTGAGAAAAACTGCACAAACATCCAAGTCAGATGCAAAATTGCGTGACTAAGATCTCCTCGGGCAAAAACGTCAAAATGAATGACAGATTTTTGCTTGAAAAAAAAAAAAAAAAAGTGACTCGTTCGGTTCGCCTAGCCAAGCTCAACTCGGCGCCAGCCGAACTGAGGTCTTAACCCACTCATAGAACGTTCACCAGTTTGCAAACAGCCAAACTGGCAGCGCAAAAACTGAAAAAGACCAAAAAGACCATGGCTTTTTGTCTGAGACAAAATAATATTCCTTCATACCACTTTCTTCCATGACTTCGGTCTGTCACTATCCCTGTCAAATCCATCCAGGCTCCTGTCTCCAGAACCACAAAGCTGCCGGCACACTGTTCTGAGGCTTCATGGCTCTACGTATCCCATGTACTAGCGACTGCACACACACACACACAAACAAACGCATGGCGGCACGCACACGCAGCCCCTAGTGACGTGCTGCAGTGTACTCGCATGCAAGCCAACTCTGTCGACCACACAGAAGCTGCCTGCAATCAAATTCCCTATGAATCAATACAGCCTTCTGAGCTGTCGATCGCCACAACTGCAGCCAGGTCAATGTTTCCCCCATGCTACCTCCCTAAAGACATTGGCTGTGTCCGAATACCCATACTACATACTATTTACTCATTGTTGCACACTATTTAGCACGTACAGTTTAGTAAAAATTATACAGTATGCCACGGCCTGCACTGCAGTATGTAACTTTATTTAACTAGGCAAGTCAGTTAAGAACAAATTCTTATTTACAATGACAGCCTACCAAAAGGGGAAAAAAGCCTCCGGCTGGGATAAAAAAAATTATACAATTTAATTAAAATATAGGACAAAACCAGCATCACGACAAGAGAGACAACACAACATAAAGAGAGAGACCTATAAGACAACAACATAGCAAGGCAGCAACATATGACAACACAGCATGGTAGCAACACAAAAAACATGGTACAAACATTAATGGGCACAGACAACAGCAAAGGGCAAGAAGGTAGAGACAACAATACATCACGGAGTAGCGGCTCCTGATTGGCTAAGTAGTTGCGGCACGGCCGGTGTGGGTGGAGTTTTCCAAATTCAACAGACATGCATCGCACTAACCAGCCTGAAAATAGCTAATTTCCAATTTGATTAATTTCTCTAAACTTTGAATATAATAGGAATGGAGTTATAGGCATAATTACACATTTGACCTATAACGTAGCAGACCATGAATCCCATCAGTCATTTTTTTTTAATAGGATAGAAGACAGAAACAGATCATTTGGTTCCATTTCAACATATTTATTGGTGAAACCAAACTGCCACAACATATTAATTAAATCAAAGCCTAGTACACACACACACACACACACACCAAAACTTTTCAAATATTAAAATCAAAATGCTATTGCACAGAAAAATGTTGATAGTCAGGTGCATCGCAAACTCAGAACCGCCAGACTGCAACCTAATAAAAAAGTAAAGCACTGATCATTGGAAACAAGATCAGAACGACTGCTAAGGCTTGATCCATACATGAAAATAGGTAGATTAGCCTACCAAACTAAAACAATCCATATGCCTGATTAACATAACATCAATAACGCAGCCACATCCCGAGTCACTGGTGCCGACACATTCAGAAATCAAAAGATGTTTTAGTATTTCGTTTTAAAGTTCTGACAAGAGAACAAGGAATACTTTTCAGTGAGAAAACAGAAAATAACACTTCTGTTTTCAAAGATGAAGCTAGCCTGTGATGCAATACTCGTGATCATTTTAAAGAGAACAAAAGCTATTTAGCCTACATTTGAACACCAAGGTAGAAGCTTCGGGTATCTCTCCAATTAAGTTTGGCTACTTGAAGAGAACTAGGGCCTATCACTCGCAGCACACCTCTTCTAATGCATTGTGGAAAAGTGTGCATCGAATTCTACTACTGCGCATTCGGAAAGTATTCAGACCCCTTGACTTTTTCCACATTTTGTTATGTTACAGCCTTATACCCAAAACTAATTCCCGCAATCAATCTACACACAATACCCCATAATGACAAAGCAAAAACAAATAAAAAATAACTGAAATATATCATTTTACATAAGCACGTTTGGCAGCGATTACAGCCTAAAGTCCAAATCAAAATGCATTGGTCACGGGGCCTCCCGGGTGGCGCAGTGGTCTAGGGCACTGCATCGCAGTGCTAGCTGTGCCACCCCAAAAAATTATTGGTCACATACACATGGTTAGCAGATGTTAATGCGAGTGTAGCGAAATGCTTGTGCGTCTAGTTCCGACAGTGCAGTCATATCTAACAAGTAATCTAACTATTTCACAACTACCTTATACACACAAATGTAAAGGGATGGAATAAGAATATGTACATATATTTATATGGATGAGAGATGGCCGAGCGGCATAGGCAAGATGCAATACATGGTATAAAATACAGTAGAAACATATGAGATGAGAAATGCAAGATATGTAAACATTATTAAAGTGTCATTAAAGTGACTAGTGATCCATTTATTAAAATGGCCAATGATAGCGATGGCGGTTGCATCATCTATGGGCCTGTTGGGGTATGCAAACTGAAGTGGGTCTAGGGTGGCAGGTAAGTCTGGAGGTGATTTGATCCTTGACTAGTCTCTCCAAGCACTTCATGATGACAGAAGTGAGTGCTACGGGGCGATAGTAACTTAGTTCAGTTATCTTTGCCTTCTTGGGTACAGAAACAAGGGTGGTCATCTTGAAGCATGTGGGGACAGCAGACTGGGATAGGGAGCGATTGAATAACTACACTGTTTATATTCAGCCATATTCCCAGACATCTTTCCATGGTTGAATGCTGTCTCTTGGGAATGACGCTACAAGCTTGGCTCACCTCTTTTTGGGGAGTTTCTCCCATTCTTCTCTGCAGATCCTTTCAAGCTCTGTCAGGTTGGATGGGGAGCGTCGTTTCACAGCTATTTTCAGGTCTCTAAAGAGATGTTTGATCTGGTTTAAGTCTGGGCTCTGGCTGTGTGCTTAGGGTCGTTGTCCTGTTGGAAGGTGAACATTTGCCCCCGTCAGAGGTCCTGAGCGCTCTGGTGCAGGTTTTCGTCAAGGATCTATGTACTTTGTTCTGTTCAGCTTTCCCTCAACCCTGAAAGTCCCTGCCGCTGAAAAACATCCCCATAGCATGATGCTGCCACCATGTTTCACAGTAGGGATGGTACCAGGGTTCCACCAGACGTGATGCTAGGCGTTCATGCCAAAAAGTTCAATCTTAGTTTATTCAGACCAGAGAATCTTGTTTTCTCATGGTTTGAAAGCCCTTTAGGTTTGAGACCCCGTTTAAAACAGCCATCGGTTTCCCGTATAAATTTACAATGCAGCTGTGCTGCTGCCAGCAATGATTTGCGTCTCATCCCTTTCAGATGGTTAAGCACTGCACGTGTTACCATTAACGTACCTAAATTTCACCTCGCAGTTTGCATTTCCTTCTCATTTCGCTTCTCAAAGTATTGCCATAAAGGACTTTGCTGTTGTTGCTTGCCTTTCTCTGCCATTTTTCCATCAGTGTTAATGATGATGATGTAGTTGTGTAGAGTCAACTCCAAAATAATTGATTCCTCGACTCTCATTTCTGAGTGTCAAGATTTCATTCCACTCGGAATCGACTCCTAAGATTCAGTATTTTTGGAGCGGATGAGACTGATTAGTTGCCATATTTCCGAGAACACAGATACTTGCATCTTTCATAGCGAGCTAGCTAGGGACAGAGAGAGAGGGCAGGGACACAGTACAGGCACATATTGACATTCATATTGCCCTTACAGCTTTACCTACAGATTAGGGCTCAATGAAATGGGGTAAAGCTGTTAAGTGTAATACGAATGTCAATGCTGCCGCGTGAGTGGTACGGTGATGAAAGCATGGACAGCATGGATATCCTTGGAAAAAGTGACATTTGGAAATAAAACTGCACACCTCTTGAATTATGAGTTATTTGACAAAAGTAAGTGTAATAGAAACAGTAGAATGTGCTCCTTCACATACTTTATAGAAATCAAAGTGATGACCCTTTCCCTGCATCTGCAAATAACAAGATGCCCCCATCTTTTCATGTACAATTTGACAACTGATAGGGCCTAATATTCTCACTCATCAGATTTTTGTCCATTTAAATCTTGTCTATAGGCTAACTCTTATTATGAGTGAAATTAGTTGTGATATAGTTTAGGTGTTGTTTCGACGGGCCGGCTGCGCAGGCTGACTGGCATCGTTCGTTTCCCACAAATCAAGTTTTTGAGTCGAGGATATGTTTTGCATTATTCTAAAGGCCCACTCTAACACATACCATGTTTTTTGTTTCCCTTACAATAAATTATATTATTAAAGAGTTACAGTAATTAAAACAGTCCTGTAACAGCTTATTTTTACAAAGTAAAATGTAAAAGAGAATGGTATCAACCCCCAAGGCGCGTTTCAAATTATTTGCTGCTGATGAAGGCATAAACTCATTATTACACTATTGTCTTTCTAAATTAAAATCAACCTCTTCGCCCTCCTTATCATTCAGTTATGCCTAATTTAAATTATCTCCAATTCATCTATTTGTCATTCATTCAGTGAGGAGTGAGAGACGAATTAGCCCCTGGCTGGGTACCACAGCCTACAGCACATTGGGTTGGCAGGTTAAGTTAGGAACAGGTAAAAAGGCTCTAAATACTCTGTCTGTGATTTCAAAATTCTGACAAATAAGCAGTGTAAAATACAAACATTTAGGAACAGTCAGGGAAGGGGGTGATTTTGTTTTGTACAAAATCAAAATGTCAGTGGCCATTCTAGTGTTAATATGCTAAGTCATTCATAACAAATTTCGAGAAAATATAACAAACAATAAGACCGGAGTGTCCGTTATAAAACTGGACTTTGGCTATTGTCCCAGATCATTTACCAGAGAGAAAAAAATATATATAATAATAATCATTCTGACCAGCTATTTTGTGCTGCTTTGGTGAAACTTAGCTCTGTATACATTGTCCTCTTGCTTTGTGTAAAACAACATATTCATTGAAATAGGCTATAGTAAATATATGGGCAATATACTCAGAATGTCAACCTTGAACAGTGGCAGCCTGATCCAATTCTGATCGAAGTAATTGTTTGATTGTGATTTTTTTACTTGAACAACCAGATTTCAGATGTCCGAATGGACAAGTATTTTTGGGGGGGACTTGCCCCTGGACAAGCGGGTAAGCCTTAATGTCAAGTCCTGATGTCCCAAAGGAGGGAAGGCAGGCGACAAACTTAGGGCCAAAATAAGCCAATAGAAATGCATTGGGTTTATTTTGGATAGGTTTTGGTTTACACACATACCAAGCCCCTCCCCCTGCCACTCACAACAACAAAGATGAGAAATCACTTCTTCCTCTCTGGCAAGTGGTTTCAACAGGCTATTTCCATTTGAGGTTTGATCCAACAGAACCGGTCATATTATTTTACTGTAATAGAGGGGAAGTTAACCTTTCTAACGATACCCTTTTTAATTCTCAAGGGAGGAGTGGAGCGAGAGGAAAGTGGAAGGAGAGGAAGAAGAGAACCTCACCCGTGTACCACACAGCTTACTTTGAATGTGGATTCAGACACCTTTACTTTTCCATATTTTGTTAATTTATAACCTTATTCTAAAATGGATTAAAATCGTTTTTTTCTCCTCAATCTACACACAATACGCCATCATTTTGGCAAATGTATAAAACATTACAACTGAAATATCACATTTACATAAGTATTTAGACCATTTACTCAGTATTTTGTTGAAGCACCTTTGGCAGCGATTGCTGCATTGGGTCTTCTTGGGTATGACGTTACAAGCTTGGCACACCTGTATTTGGGGAGTTTCTCCCATTCTTCTCTGCAGATCCTCTCAAGCAAGCTCTGTCAGGTTGGATGGGGAGCGTCGCTGCCCAGCTATTTCAGGCCTCAAGAGATGTTCGATTGATCGGGTTCAAGTCCGGGGCTGAGTGCCACTCAAGGACATTCAGAGACTTGTCCCAAAGCCACTCCTGTATTGTCTTGGCTGTGTGCTTAGGGTCGTTTTCCTGTGTCCCCATAGCATGTTGCTGCCACCACAGGGATGGAGTTTCATCAGACCAGAGAATCTTGTTTCTCATGGTCAGAGTCCTTTAGGTGCCATTTGGCAAACTCCAAACTCATGTGCCTTTTACTAAGGAGTGATAAAGGCCTGATTGGTGGAGTGCTTCCAGAAGGACAACCATCTCCAGAGGAACTCTGGAGCTCTGTCAGAGTGACCATCGGGTTCTTGGTCACCTACCTGACCAAGGCCCTTCTCCCCCAATTGCTCAGTTTGGCTGGGCGTCCAGCTCTAGGAAGAGTCTTGGTGGTTCCAAAGTTCTTCCATTTAAGAATGATGGAGGGCACTGTGACCTTCAACGCTGCAGAAATGTTTAGTTACCCTTCCCCAAATCTTTCCAACACTTCTCTCCTCGATAATCAGCTGATAAAAAACAAGTTATGGACATGTTACTAGTATTTGTTTCCATTTTAATGAATGTCAATTTCATCTTCATACTAGCATAGCTGTCCAATTCAAACTTTCCTTTTCAATTCATTATCTTATAGCCTACTTTCAGCTAAGCCTAAGGTAGGCCTTGCTTTTTTTAAATACATTTTAAGGACAGGAGAAATATTTGCTTGTGCCTGACATACGCTGGTGGCCTTGATTGACAGGTGCTTTTACTGGGGTGTGCGAGTTCGTTGATTCTTTCTATAAGCCTATATGTCCATTGTCTCCTAAATGCTCACGTCATGATTTCATCTTGTAAAAGGCTATTTTCAGTAGTTTTGGCTACATTATGCATCTTAATACGGCATCCTCTCTTTGAAGAAAATATTCAATGTCATGGCCATTGATTGACCGCAGCAGCAGAAGGGTTTGTGACTGTATGCAAATATTTCGGGAAACATTTTTGAAAACCCATCGGACTTTGTTTGAATGATTTTCTGCGTTGAACTAAGATCTTTATTCAAAATATATACAGTACCAGTCAAAAGTTTGGACAAACTTACTCATTCAAGGGTTTTTCTTTATTTCTACATTGTAGAATAATAGTGAAGACATCAAAACTATGAAATAACACATATGGAATCATGAAGTAACCAAAAAAAAAAAGTGTTAAACAAATTAAAACATATTTTAAACTCTTCAAAGTAGCCACCTTGATGACAGCTTTGCACATTCTTGCCATTCTCTCAACCAGCTTCACCTGGATTTTCTTTTTGAACAGTCGTCTTGAAGGAGTTCCCACAAATGCTGAACAATTTTTGGCTGCTTTTCCTTCGCTCTGCGGTCCAACTCATCCCAAACCATCTCAATTGGGTTGAGGGTCACGTGATTGTGGAGGCCAGGTCATCTGATGCAGCACTCCATCACTCTCCTTCTTGGTCAACTACCCTTACACAGCCTGGAGGTGTGTTGGGTCATTGTCCTGTTGAAAAGCAAATGATAGTCCCATGCGTGGCCATGCACGCCTCCAACTCAATCATCAAGTTTGCAGACGACACTACAGTGGTAGGCTCGATTACCAAAAACGACGAGACGGCCTACAGGGAGGAGGTGAAGGCTCTCGGAGTGTGGTGTCAGGAAAATAACCTCACACTCAACGTCAACAAAACAAAAGGAGATGATGATGTGGACTTCAGGAAACAGCAGAGGGAGCACCCCCCTATCCACATCGACGGGACCGTAGTGGAGGGGAGAACATTTTAAGTTCCCCGGCGTACACAACACGGACAAACTGAATTGGTCCACCCACACAGACAGCGTGGTAAAGAAGGCGCAGCAGCGCCTCTTCAACGTCAGGAGGCTGAAGAAATGTGGCTTGTCACCAAAAGCACTCAAACTTTTACAGATACACAATAGAGAGCATCCTGTCGGGCTGTATCACCGCCTGGTACGACAGCTGCTCCGCCCACAACCGTAAGGCTCTCCAGAGGGTAGTGAGGTCTCCACAACGCATCACTGTTGGCAAACTACCTGCCCTCCAGGACACCTACACCACCCGATGTCACAGGAAGGCCATAAAGATCATCAAGGACAACAACCACCCGAGCCACTGCCTGTTCACCCCGCTATCATCCAGAAGGAGAGGTCAGTACAGGTGCATCAAATCAGGAACCAAGAGACTGAAAAACAGCTTCTATCTCAAGGCCATCAGACTGTTAAACAGCCACCACTAACATTGAGTGGCTGCTGCCATACATGTAAAAAAAAATGTATCACTAGCCACTTTAAACAATGCCACTTAATATAATGTTTACATACCCTACATTACTCATCTCATATGTATATACACTGTACTCGATACCATCTACTGCATCTTGCCTATGCCGTTCTGTACCATCACTCATTCATATCTCTTTATGGACATATTCTTCATCCCTTTACACTTGTGTGTATAAGGTAGCTGTAGTGAAATTGTTAGGTTTGATCACTCGTTGGTTATTACTGCATTGTCGGAACTAGAAGCACAAGCATTTCACTACACTAGCATTAACATCTGCTAACCATGTGTATGTGACAAATACAATTTTATTTGAAACCGGAAAATGTAAGCTACAATAGGAAATATTGTAAGCTAACAGGAAATATTGAGGAGGCGGAACACAACTCAATTCAAACTGTTGTTAGAAAATCATTTGAAATTGACAAGTTGAAACATAGCCTATAAATAATTAGCTGGCAGCACGTGTTAACTGTCCTGTTGCGTAATAATCACATTTTGGAACAGTGAGTGCATTCTGAAATCGTGTGCATAAACAACTCACGCTGGGGCAACCGTTAAGATATTTGGAATTCAAAAGGTTAACAATAATAATTATTAGTGCCCCAAAGCTAGCAAACGAAATTACTACAACTACAATACCTCTTTCGCCATCTGGCCTGGACCCTTTGTCGACACGGCGCCCCACTGTACCACCACAACTGGTCTGCCGACAGAACTCCATCCGCTGTGCCATCAACCGGCCTTTGCCGGACGTCAGAGCAGACGCTTCTACTAACACCGGCCTTCTAACTTTAAACGCTGTGTCTCCCGCGTGCTAGCGTAGTAATGACTACCCCGCGGCTTACCTGTTCCATCTATTGCTGTTCACTTGGCTACATAACTGCATAGCTGATGCCTGCTGGACTGTTCATTAATCACAGTACTCCATTTTGTTTATTTTTTGGGGTTTATCTGTCGGCCACAGCCCCAAACTCAGGCCCTGCGTGTAGTTAACCGGCCCTCCCTGCCCATTATTCATCGCCATTTTACCTGTAGTGGCTGTCTTAGCTGATTAGCTGTTGTTGTCTTACCCGTTGTCATACCTCTCCCAATCAACTCCTGTGATTGCTTTATGCCTCGCTTTATGTCTCTCTCAAATGTCAATATGCCTTGTATACTGTTGTTTAGGATAGTTATCATTGTTTTAGTTTACTGCGGAGCCCCTAGTCCCACTCAACATACCTCAGACATCTCCTTTGTCCCAACTTCCACACATGCGGTGACCTCACACAGCATAACTAGCGCATCCAGAGATGCAACCTCTCTTATCATCACCCAGTGCCTGGGTTTACCTCCACTGTGCCCACACCCCACCATACCCGTCTGTACATTATGCCCTGAATCTATTCTACCACGTCCAGAAATCCGCTCCTTTTATTCTCTGTCCCAAACGCACTAGATGACCGGTTTTGATAGCCTTTAGCTGTACCCTCATCCTACGCCTCCTCTGTTCCTCGGGTGATGTGGAGGTTAACCCAGACCCTGCGTGTCCCCAGGAACTCTCAATTGTTGTCTTCTGTAACTGAAAAAGCCTTGGTTTCATGCATGTTAATATCAGAAGCCTTCTTCCTAAATTTGTTTTACTCACTGCTTTAGCACACTCCACCAACCCTGATATCCTTGCCGTGTCTGAATTCCAGTTTAGGAAGGCCACCAAAAATTCTGCGATTTCCATACCCAACTACAACATTTTCCGTCAAGATCGCAACTCCTCCCCCTTTGGCAGTTCTATCAACTCCAGAGATAGCCTGCAAAGTTCTGTCATACTTTCCAGGTCTATGCCCAAACAGTTTGAGCTTCTAATTTTAAAAATGAATCTCTCCAGAAATAAATCTCTCACTGTTGCTGCCTGTTATAGACCCCACTCTGCTCCCAGCTGTACCCTGGACACTATATGTGAATTGATTGCCCCCCATTTATCTTCAGAGTTCGTTCTGTTAGGTGACGTAAACTGAGATATGCTTAACACCCCGGCAGTCCTACAATCTAAACTAGACGCCCTCAATCTCACACAAATTATCAAGGAACCCACCAGGTACAACCCCAAATCTGTAAACATGGTCACCCTCCTGACCAACTTGCCCTCTAAATACACCTCTGCTGTCTTCAACCAGGATCTCAGCAATCACTGCCTCACAATCTTAAATAAGCATGCCCCATTCAAAAAATGTAGAACTAAGAACAGATATAGCCCCTGATTCACTCGACTTGACTGCCATTGACCAGCACAAAAACATCCTGTGGCGTTAGCATCGAATAGCCCCCGTGATATGCAACTTCTCAGAGAAGTCAGGAACCAATATACACAGTCAGATAGGAAAGCAAAGACTAGATTTTTCAAACAGAAATTTGCATCCTGTAGCACTAGTTCCAAAAGGATTTGTCCACTGTAAAGTCCATTTAGAATAAGAGCACCTCCTTCCAGTTGCCCACTGCACTGAGGCTAAGAAACTAAATAAATCAAAGTTAATTTGTTATGTGCGCCGAATACAACAGGTGAAGACCTTACAGTGAAATGCTTACTTACAGGCTCTAACCAATAGTGCAAAAATATATTAGATTAAATCTAGGATAATTGAGAATTTCAAAAAGCATTTTTCTACGGTCGGCCATGCTTTCCACCTGGCTACCCCTACCCAAGTCCCCCCGCTTCTCCTTCACCCAAATCCAGATAGCTGACATTCTAAAAGAGCTGCAAAATCTGGACCCCTACAAATCAGCTGGGCTAGACAATCTGGACCCTCTCCAATATTATCAGCCGAAATTGTTGCAACCCCTATTACTAGCCTGTTCAACCTCTCTTTCGTATCTCTGAGATCCCTAAAGATTGGAAAGCTGCCGCGGTCATCGCCCTCTTCAAAGGGGGAGACACTCTAGACCCAGACTGTTAGGGACCTAAATCCATCCTACCCTACCTTTCTAAAGTCTTCGAAAGCCAAGTTAACAAACAGATCACTGACCATTTCAAATCCCACCCTTCTCCTCTATGCAATCTGGTTTCAGAGCTGGTCATGGGTGCACCTCAGCCACGCTCAAGGTCCTAAGCGATATCATAACCGCCATTGATAAAAGACAGTACTGTGCAGCCATCTTCAATGACCTGGCCAAGGCTTCTGACTCTGTCAATCACCGCATTCTTATTGTCGGACTCAATAGCCTTGGTTTCTCAAATGACTGCCTTGCTTGGTTCACCAACTACTTCTCAGACAGAGTTCAGTGTGTCAAATCAGAGGGCCTGTTGTCCCGACCTCTGCCAGTCTCTATGGGGGTCCCACAGGGTTCAGATCTCGGGCCGACTCTTTTCTCTGTACATATCAATGTTGTCGCTCTTGCTGCTGGTGATTCTCTGATCCACCTCTACGCAGACGACACCATTCTGTATACATCTGGCCCTTATTTGGACACTGTGTTAACAAACCTCTAAACGAGCTTCAAAGCCATACAACACTCCTTCCGTGGACTCCAACTGCTCTTAAATGCTAGTATAACTAAATGCATGCTCTTCACCCACCCGCCCGACTTGCATCACTACTCTGGACGGTTCTGACTTAGGTATTTGTAGTTGTTCACATATTCTAAGTGTCTGGTTAGACTGTAAACTCTCCTTCCAAACTCACATTAAGCATCTCCAATCCAAAATTAAATCTAGAACTGGCTTCCTATTTCACAACAAACCTCCTTCACTCATACCCTTGTAAAACGGACCATCCTACCGATCCTTGACTTTGGCAATGTCATTTACAAAATAGCCTCCAACACTACTCAGCAAATTGGATGTAGTCTATCACAGTGCCAATCGTTTTGTCACTAAAACCCCATATACTACCCACCACTGTGACCTGTATGCTCTCGTTGGCTGACACTCGCTACATATCCGTCGCCAAACCCACTGGCTCCAGGTCATCTATAAGTCTTTGCTAGGTAAAGCCCTGCCTTCTCTCAGCTCACTGGTAAGCATAGCAACTCCTACCTGTAGCACACGCTCCAGCAGGTATATTTCACTGGTCATCCCCAAAGCCAACATCTCCTTTGGCCACCTTTCCTTCCAGTTCTCTGCTGCCAATGACTGGAACGAATTGCAAGTCACTGAAGCTGGAGTCTTATACCTCCCTCACTAACTATAAGCATCAGCTGCCAGAGCTGCTTATCGATCACTGCACCTGTACACAGCTCATCTGTAAATAGCCCACCCAACTACCTTATCCCCATATTGCTTTTGTTTTTTTGCACCCCGGTATCTCTACTTGCACATCATCTGCACATCTATCACTCCAGTGTTAATGCTAAATTGTAATTATTTCATCACTATGGCCTATTTATTGCCTTACCTCCCTAATCTTACTACATTTGCACACACTGTATATCGGTTTTTCTATTGTGTTGTTGACTGTATGTTCGAATGTGTAACTGTGTTGTATTTGTCACACTGCTTTGCTTTATATTGGCCAGGTAGCAGTTGTAAATGAGAACTTGTTCTCAACTGGCCTACCTGGTTAAATAAAGGTGAAATAAATAAAATAGTAAAATATGCGTAAGTGTAATGTACTTGAATTAATCCATGCCAGTGTGTTGTGTAATGTTGCCACTTATGAATTACAATTGTAAAAGCAAAATAGCGTAGATCCTATTATCCTCATTGTGCAATAGTTATTCAGCTACTGAGGAAAATATCAGTTCAATATAAAAGTGCTCCTTTATTAAACCAATGTGTTTCGGCATTAAAGCATTCATCATGGTGCATGTGTACAGGCAGAACAGGCCAAGTGTATAGTTCCCATTCTAAATGGGCATCTGCCCGCATCACAGTCCAACAGGCCAAAACCAAGCGACAGTGCTCCATGAAGAAGCAAGCCCATCTTTCAGCCTGATCTAGCGTCCCCCGTCCCTACTCATCACCATGGGCTACAGTAGAATAGTCCATACAAAGTGCAACATTTTCTGTCCGAGCCATAATCATGACTTCCATTCCCTGTTCTCGCTCTGTTTCCAGCTGAAAACCCAATGAAACATGAATTGAAAGGAATTTAACTAAATCGCCCAACTAACCATCTGGCATAGCAGGGGTGTGAAGAATGTCTTAGAAGGACAAGGACATTCTTCTGAATGGGATATCTAGTCAAAGACAGTAAGAAGAGGGGCAGAAACTGCTTCTCCAATAGAAATCCCCGATCAAGCTTGTAGGCGATGTCATGGTGACTTTGGCTAGCTAACTTCATGGGTAGGAACACATCACCGGGTCTAACATTCGTCTTGTGCAGGCCGTCAAATCAAAGGCACTCCTTCGATTTATAGTTGTTTTTGACGAAAATGAAAACGTGTCAGTTCGTCACTTTCACAAAATTAGAGTAATAACATGTTCAACTACTTAAGACATTGGCTCGAATCTAGGATGTCCTTTTAGAAACTTTATGGTCAAGTCTCGAGACGAGTCTAGTCCATTGAGGTAGCATGATGGTGGACCAGACACAAGCATGGACTTGTCAGAATCAGGTATGTGCCACTTCTGTCAACCTAACTAACATTTCCATTCTCGTTTCACTAAGTTTTCTATCCTAATTTCAGGAAACTAGGCGTATGCCGCGGGTCACTACGTCACAGGAGAAAGAAACAAAGAACATTTGAACGTAAAATGTATTTATTTTCCTTCTGGAACATGTGAACTTTCATGTGCCTTAATTACAGACTTGTATGCCATCTGTAACTACGAATATATATTTTTTAAAATTACGGGCCTAGTTGGTTTAGCCACAGAAATGCAGAAACCTTTCCACTAGCCATGATTGGCTGAGATAATGAGTGGGCTGGACATGCCGAGAGATGAGTTTGGATTGGTCTGCCATATAGCACGCTTCTGTCTATTTGAGCTGGTCAGTATGTGTAGGTAATCCTGTCTAACACAGCTTTTTTTTTTATTTTTAGAACTACATAAGTGTTGCTCTCCACTTTCTGGAGGACCGAGTTTTGAAATCAGTGAAATTTGAGTATGATAGCTAAGGAGAAAACACCAGTCTCCGGAATACATCTTCAAACTAAGGGCAACCATTGCATCCGAGACAGTGAGAGACGTCCATCCATGATGTACACTACCGTTCAAATGTTTGGGCTCACTTAGAAATGTACTTGCTTTTTTAACCACTTAACCTCTTGAAACTCTGGGGGCAGTATTTCATTTTTGGATAAAAAAAATGTTCCCGTTTTAAACGGGATATTTTGTCACGACAAGATGCTCGACTATGCATATAATTGACAGCTTTGGATAGAAAACACTCTGACATTTCCAAAACTGCAAAGATATTGTCTGTGAGTGCAACAGAACTGATGTTACAGGCGAAACCCAGATAAAAATCCAATCAGGAAGTGCCCCATATTTTGAAAGCGCTGCATGCCAATGACTCCTTATATGGTTGTGAATGGGCTACGAATGAGCTTACGTTTTCTACGTATTCCCCAAGGTGTCTACAGCATTGTGACGTCTTTTTACGCATTTATGTTGAAGAATAGCCGTAAGGGACCACATTGAGCAAGTGGTCACATGATGGCTCCCGCAGAAAATCTTGCGTAAAGTACAGAAGTAGCCATTATTCCAATCGCTTCTAATGAGAAACCAATTGTCCCGGTGGATATATTATCGAATAGATATATGAAAAACACCTTGAGGGTGATTCTAAACAACGTTTGCCATGTTTCTGTCGATATTAGGGAGCTAATTTTGAAAAAATGTTTGGCGTTGTAGTGACCGCATTTTCTGGTCGATTTCTCAGCCAAACGTGAAGAACAAACGGGAGCTATTTCGCCTACAAAAATAATATTTTTGGAAAAAAGGAACATTTGCTATCTAACTGGGAGTCTCGTGGGTGAAAACATCCGAAGTTCTTCAAAGGTAAATTATTTAATTTGATTGCTTTTCTTATTTTTGTGAAAATGTTGCCTGCTGCTAGCAGGGCATAATGCTATGCTAGGCTATGATACACAAATGCTTGTCTAGCGTTGGCTGTAAAGCATATTTTGAAAATCTGAGATGACAGTGTGATTAACAAAAGGCTAAGCTGTGTCTCAATATATTTAATTTGTGATTTTCACGAATAGGAATATTTTCTAGGGATATTTATGTCCGCTGCGTTATGCTAATTAGTTTCAGGCGATGATTACGCACCCGGATCCGGGAAGGGTAGTATCAATTAAGGTATAAGGGGCAGCATTTTCACTTTTGGATAAATAGCGTGCCCAATTTCAACATCCTGCTACTCATGACAGGAATATATGATATGCATATGATTATTAGATGTGGATAGAAAACACTCTGAAGTTTCTAAAACTGTTTCAATCATGTCTGTGACTATAACAGAACTTATGTAGCAGGCAAAACCCAGAGGACTAACTGTTCAGAATATTTTTTATTTTTTTCTTCTGACCGTTCCCTCTGGTGTCTTTGCCAAGGGATATTTGATAGGGACCATTTTACAGTTCCTACCACTTCCACTGGATGTCACCAGTCTTTGGAATTTGGTTGAGGTTATTCATTTGTGCAAAGAAGAAGAAGCACATCCTGGAACAAGGTTACCCTATTGAGAGTTGCGCAAGACGTAAAAAGGAGCATGGTTTGTTTCATTGATGTATTGAACACAGATAGCCCCGTCTACAATTTGATCGATTATTAACGTTTAAAAATACCTAAAGTTGTATTACAAAAGTAGTTTGAAATATTTTGGCAAAGTTGATAGGCAACTTTTGAAATGTTTTGTAGTGACGTTCTGTTTTTGTAAGCTGTTTTTTTCTGGATCAAACGCGCTTTATAAAATGGACATTTTGGGTATATATGGACGGAATTAATCAAAAAGAAGGACCAATTGTGATGTTTATGGGACATATTGGAGTGCCAACAAAAGAAGCTCATCAAAGGTAATGCATGTTTTATATTTTATTTCAGCGTTTTGTGTAGCGCCTGCAGGTTTGAAATATGCTACCCTCTTTATTGACATAGTGCTATCATCAGATAATAGCTTCTTAATGCTTTCGCCGAAAAGCTTTTTAAAATCTGACATGTTGGCTGGATTCACAACGAGTGTAGCTTTAATTGAGTATCTTACATGTGTGATTTAATGAATGTTTGATTTTATATCATTATTTGAATTTGCCGCGCTGCATTTTCCCTGGTTTTTTTCCCCAAGTGGGACGCAAGCGTCCCCTATACCATAAGAAGTATTAAAGAAAAGCACATTAAAATAACATCAAATTGATCAGAAATACAATGTAGACATTGTTAATGTTGTAAATGACTACTATAGCTGGAAACGGCACATTTTTTATGGAATATCGACATAGGCATTATCAGCAACCATCACTCCTGTGTTCCAATGGCAATTCTGTTAGCACAGCCGAAAACTGTTGTGCTGATTAAAGAAGCATTCAAACTGGCCTTCTTTAGACTAGTTGAGTATCTGGAACATCAGCATTTGTGGGTTTGATTACAGGCTCAAAATGGCAAGAAACAAACAACTGTCTACTGAAACTCGTCAGTCTATTCTTGTTCTGAGAAATGAAGGCTATTCCATGCGAGAAATTGCCAAGAAACTGAAGATCTCGTACAAGGCTGTGTACTACTCCCTTCACAGAACAGCGCAAACCGACTAACCAGAAATGAAAGAGGAGTGGGAGGCCGCCGTGCACAACTGAGCAAGAGGACAAGTACATTAGAGTGTCTAGTTTGAGAAACAGATGCCTCAAGTCCTCAACTGGCAGCTTCATTAAATAGTACCCGCAAAACACCGGTCTCAATGTCAATAGTGAAGAGGTCGACTCCGGGAATGCTTTTCTTCTAGGTAGAGTTCCTCTGTCCAGTGTCTGTGTTCTTTTGCCCATCTTAATCTTTTACTGTTATTGGGCAATCTGAGATATGTTTTTTTCGTTGCAACTCTGCCTTGAAGGCCACACTTAAGAGGATATGAATGATGCTGAATGGGTGTAGACAAAGAATAGCTCTCCGGTAGGTACTAAAACATTCAAAGGCCATTTTCTCAAAAATGAAGATACAAGTTCATCAACTTTCAAAGCAGAATTACTTTCCCATTGTTCCTCAAATGCAGTGTATGATATACCATTTTGTAGCTCTGTGTCTCTGCTTTTATCCAATGTATAAAAAAAAAAACACAATTTCAAATTTTGCTACATAAGACCGAATCAAGGCGGTCGGTCACATATAATAATCCAGGAGTTACAGTAACTGGATGTGAGATTGATGAATAAAATGCAAGAGGCATTGCATTGTTGTGTAATGTTGTCAGTTACTAATTTTAATTCAATAAGCGAAATTGTTAAGGTGTGGCCACTTTCCTATTTATCTCATTGTACAATATTTATTCAGCCACTGAGGTAAATTCATGATTTTGGTTAATATTCTTTTGAAGAAACAACTCTGTACATAAGCAGTATCATGGGAATTCCAGCAGCCACTAACCCATCTCAACTTGTTGGTGTGATCATCTGCTCAGGATAAAAAATTGCGGGCATGCCAATGGCACGGTCTCCGACCAAACATTTGAGGCCCTACTCTTGGCCGCAGAGACAACATTATGATGTTTTAAATCTACTTTCCTGCTATTCTACACATTTTGCCATGGGGCAAAGATAAAGATTTACAGTTTAAAAGCTAATTTCCTACAATTGTGCACATTTTGCCATGGCTTATGCAGTGTTCTTATGCTAAGTCACTCAAACATTATAACAAAATCAATGGGCCATGACATGACACTTTTGGAATGTTAGATTCTCCAGGACTGTCTAGTTTTTAATTTGGTGGTTGTTAGTTCTCAAAGAAATACAGCACTCCAATATCTAGATCTGGTTTTAGTTGTTTAAGTTTACATTGAAAATATGTTTTGTCATTCTGAAATAAAAAAATATATATATTCTGGGGTGGCGGCAACAATTTAAATTGTTTAAACAATTTACATGAACAAAAAGGGGAAACACTGCACATTGATTCTATTGGAGAATGGAGGGACTTGGAGCTGTCATAGTCAGATAACACACTTGATTAAAGGCTGATCCTTCACCTTGTTTGGTAAGGAATGGGACTATCGTTCAAGGAACCATCTGTATATCATCTACGAAATGACCATTGAACTGTAGGACATATTGCAAACTGTGGCTTTAAAACAAATAGCATCTATCATTACAGAATGGGTCTTCAAATAGGCCTATCGCCATGGTTTAGAATGAAATCCTGCCATTATCAAGGCCCTCACGAACCAGAACCTCAGGCCCTGAGGACCCTAGGGCTAATGAACAGAGTTCTGTGTGTGGCCTGGGTTCAACATTGAACATGGACAACTCAGTGAGAAATGAGCAGAGACCAAGAGACTATACTCATTGTATGGTAACGCGTGTGATGCGTCAGACACATAGGTCTGACTCATCCTTCAATTCCATCTGTGAAGGAACTTAGGATCATAAATATCGACCCACACACTATGGCAACTCAAGGCAGAATTGAGCTGAGTGGCAGTGCTATTCCTGATTTTTATATTTCAAGGTTGCTGAAGACATTTGTTTACAACGTAATATGCGTGTAAAGACACAAGACAACAATGCAGGTCAAAAAGATACAAACCTGTTTGTCCTTATTTTGTATCTTCATGTTTCTCTTCACCGTCGCTGCATCTATGACACATAAATATATTTCTTTATTAAAGTGAAAAACAAAACACACTAACCTTAATAGGACCTGGTCAAATTATTTGCAAAGGGGCTGAGGGGTATTTCTAGTTGACTAGTCCTGTAGAAAGTTATTCTGCATAAAAGATCATTCATATTAGTAATCTTAAAATGTAAATGAAACACAGCTGAAGGTAAAATACAATAAACAGGTGACCATTGGTTTGTCACATTTCTCCATCGATAGATTTGTGTTACACTACACCAGGCCTTTTTTTGTGAGACATTAAATCTAGGCCTCCATGATTGGGCACCATGAATAATTACAATGTAATTACTGCAAGTCTGACTCATGTGTCAACTAGTCTAGGCTATATGTGAAATAAAATGTGCAACTGAAGTTAGACACTTGTAAATTACAGCACGACACTTTGAAAGTAGTGAGCCAAACTAGGAAACAAACTACCGGATTAAAATAACCACCAAATGCACTATTGCTTTCTAAATTAAGTTTGCCCTAAACTAAAATCAGACAAAAACGTATTCGCTCATAGCGAGCTCTTATTTGGGGATAGCTTTTTTGTTTATAAGTTTACAAAAGGAACCTTAAGTGGTGCAGGGGGCTATTTTACCCGTGCAACCAGGGTCTTTGTTTTCTGTTGCACAGAGTCGCACCTGGTGTAGATCGCCTACAAAAAATTCCATAGGAATAATTTACCTACCGTTGGGAACGTGCCTTTAATGGTAAGGACTTGTGCTGGCTATCATTAAGTAGTAGCCTATAGAACAGAATTGCTACAAGTTGGCTGGCAAATTGGTCGTTCTTATATGATTAAGACCGCGTTAATCATCCAAACATCTCCGCAAAAAAAAAAAAAAACACTACATCGGCGGGAACCGTGTCCTATTTATATTAGCAATCCATCGAGCTAGCCAGTCTGCTAACTAATGTCACTGCAATGATGTTATATATTCCAGTCCTTACACGTGTTAACACCCCCTTAAACTCCTCGCAGGGACACCGCCGCTACCCCTCAATAAGACCTCACCTACCCGGGCAACACTCACCAGTCAGGCCATCAGCTGCCGAACACTGGGTTTTACCCCCGCATTTATTTCCAAGGACACAAAACGCCATGACAGTTTAGAAAAATGCATACAAAATTTGAGGGGGGGTGGGAGACGGCGGAAAAAAACTCCGTACAATTTCTTAATCCTCTTAAAGCACAAGAGCAGAGGAGTTCATTCATGAGGGATGCACGAGTTCGAGACTCCCCAACCATACCACAACACAAGACCCAGCAATACAACACAGAGTAAAAAAAATAAAAAGTTAAAAAAACCTACTTACCTAAAATGGCTACTGCTGCAGCCAAAATACAAACAGCTATTATTTGGTGAAGTTTAGCACTGGCCGCCTGCTACAACAGCCTAACCTTAATTGGACCCGTAACATTCTATTTTTCATTGGCTGCACCATAGCGCAGCTGGGTCGATGGATATTTCCATTGGTTCTCCAGCTGTCAAACAAGGAGTGCCGTTCTACGTTTGTCTGAGAGCTACATATTGCATATCTTTGCTATTTGGGATCACTGGGACGTCCATACCACCATATAAATTGAAATTGTAAATGTTTAGGGTTATGGCTAGGTTATGTTTAAGGTAAGGGTAGGGGGTGAGGTTAGGATTTAGGATATGGACGTCCCAATGACCTACTATAGCACTAACCCATATTGCAAGCACCATTGTGCACTTTTAGTTATTTGCGTTGATGTGCACCCTTTATGTGATTGGTTGTATAGTAGTAATTCGCTTACCATAAAACCGCACGAAAACCTCCTTTTTCGGCCATGAAAGTCACTCGGTTTTCGGTCCTTCGTTTAACACGTTTTTTTTTCGTGGTCTCAATCTAATGGTTTCATTGCTGTACGGCTGGCTCTCCGGTGGTTTTATATTTCTTCTTCCTTGCATTCACCAATCATGGTGCTTTCGTTGAAGGAAAAAAAAATGTAACATTCCACGTCTTTGCTCATGTTTAATTTCCCGGATGTGAAATGTCCTGGATTATAACGCGTTGGCATTCTTCAGTATTTAATCAGTAAAATCTATTTTGTCCGTCACCTGCTGTGAAGTCTTCAGAGTTAGTGACACATTTTGTGATTCCCCATATGGGGTGGTTGTAGATTGCTGTGAGTTAAACCTACAAGTATCATTCAGTCATAACACTTTGTTTTGAAACATGTTTGTATAGGGACAAATGTATGGTGAGGTGTCCTGGTTTACCTGGCTAATGCTCAGGTAGGTCACTGTCTAGTTTCTTAGCCTCCCCTTGCTGTAGGCTAGGGTTTACTGTACAAGGGAGATATTCAGTGGCTTGGACAGTTCACCTCGATTATTGTCTGTCACTTTCTCTTGGCCATGCTATAGAGTCAGGTGAATAAACCAGTTGAATACAATGAATAAACCAGGTGAGTCGGGTGAGGTAAGATTATTTATTGCCCATGCCCCTCTCGACATCAGGTGGATAGTAAATTTAAGTCTGTAGTCCTATTCCAGCTTTCATTCTCCATTCTACTGGTATCCAGTAGCAAGCCCCCCCTCCCCACATATATATATATATATATATATATATATATATATATATATTACAACTTACATGTTGTGATAATTGCGTTGTATGCGCTATAACCTGTTAATTCATATGCCTTGCAACCGTGATATATAGGCTTACAGGTCAAGACAATAAGAAGACACAGTGACAGGATCAATTCAACCACACCTTTGTTTAATCACAAAACCGGATAGTAACCACTGTCCAGTGATGTCTACAAAGGACATTGCATGTACAGTAACAGACAGTTACAAGACCTACAGCATGATCAAGCAAGTTAATGTTTCTGACATCTTCGGACCACTAAATAACTTTTGATTTAGAAACACACAGAGTTACCACAAGTCGCAAAGAAAACAGGAGCTGCCTCCACTATTCCAGCATAATTTTAATTTCAACATTTCAATATAGTCCAATCAACGTAAACTAAATATGATGTGGCTGCCCATGGTTCCTCTTTCTGTGTGGGCGCGTTCGTGCAAGTAGAAAAACATGTTGACTCACCCTACTTGTAGAGAAAAGCCAATGCCATCCTCCTCTCTTTCATGTTGACGAAACGGTCTATCACTCTGTCATACAGTACACTCTTTTATTTGTTGCTGTCCTAAGCTAGCTGGCTAAAATGCTTGCTCGTTAGCCTAACTTCCATTCATGATCAACTTTAGCCAGTTAACATTAGCCTTCTACATCTAGCTACATATTGAACTTCCATCATCTCAGGCCAGGGGCACAACAATGTATTAATTATCGGTTCGATCTGAACCACATGTCCAAATCTCTATCTCCATCCATGGATAATTTAAGAAAGGGACAATTTTAGCTAGCTGCCTAGCTAGCCACTGGAGGACAACAGCACAATGAGATGCAACAATTTAAGTTTTTCTGTCAATGACGTGTGCTCTCAATGGGATTTGATAGGAGTGATGTCAATGCCAAGCTGGCTTCCCTTGACACTTTTTTTTGATGCACCATTCACAGTTGAGGTTGCTAAGTTTAGCTAAATGCTGATTGACACATTTTTTATACTTTTTTTGTCAAGGAAGGCCAGATGCTCGCTGACTTCCCTTGCCTTCATGAAGGAAAATTATGAAACAGAGAGACTAAAGATACATTATTATTTTTTATTTTTGTTTTCAATTTTTTGGGGAAGCCCGGTTCCCCTTGGCATCCATGATCCAGCCACTGCTGATATCCCAAATCCTGGTACTGTAGCACATGACTAACTTCCTCTGGGATTCAATCAATCAAGCACCACATGCACCATTGGTACCAGGTTAACAATTGTGCTGAATTCTAGGCCTATATGAAAGTATCCATTGTTAATGCATAACCACCTACTAACTAGATAAACTAAGTGGAAACAGTAGGCCTGTAAAATGAAGTGCTATACCAACCTCCCCACCCACTCACTTATTATTGATATCTACTTACCGCATTGACGTAACTCACACTGCTGCGCTCTCATTTAGCTATTTGGGCCTTACGGATTGTGGTTGTTTTGGATGGCTGTTCACACATCTAGATGTGTATTTGAACCCAATAATGGTTGAATTCAATAAGTTTAAATGGCCTATCAATCAATGTTTTTTAAACCAATGGACAGCCATGCAACAGCTGCATAGTGCGGATCCCAGCCTATGGAATGAAAGTGGGGCTTTTATTGCTCAATCCAATTCATGCTGATCCAAAAAAAATCCATAGACCTGATGGACACATGCTCAAACCCATACCGTTTTGATTGACTTAAAGAGGCAATCTGTAGTTGCTCCATCCATTTTTGGATTTATAAATTATATATATATATACAGTTGAAGTCAGAAGTTTACATACACCTCAGCAAAATACATTTAAACTCAGTTTTTAACAATTCCTGACATTTAATCCTAGTAAAAATGCCCTGTCGTCAATCAGTTAGGATCACCACTTTATTTGAAGAATGTGAAATGTCAGAATAATAGTAGAGAGAATGATTTTTTTCAGCTTTTATTTCTTTCATCACATTCCCAGTGGGTCAGAAGTTTACATACACTTAATTAGTATTTGGTAGCATTGCCTTTAAATGGTTTAACTTGGGTCAAATGTTTCAGGAAGCCTTCCACAAGCTTCCCACAATAAATCGGGTGAATTTTGGCCCATTCCTCCTGACAGAGCTGGTGTAACTGTAAAAGTTTGTAGGCATCCTTGCTCACACACGCTTTTTCAGTTCTGCTCACACATTTTCTGTAGGATTGAGGTCAGGGCTTTGTGATGGCCACTCCAATACCTTGACTTTGTTGTCCTTAAGCCATTTTGCCACAACTTTGGAAGTATGCTTGGGATCATTGTCCATTTGGAAGACCCATTAACTTCCTGTATGGTGCTGGGTGTCGTGAGGGTGAAGTCAGGCGCAGGAAAAGCAGAGAGTTCAATATAGTGCTCCTTTAATGCACACACTGTGAACCACGGCCACCCCACTTATGGGTGCTCAAACAAAATGTCCCAGACACAGGGAACGAAAACAGTCCAGCACTAAATACACGAACACGTTCGTCTGTACCAGGGTTACAATGATCAATCCCGCACAAAGAAACGGGCGGGCCGGCTGACTAATAAAGCCCAACTAATACAACCAACTCAAAACTGGTGTAATCAATAAACACATACGGAGGGGGAGAAAAAAATCAGTGGCAGCTAGTAGGCCGGCGACGACGACCGCGCCGACACCGGCTTCGAGGTCGAACCGGAGGACGAGGTGCAGGGTGATCCAGATGGAGGCGATGGAAATCCCTCAACATTGACGGATCCAAAATGTCCCCCACCGGTACCCAGCACCTCTCCTCCGGAGTGTACCCCTCCCAGTCCACGAGGTACTGCAGGCCCCTCACCCGGCGTCTCGAGTCCAGAATGGCCCGTATCGTGTACGCCGGGGACCCCTCGTGTCCAGAGGGGGAGGAGGGACCTCCGGCACCTCACTGTCCTGCAGGGGACCAGCTACCACCGGCCTGAGGAGAGACACATGAAATGAGGGGTTAATACGATAATAGGAAGGGAGTTGTAATCGATAACACACCTTGTTTATTCTCCTCAGGACTTTGAAGGGCCCTACACACTGAAAGGGGGACACGTTAGTAGAGGAGTGGCGTAGTGAGTTCGGGACCATTTCGGCCCAGGGGATGTATCCCGCCCACTCCCCTGGCCGGTCCTGGCAATACGACCGCAGAAACATACCCACTTCCTGGTTCACTCTCTCCACCTGCCCATTACTCTCGGGGTGATAACCGGAGGTCAGGCTGACCAAGACCCCCAGACGCTCCATGAACGCCCTCCATACTCGGGACATGAACTGGGGGCCCCGATCAGAAACAATGTCCTCCGGCACCCCGTAGTGCCGGAAGACGTGGGTGAATAATGCCTCCGCAGTCTGTAGGGCTGTAGGGATACCGGGAAACGGGAGGAGACGGCAGGACTTAGAGAACCGATCCACAATCACCAGAACCGTAGTGTTTTCGGTCAGGAAATCTACGGAGAGATGAGACCATGGCCGTTGTGGAACGGGGAGGGGTTGTAACTTCCCTCTAGGAAGGTGCCTAGGCGCCTTACACTGGGCGCATACCGAACAGGAGGAAACATAAACCCTAATGGCCCTAGCCAAGATAGGCCACCAATACCTCCCCCGAAGGCTCCCCACTGTCCTCGCCACTCCAGGGTGACCCGAGGTGGTTAGGACGTGAGCCCACCGAATCAGTTGGTCCCGAACACCAAGCGGTACATACTTCCACCCCGCCGGATACTGAGGAGGCACGTGTTCCGCCCGTAACGCCTGCTCGATGTCCGAGTCCACCTCCCATACCACTGGTGCTATCAGCCTCGAGGCGGGAAGGATAGGAGTAGGTTCGGGGGACCGATCCTCCGTATCGTACATAGTCTATCGGTAAATAGCCCACCCATTTTTACCTACCTCATCCCCATACTGTTTTTATTTATTTTATTTTCTGCTCTTTTGCACACCAATATCTCTACCTGTACATGACCATCTGATCATTTATCACTCCAGTGTTAATCTGCAAAATTGTAATTATTCGCCTACCTCCTCATGCCTTTTGCACACTCATGCCTTTTGCATCCGTGGACAGCACCTTCAACCTGTTGAAAGTTCCGTCAGCCTCTGCTGACCACCGCAACCGCACCGGGATCCCCTTCAGCAGTGAGGTAATGGGAGCCGCTATCTGGCCAAAACCCCGGATAAACCTCTGGTAGTAGTTGGCAAAACCCAAAAACCGCTGCACTTCTTTTACCGTGGTTGGAGTCGGCCAATTACGCATGGCCTTAATGCGGTAACCCTCCACCACCCCCAAGGTGGAAATGCGATAACCTAGAAAGGAGACGGCTCGTTTGGAGAACACACAATGAGAGGTAGTGGGTAACTAAACCCCACTGTGATGACATTTAGACCTCTATAATCAATACACGGGCGCAAACCAACCTCCTTTTTCTTCACAAAAAAGAAACTCGAGGAGAAGGGTGAGATGTAGGACCGAATGTACCCCTGTCCCAGAGACTCCGTGACATATGTCTCCATAGCCAACGTCTCCTCTTGGGACAATGGGTACACGTGACTCTTGGGAAGCGCAGCGTTTACCTGGAGATCTATCGCACAATCCCTTCCCGGTCGATGAGGTGGTAATTTAGTCGCTTTCTTTTTACTGAAAGCGATTGCCAAATCGGCATACTTGGGGGGGAATGCACACCGTGGGACCCTGGTCTGGACTCTTCACCGACGTGGCACAGATGGAAACTCCCAGACACCTTCCAGAACACTCCTCTGACCACCCCTGGAGAACCCTGTGTCTCCACAAAATTTTAGGATTGTGCCGGGCCAGCCAGGGAATCCCTAGCACCACTGGAAACGCAGGCGAATCAATAATATAGAGACTGATACGCTCCCTATGATTCCCCTGTGTTACCATGTCCAGTGGAACCGTGGTCTCCCTGACCACCCCTGACCCTAATGGCCGGCTATCTAGGGAGTGCACGGGAAAGGGAGAATCTATCGGCACAAGCGGAACACCTAACTTAAGGGCGAGTCCGCGATCCATAAAGTTTCCAGATGCGTAAAAAAATGTAAGAAAATAAATCAAGACAAACATGTGACTAACAGGGGGTTCTGTGTGAGTTTGGTGCTGACTCACCTGGGGTGATCGAGAAGTGTTCCGCCTGCCATCTCGACTCCCAGACGGACTCCGACCACAGCTGGTGCAGGGGGGGGCCTCCTCCTCCGGTACCCCTCGGCACGGCCCCTCCCAACTCCATCGGAACGGGAGCAGAGGTGCTGGGTGGTGGAACGCACAGGACCCTCTCCGAACGCCCGCGGGCAGCCAGCAAGATTGTCCAGTCGGATGGACATGTCAATCAACTCATCCAGGGAAAGAGCGGTGTCAAGACACGCTAGCTCCCTGCGAACGTCCTCCTGGAGACTACACCGGTAGTGGTCGATAAGGGCCCTGTCGTTCCACCCAGATCCTGCTGCCAAGGTCCAGAACTCCAGCGCGTAATCCTGGGCGCTCCTCTTCTCCTGCCTGAGATGGAATAGTCGTTCTCCCGCTGCTCGGCCCTCTGGAGGGTGGTCAAACACGGCACGGAAACGGCGGGAAAACTCTGGGTAGTGCTCCTTCGCTGAGTCTGGGCCATTCCAGACTGCGTTCGCCCACTCCAGAGCACGACCCATGAGGCAGGAGATGAGGACACTCACCCTCTCCGCTCCTGAGGGAGTGGGTCTTACGGTGGCCAGGTACAGTTCTAGTTGGAGTTAGAACCCCTGGCACTTCGGCTCTTCGGCTCCCCCCGCCGCCGCTCCATCATAAACCCTCGGGAGCATAAGACGGAGAGCGCTGGAGCAGGGGGATGGTGAGTCCTGAGCTGGGGGAGCTGAAGGTGGAGAGAGGAGACCACTCCTCTCCCATTGGTCCCGATGGAGAACAGTGGTATGGTGGAGAACCCGTTCCTCCATCGATGGGAGAGGGTTGGCCGCTGTTCCTGCTGACTCCATTTTCTTGGTGCGGGATTCTGTAAGGTACTGGGTGTCGTGAGGGTGAAGTCAGGCGCAGGAAAAGCAGAGAGTTCAATATAGTGCTCCTTTAATGTACACACGGTGAACCACAGCCACCCCACTTATGGGTGCTCAAACAAAATGTCCCAGACACAGGGAACGAAAACAGTCCAGCACTAAATACACGAACACGTTCGTCTGTAGCAAACACCAGGGTTACAATGATCAAAGAAACGGGCGGGCCGGTTGACTAATAAAGCCTAACTAATACAACCAACTCAAAACAGGTGTAATCAATAAACACATAAGGAGGGGGAGAAAAGAATCAGTGGCAGCTAGTAGGCCGGCGACGACGACAGCCGAGCGCCACCCGAACGGGAAGGGGAGCTACCTTCGGTTGGAGTCTTGACACTTGGTTGTGACACTTCCTGACTGCGTTCGCCCACTCCAGAGCACGACCCATGAGGCAGGAGATGATGTCTGAGATGTTGCTTCAATAGGGGTCTGAATACTTCCCGAAGGCACTGTGTGTGTATATATACATATACAGTGCCTTGCGAAAGTATTCGGCCCCCTTGAACTTTGCGACCTTTTGCCACATTTCAGGCTTCAAACATAAAGATATAAAACTGTATTTTTTTGTGAAGAATCAACAACAAGTGGGACACAATCATGAAGTGGAACGACATTTATTGGATATTTCAAACTTTTTTAACAAATCAAAAACAGAAAAATTGGGCGTGCACAATTATTCAGCCCCTTTACTTTCAGTGCAGCAAACTCTCCAGAAGTTCAGTGAGGATCTCTGAATGATCCAATGTTGACCTAAATTACTAATGATGATAAATACAATCCACCTGTGTGTAATAAAGTCTCCGTATAAATGCACCTGCACTGTGATAGTCTCAGAGGTCCGTTAAAAGCGCAGAGAGCATCATGAAGAACAAGGAACACACCAGGCAGGTCCGATATACTGTTGTGAAGAAGTTTAAAGCCGGATTTGGATACAAAAAGATTTCACAAGCTTTAAACATCCCAAGGAGCACTGTGCAAGCGATAATATTGAAATGGAAGGAGTATCAGACCACTGCAAATCTACCAAGGACTGGCCGTCCCTCTAAACTTTCAGCTCATACAAGGAGAAGACTGATCAGAGATGCAGCCAAGAGGCCCATGATCACTCTGGATGAACTGCAGAGATCTACAGCTGAGGTGGGAAACTCTGTCCATAGGACAACAATCAGTCGTATATTGCACAAATCTGGCCTTTATGGAAGAGTGGCAAGAAGAAAGCCATTTCTTAAAGATATCCATAAAAAGTGTCGTATAAAGTTTGCCACAAGCCACCTGGGAGACACACCAAACATGTGGAAGAAGGTGCTCTGGTCAGATGAAACCAAAATTGAACTGTTTGGCAACAATGCAAAACGTTATGTTTGGCGTAAAAGCAACACAGCTGAACACACCATCCCCACTGTCAAATATGGTGGGGGCAGCATCATGGTTTGGGCCTGCTTTTCTTCAGCAGGGACAGGGAAGATGGTTAAAATTGATGGGAAGATGGATGGAGCCAAATACAGGACCATTCTGGAAGAAAACCTGATGGAGTCTGCAAAAGACCTGAGACTGGGACGGAGATTTGTCTTCCAACAAGACAATGATCCAAAACATAAAGCAAAATCTACAATGGAATGGTTCAAAAATAAACATATCCAGGTGTTAGAATGGCCAAGTCAAAGTCCAGACCTGAATCCAATCGAGAATCTGTGGAAAGAACTGAAAACTGCTGTTCACAAATGCTCTCCATCCAACCTCACTGAGCTCGAGCTGTTTTGCAAGGAGGAATGGGAAAACATTTCAGTCTCTCGATGTGCAAAACTGATAGAGACATACCCCAAGCGACTTACAGCTGTAATCGCAGCAAAAGGTGGCGCTACAAAGTATTAACTTAAGGGGGCTGAATAATTTTGCACGCCCAATTTTTCAGTTTTTGATTTGTTAAAAAAGTTTGAAATATCCAATAAATGTCGTTCCACTTCATGATTGTGTCCCACTTATTGTTGATTCTTCACAAAAAAATACAGTTTTATATCTTTATGTTTGAAGCCTAAAATGTGGCAAAAGGTCGCAAAGTTCAAGGGGGCCGAATACTTTCGCAAGGCACTGTATACATACAGTTGAAGACGGAAGTTTACATACACTTAGGTTGGAGTCATTAAAACTCATTTTTCAACCACTCCACAAATTTCTTGTTAACAAACTATAGTTTTGGCAAGTCTGTTAGGACATCTACTTTGTGCATGACACGAGTACTTTTTCCAACAATTGTTTACAGACAGATTATTTCACTTATAATTCACTGTATCACAATTCCAGTGGGTCAGAAGTTTACATACACTAAGTCGACTGTGCCTTTAAACAGCTTGGAAAATTCCAGAAAATTATGTCATGGCTTTAGAAGCTTCTGATAGGCTAATTGACATCATTAGAGTCAATTAGAGGTGTAACTATGGATGTATTTCAAGGCCTACCTTCAAACTCAGTGCCTTTTTTGCTTGACATCATGGGAAAATCAAAAGAAATCAGGCAAGACCTCAGAAAAATAATTGTAGACCTCCACAAGTCTGGCTTATTCTTGGGAGCAATTTCCAAACACCTGAAGGTACCACATTCATCTGTACAAACAATAGTACGCAAGTATAAACACCATGGGACCACGCAGCTGTGATACCGCTCAGGAAGGAGACAGCTTCTGTCTCCTGGAGATGAACGTACTTTGGTGCGAAAAGTGCAAATCAATCCCAGAACAACAGCAAAGGACCTTATGAAGATGCTGGAGGAAACAGGTACAAAAGTATCGATGTCACGTTCTGACCTTAGTTTCTTTGTTTTGTCTTTTGTTTTAGTATGGTCAGGGCGTGAGTTGGGTGGGTTGTCTATGTTCGTTTTTCTATGATTTTCTATTTCTTGTGTTTGGCCTGGTATGGTTCTCAATCAGAGTCAGCTGTCAATCGTTGTCCCTGATTGAGAACCATATTTAGGTAGCCTGTTTTCGATTGTGTTTTGTGGGTGGTTGTTTTCAGTCTTTGTGTGTCTACACCAGACAGAACTGTTCCGGTTGTTTCTTTGTTGTTTTGTTATTCAGTGTTCAGTTTTCATTAAATAAGATGAACACGTACCACGCTGCGCTTTGGTCCTCACCTTCTTCCCACGACAGCCGTTACAATCTATATCCACAGTAAAACGAGTCCTATATCTACATAACCTGAAAGGCTGCTCAACAAGGAAGAAACCGCTTCTCCAAAACCACCAAAAACAAGCCAGACTACGGTTTGAAACTGCACATTGGGACAAAGATTGTACTTTTTGGGGAAATGTCCTCTGGTCTGATGAAACAAAAATAGAACTGTTTGGCCATAATGACCACCGTTATGATTGGAGGAAAAAGGGGAGGCTTGCAAGCTGAAGAACACCATCCCAACCGTGAAGCACGGAGGTGGCAGCATCATGTTGTGGTTGCGCTTTGATGCAGGAGGGACTGGTGCACTTCACATAATAGATGGCATTATGAGGGAGGGAAATTATGTGGATATATTGAAGCAACTTCTCAAGAGATCAGTTAAAGTTTGGTCGCAAATGGGTCTTCCAAATGGACAATGACCCCAAACATACTTCCAAAGTTGTGGCAAAATGGCTTAAGGACGACAAAGCCGAGGTATTGGAGTGGCCATCACAAAGCCCTGACCTCAATCCTACAGAACATTTGTGGGCAGAACTGAAAAAGCATGTGTGAGCATGGAGGCCTACAAACCTGACTCAGTTACACCAGCTCTGTCAGGAGGAATGGGCCAAAATTCACCCAACTTATTGTGGGAAGCTTGTGGAAGGCTACCCAAAACGTTTGACCCAAGTTAAACAATTTAAAGGCAATGCTACCAAATACAAATTGAGTGTATGTAAACTTCTGACATTTCACATTCTTAAAATAAAGAGGTGATCCTAACTGACCCAAAACAGGGAATTTTTAAATGTCAGGAATTGCAAAAAACTGAGTTTAAATGTATTTGGCTAAGGTGTATGTAAACTTCCGACTTCAACTGTAAATAGCAATTTTCAGTAGTGCTCAAAGCATGCCATTCCATGAGCGCATTCCAACTCGAATCAGTTAGCCCAATCAGTACTCCTTGACAACAAAATCATAAACAACAGAGTAGGGCTGGCTAATAAATCCTTAGTTTAGGGCTTATGCTCAGGTAAAACAAGTTGGCTAATCTATGCTTCTGTATTTCCAAGTCCTTTTCTTGAAGATCAAGGGGTAAAACATTTATTGGAATGACTGGAAATCTGATAGGCTTTGTTTTTTAATGTAAAGATATCATTTAATCATATTATTTATTATACAGTGCCTTGCGAAAGTATTCGGCCCCCTTGAACTTTGCGACCTTTTGCCATATTTCAGGCTTCAAACATAAAGATATAAAACTGTATTTTTTTTGTGAAGAATCAACAACAAGTGGGACACAATCATGAAGTGGAACGACATTTATTGGATATTTCAAACTTTTTTAACAAATCAAAAACGGAAAAATTGGGCGTGCAAAATTATTCAGCCCCTTTACTTTCAGTGCAGCAAACTCTCTCCAGAAGTTCAGTGAGGATCTCTGAATGATCCAATGTTGACCTAAATGACTAATGATGATAAATACAATCCACCTGTGTGTAATCAAGTCTCCGTATAAATGCACCTGCACTGTGATAGTCTCAGAGGTCCGTTAAAAGTGCAGAGAGCCTCATGAAGAACAAGGAACACACCAGGCAGGTCCGAGATACTGTTGTGAAGAAGTTTAAAGCCGGATTTGGATACAAAAAGATTTCCCAAGCTTTAAACATCCCAAGGAGCACTGTGCAAGCGATAATATTGAAATGGAAGGAGTATCAGACCACTGCAAATCTACCAAGACCTGGCCGTCCCTCTAAACGTTCAGCTCATACAAGGAGAAGACTGATCAGAGATGCAGCCAAGAGGCCCATGATCACTCTGGATGAACTGTAGAGATCTACAGCTGAGGTGGGAGACTCTGTCCATAGGACAACAATCAGTCGTATATTGCACAAATCTGGCCTTTATGGAAGAGTGGCAAGAAGAAAGCCATTTCTTAAAGATATCCATAAAAAGTGTTGTTTAAAGTTTGCCACAAGCCACCTGGGAGACACACCAAACATGTGGAAGAAGGTGCTCTGGTCAGATGAAACCAAAATTGAACTTTTTGGCAACAATGCAAAACGTTATGTTTGGCGTAAAAGCAACACAGCTCATCACCCTGACCACACCATCCCCACTGTCAAACATGGTGGTGGCAGCATCATGGTTTGGGCCTGCTTTTCTTCAGCAGGGACAGGGAAGATGGTTAAAATTGATGGAAGATGGATGGAGCCAAATACAGGACCATTCTGGAAGAAAACCTGATGGAGTCTGCAAAAAACCTGAGAGTGGGTCGGAGATTTGTCTTCCAACAAGGCAATGATCCAAAACATAAAGCAAAATCTACAATGGAATGGTTCAAAAATAAACATATCCAGGTGTTAGAATGGCCAAGTCAAAGTCCAGACCTGAATCCAATCGAGAATCTGTGGAAAGAACTGAAAACTGCTGTTCACAAATGCTCTCCATCCAACCTCACTGAGCTTGAGCTGTTTTGCAAGGAGGAATGGGAAAAATGTCAGTCTCTCGATGTGCAAAACTGATAGAGACATACCCCAAGCGACTTACAGCTGTAATCGCAGCAAAAGGTGGCGCTACAAAGTATTAACTTAAGGGGGCTGAATAATTTTGCACGCCCAATTTTTCAGTTTTTGATTTGTTAAAAAAGTTTGAAATATCCAATAAATGTCGTTCCACTTCATGATTGTGTCCCACTTGTTGTTGATTCTTCACAAAAAAATACAGTTTTATATCTTTATGTTTGAAGCCTGAAATGTGGCAAAAGGTCGCAAAGTTCAAGGGGGCCGAATACTTTCGCAAGGCACTGTATGTAGTAGAAAGCGATGGGTTAGAAGAAGCCTACATAACCAACCCATAAACTAAAATTGAACATCCATATATTGGCCAGCAATGTAAATTTAACATTGATTTATCTTGCAATAGATGTCATTCAATTGGTAGCATACATTTTTCCAATGCCTCTTAAGGGGAAAGTAATCTAAAACCAACAGAATGTAATCAGATAAAGGTTACTGAGTTTGGGTAATCCAAAACAGGTAATTAGTAACTGTAACGGATTACATTTACAAAGTAACCTACCCAACCCTGTTTCATGAGTATGAGTTTCTGAAGCATGTAGTCTTAGTTTTGAAAAGACTCCATAAAGTGCGTAGTTCGTTCAAAGTGGGACTAAAACTTTTAATGCAAGTCGGTACACGGTGGCCGAATGTCAATGACATGGTTCAAAGTAGAGGAGAGATTGACTGCATCACTATTGGTCTTTGAGCGAGGTGTTGATGTGTTGAAAGTACCAACCTGTCTGTTCAACAGTTGGCACGGAGTTCGGACACTCATCAGTATCACACACAACATGCAACCAGAGGTCTCTTCACAGTCCCCAGGTCCAGAACAGAAGCTGTGAAACACAGTATTAAATAGAGCCATGACTAAATGGAACTATCTGCCACCCCAGGTAACCTAACATAGCAATAAACCCAGATTTAAAAAAACAGTTAAAAGAACACCTTACGCACAACGGGGACTGTGAAGAGACACACAGACATTTTTATGCATTTTCTGTTGTATTATGCATTGTATTATGTACAGTATGTGATACATGGTTGGGATATGACTGTGATCTGTACTTGTCTCACCTGGCAGTCTTAAAATGATGCTCTTGCTGTGGGTTGCTCTGGATGGGAGTGTCTGTTAAATGACTCAATTCTAATGTAAATGTAGTGCTATGTATATTTATGTATAATATATATTTCATTTGTTGTGTTGTTTTCTGTTGTTGTGTTGTTTCCTGTTTGCTGTGTTGTTTTCCAGGAAGTGTAGTCCCTGCCTTGGCAGCAACTAATTGGGGATCCTAATAAATATTAAAAATACAATGTAGAAACTGTTTTCCTACATTGGAACGACCTGCAGATGTCTTCTTTGTTTTTTCTTTTTTTCTTTTTTGACTTATTTTTGTTTTAAAAAAACATGTACTTATTCTCTCTTGATGACAACAAATTGCTGTTGAATTCGTAAAATAACAGTTCAGTATGTATTTACTCATTTTCGATATTCTGAAGTAAAAACTGACCCTGCCCAATGTCTGTACAGGAGGCTACACCTGCAATTCTGCTTATCTTGCCAATGCTTTGATTGAGTCTCAAGAGCTTAGCTGATTCTCCACCCATCTGCTCTACCAGTTACTGCAGTAAGCAAAGCACTGGGTCATGTTCTTTATGCACCAAACAGAGGAAAACAGACTAAAACCAGGAGGAACTGCCTGGGCTTGTCCGTTTCAAAAAGTTTCAAATTCAAGTTTTATTGTAGTTCAGTAATACTGGTTAATAAACGATCATTGAGAGTTCTTGTGTAAAAATCACAATTAGAGCTCCATGCTTAGAAATCCCCAATCCATATGCGACTTGAGCATTTTATGAGAAACATATTTGGTTCTGTAAGGGTTAAAGAAGTTAAGCATCTGTTCTGTGCTCCCCTGCAATCCCCGACATTTGCCTTGTTTCCCTGCGCTCCCCCTTCTCACTCCTCTCCTAATTCGCTTGGAACTCAGCCCAGAGAAAGCTAGAAAGTCCAATCTTTTTTTAATGATTTCGACCTTAAACTTCTCTGCTTTTCTCAGTGAAGTTGTTTCTATCTTCTCGTCATTGTTTCAAGCAAGTTGGGATAGCTGGTACTCACTGTCTGGCTCCATTAGGATTTTCCTCTCAAATTCATTAAGACGAAGCCAATGAGTTGACTGCCTGGTTAGTCAGCTCCACTCCATAACCTAACCGCTTATGTTCATTCTCCATATGATATTATATGAATGCAGAAATGAACTGGCCATAGGGCAGTGCGGTCAAATGTCAGATGGTCTGGTCCATCTTTCGTCCAGTTGGCCTGTCTGGGTTTTCTGGGTGGGCTGGTGTGTTCATACGATTGACATGCAGTAATTTCTATCTTGCCTCATCCATGGAAACTAAGTGATGCTGTAGACCCATGGGTAAGTGGGGTGAATAATCTGCACTTCAATGGAGAGATGAGTCTCATTTATTTTGCAAGTTACACATTCAACAACAGAGGGCGCTATTATGTCACATTAGCCATATGCACAGACAGGTCATATACAGTACAGATCACTGGCTACATGCAGAACAAGATATCAGTACAGCTGAATGCATGGTCTCTTGCTGTGATGGGAGCAGTGTTTGTGTTACTCCAAAACAGTACATCTAGAATGCTAAAATATGTGCAGCTGTAATCAGATAAAGGTGGATCATGAAAGTGTAAATGTTCCATGGTCTAAACTAAGTCTGTGAATATTTGGTGTATGTCATTGATATGTCAGCATGAACCATCAACAGAGTGATTAGACCAGTAGCATAGTCTGTAAACATACAGCAAGTGAAATATTAAGCGTAGCGTAAAGATTGATCAGATCCAGTAGTGGGATTCTGTTTGTTAAAGCTATTCTTTTTCACAATGGAACCGAGTGAGAGTTACAGTATATAAAGATTATGCTTTATGTGGCTCTTGGACACATGTTGAAGAGCCAATCACAGGTGCCGAAAGATTCTCTCCACACACAGATCCTTCAGCTCTGTCTTCTCTGTCACATGACATGGGGAGTGAAGTGGAGCCGCTAAATAAGTCTCTTGCATTCCTTATCTCTTTTTGCACGTGTTCAAAGGGAAAGGGAGAAAGAGTTACTTTGTCGCCCTTCTCTCAAAATGTTATATTTGGGACCTCTAGAGACGTTTTGTGACAGGTATTGTGGGTTCATTTAATTCAATCTCTCAGTGTTGCTGGTTTCCCCACATGACACCTCTTGGGTTATTCCTTTGTGTAGTAGAGTTGCAATAACTCTGTGTAATAGAGCTGTATGGACGGTGTGATTGCCAAGTTTTCTGTTTCAGTCAGCTGCCAAACGTGAAACTGACCAAGGGGAGGGGGAGAGGGCTCTGAGGCATTTTAATTTACAGCTTTAAAGTAACTCTGGGCCAGCAAGACAAAAGAAGGGAAATGACACTGAAAACAATGGGCGGGCGGGGGGGGGGGGGGGGGGGAGAAGGAGAGAGAAATGACAAAGCATATGGGGTTGGGGAAAAGAGTGCAGGGGAGGAGTGGAGTGGAGACCCTTAACTTGGACGTGAGAGGGGGAATGACACGGAGCAGGAGAGAGAGAGAGAGGATGCAGAGGAGAGAGTGGGAGCAGAGAGAGGGAGAGAGAGTTTGCCGAGTACTATTTGATGTGTCGAGCCTCTCTTCCAAGCAGCTTCTCGGAATCCAGTGTCACTTCTACCTCCTGGAGCCTCTCAGCTTAGCCGTCTCTCTGCAATCAGGAGTCAGCAGGCAGCTGCCCAGCCTACACACACACACACACACACACACACACCAATAGCTCTGGAGATGAGCAGCACAGAGGCACTTCAAGAGGCTGTCGGATACACATTCACCCTAGGATAGGAGTGTGTTTTCTATCAGGTAAGGTCAAACATTTGCTTTCAGTGCTAATACTGTACTTCCATTATTTACTTTGCCTCTTGCTCTGTCAAAGGTATCACATGCATTGGCTGTGTTCATTCAGTGTCCACCTTTTAGATTTCTAGACAATTGCTCATCAGGATGACAGTCATACGTACAATTTTGTTTCCAGGGGATGAAAATGAGACTTTTAGCCCAAAAACATGTTTGCATTTGCCGAGAGCCTATGCAGATGATAAAGTTGTTTACAGTGCATGTCGGCCATAGTTTCTCATGAACCCCTTGGACTGTTGCTTGCCAGATCAAACATAAACAACAAGGCTGGAGCAGAGGTTTGACTTCTGCAGGGCGATATTTCAAAACAAGTAAGCCTTCTCACAAGTCTGCAGCCTCCGTGTTTATTTTTCAAACTCTGGCACGTGCTCACGGAAAATGGTGAGCCCCAATCTATCTGATGGGAAAACTTGAGGGGACTGAACGCTTTCAAGCTGTGCTTTCCACAGGTGGGGGAACCTCTAGCTTCGAGTTAAATACTGTATAACGTTGCATGGTTGTGTATAAGTGGTGTTTTTGTTTACTGTACACTAGGGCTCTCTTTGGGCTAATTTATCTTGGGGTTTCTCCCAGAGATTGCAAAGCAGATGATGTCTATTCTGAAGTGATACCCGCTTTGGTGTGAGTAATGAGGGCTAACAGAGCTTTGACACACGCTAATCAAAAGCAGCCTCCAGTCGGACAGGTCCCATGTAGGCTTATTAGCAGGGTGACAGGGAGGGTTGCTGCAATCCTTAATTTAAAGATAAATATGACAAAATTATGAAAAATGGCTAAACTATGCCTCTTAAAAATGACTGAACAATGCCTTAGACCCAGGACATTCTTTCAATGGTGCTATCCCACTTAGTAGTGTACTATCATCATAACCCTCCACCCTCGTCCACTCGATCCCACCCACCCACCCACCAATCCCCATCCCACCATTCCTCCACCACCCCCCTGCAATTCGCATTGATGCCATTTTGTGAGAACCTGAAACTGAATTCCAGATTAAACTACTCACTTGAGAAATATGAAACTCTGAAAGGGAGAGAAAATACAAGCCAGGAATGAATGTTTCAGTTCCAGTTGTGAGAACAGTTTTTTTCCCCCATACCGTATGGCGATGGAATTCAATGGAAGAGGTAAATGTTTTTAAATCAAAGTGAAAAATAAAGACGTCAGTTGAGCAGCTCTCAGGATCCATTACCTTGCCCAGACAAGCCATTAACATGAAATTCACTGTGCCAATAGCCTTTTTCTCTTAGAGTGTAGGTCTGTCTCTGTGATGATAGTTATTCTTGTAAATCGGGACAATCCCATCTTTTTTCTTCATTTTAACAACATTTGTTGTATATTTGTATAGACCACAGTATCAGCTATCACACCATGTACAGTGCTTTTAGAAAGAATTACCACCCCTTGAAATTTTACACACTTTGTTGTGTTACAAAGTGGGATTAAAATGGATTTAATCGTCATTTGTTTGTCAATGACCTACACAAAATACACTCTGTCAAAGTGGAGGAACACTTAAAAAATATAATGTAATTTATCAGATATTCAACCGCCTATGGCAGCAATTACAGCTGTGAGTCTTTCTGGGTAAGTCTAAGAGCTTTGCACACCTGGATTTTTTTACCCAATTGGTACAGACTTGGGAGAGGCAATGGTCTAGAGCCATGCGTCCTCTGAATCACAACCCAGCCAAGCCACACTGCTTCTTGACACAATGCCCACTTAACCCGGAAGCCAGCTGCCCCAATGTGTTGGAGGAAACACTGTACACCTGTCAGGTGTACACTGCGCCCGGCCCGTCAAATTAGTTGCCAGTGCATGATGGGACAAGAACATCCCTGCCGGCCAAGCCGTGTTTTAGGTTATTGTCCTGCTGAAAGGTGAGTTTGTCTCCCACTCTGTTGGAAAGCAGCCTGAACTATGTGTTCCTCTATGATTTTGCATGTGCTTAGCTCTATTCCGTTTCTTTTTATCCTAAAAAACTCCCTAGTCCTTGCCGATGACAAGCATGCCCATAAAATGATGCAGCCATTGAAAATATGGCTGCATCATACTTGAAAATATGAAGAGTGGATATGCCCCAAACATTGTATTCAGGACATAAAGTTAATTTCTTTGCAACATTTTTGCAGTTTCATTTTTGTGCCTTATTGCAAACAGGATGCATGTTTTGGAATATATATTTTTTTTCTGTACAGGGTTCCTTTTTTTTCACTCTGTCAATAAAGCCCCACCGTGGAGGTGTCATAATACCGATAAAAACTAGTGGACAGACAGAGAAATTGATCTTATTGTTTTTCCACCATTCATTTTCCCATAGGGGATTTTTAGAAACACTTAAAATAAGGGCTGTGTTTTCGTATAGGCTTAGCCTACGTGATGCTTTGATAACCATGTGAATCTCTCTCGGACAAGATTAATTTTATCAATATATTGCGCAGTCCACTGCTGGTTGATGCATGCGACGTCTGAGCAGGGGAACGTAACCAATATCTGCGGTGCTGCTCGTGGGAACGTCCTCTCAATGGGACCGTAAGATTCAGAAGCTTGAAAACCACATTAGAAAAAATTGCTTAAATAGCTTCAATTCGATTTTTACCTAAAATGTAGACAATTTATTTTTTAACTGAACATAATTCATGATGGTTTAATTTTATTTGTAATTCCTTTTGGAGTCAAAGATAATAATTTAAAATAATTTGAAATAAATTTCAGTTTTTCAAACGGGATTATTAGTTATTCTATTTCAGTTTACGAAATAGTAATTTCATGATTAGCTTTTGTTTTAGTTTCAATTTTAGTTTACTATAATAACCTTGGTTTGTTGATAGTATGACCATCTGTAGAGCATCTACAGATGGACTATCCGGACTGTCCAAATAAGGTGGATTTATGTCAACTCCGTCATGCGCATAATAAACTCCATGGCAGCTAGCCATATTCCAAGATCTTAATTTCAATCCCCCCAAAATCGAATATCTTAAGTAAACAAATTAGCCTTCCGGAAAGGAAACGACAACAAATGACTGTCCAAATACTGTAGAAAGTAAATGGGAAAAATTGTAAATTATCATATCAGAACTGTATCATTTTACTGAGAAAAATAAAGCTTTCAAATGAATTACATATTAGATAATAGGCCATATAAGAACGGCATGTGAAGATTGACTAGTACAGTTAGTATAGAATGTTTGGCTAACAGAAAACAAATGGAATGTGTTAGCTAGCATTAGCAAAAGTTTGCAAACTATTTATTTTTAAGACTGACACATGGCCTCTGCGTGCCCCATGTTCCCTCCTCAACCCCCAGGGATGAAGCCTCCTAGCTTGTAGTGCACTACATAGGGAATAGGGTTAATTTGGGACACATCCACACACATCCCTCCCTGGCTTCGAAATAATACCCAGAATGGTGCCTAACACCCAAAACATTGATTACTCTGAGAGGAAAAAATGTGTACGGAAATGTGTTATGGAAACATCCTCAGAAGGCTCTCTTGTAACAGTAGGCCTACTGAGTTGCAATGATTAACTAGACATTATGATAGAGTTAGCCTGTCCATACCCAATAAAGATATGGAATAAGATTGACCAAAACAGGTCGGCAGTAGCTGTTCATTTATGATAATTAATAGGATTGTGTCACTTTCTGGGGCTTTGGAGAAAAATTGTGTTACTTTCTGTGGCTTTGGAGAACAATGGCATCTACTACAGGAAGGTATTTGTGGAACTATGCCATGGCACACATAGGAACATTCTATGCACCCCCATCCTCTGGAGTCAGATATCCGGTTTTACTTTTCCAGATGACCATTTACATTAGTAATGTATGGAGGCATTGGCATATGCCCCTAAAAAGGTACAGTGCTGATAGGAAACAAGACTTTATTATGAAGTTATTGAGCTAGGAGTTCTGCTGAACGTTAGTTGTTGTGGGGGCAAACGTTTTGCAACGACTTCAATGGCTATACTTCCCACTGGTGTACCAGAGCATTTAATACTGATTCTTCCCCTGTGAATTCTTATTTTTCTTCCCGCAATGGGATTTTGCCTCTGCCTGGAACATAAGTCGTTTCGAAAATAAGAATGAGGAGAGAAGTAATAGAGGAAGGATGGGAATGGGATGCAGGCCTGTGAGTGTTTTGCATTTCAAGCGAGAGCCAACATCACATTGCCTGCAACTGAGGTGGGTGTGTGTATGTATGTATGTATGTATGTATGTATGTATATATATATACAGTTCCTTTGCGAAAGTATTCGGCCCCCTTGAACTTTGCGACCTTTTGGGGGCCAAAATTATTCAGCCCCCTTAAGTTAATACTTTGTAGCGCCACCTTTTGCTGCGATTACAGCTGTAAGTCGCTTGGGGTATGTCTCTATAAGTTTTGCACATCGAGAGACTGAAATTTTTTCCCATTCCTCCTTGCAAAACAGCTCGAACTCAGTGAGGTTGGATGGAGAGCATTTGTGAACAGCAGTTTTCAGTTCTTTCCACAGATTCTCGATTGGATTCAGGTCTGGACTTTGACTTGGCCATTCTAACACCTGGATATGTTTATTTTTGAACCATTCCATTGTAGATTTTGCTTTATGTTTTGGATCATTGTCTTGTTGGAAGACAAATCTCCGTCCCAGTCTCAGGTCTTTTGCAGACTCCATCAGGTTTTCTTCCAGAATGGTCCTGTATTTGGCTCCATCCATCTTCCCATCAATTTTAACCATCTTCCCTGTCCCTGCTGAAGAAAAGCAGGCCCAAACCATGATGCTGCCACCACCATGTTTGACAGTGGGGATGGTGTGGTCAGGGTGATGAGCTGTGTTGCTTTTACACCAAACATAACATTTTGCATTGTTGCCAAAAAGTTCAATTTTGGTTTCATCTGACCAGAGCACCTTCTTCCACATGTTTGGTGTGTCTCCCAGGTGGCTTGTGGCAAACTTTAAACTACACTTTTTATGGATATCTTTAAGAAATGGCTTTCTTCTTGCCACTCTTCCATAAAGGCCAGATTTGTCCAATATACGACTGATTGTTGTCCTATGGACAGAGTCTCCCACCTCAGCTGTAGATCTCTGCAGTTCATCCAGAGTGATCATGGGCCTCTTGGCTGCATCTCTGATCAGTCTTCTCCTTGTATGAGCTGAAAGTTTAGAGGGACGGCCAGGTCTTGGTAGATTTGCAGTGGTCTGATACTCCTTCCATTTCAATATTATCGCTTGCACAGTGCTCCTTGGGATGTTTAAAGCTTGTGAAATCTTTTTGTATCCAAATCCGGCTTTAAACTTCTTCACAACAGTATCTCGGACCTGCCTGGTGTGTTCCTTGAACTTCATGATGCTCTCTGCGCTTTTAACGGACCTCTGAGACTATCACAGTGCAGGTGCATTTATACGGAGACTTGATTACACACAGGTGAATTTTATTTATCATCATTAGTCATTTAGGTCAACATTGGATCATTCAGAGATCCTCACTGAACTTCTGGAGAGAGTTTGCTGCACTGAAAGTAAAGTAAATATCCAATAAATGTCGTTCCACTTCATGATTGTGTCCCACTTGTTGTTGATTCTTCACAAAAAAATACAGTTTTATATCTTTATGTTTGAAGCCTGAAATGTGGCAAAAGGTCGCAAAGTTCAAGGGGGCCGAATACTTTCGCAAGGCACTGTATATGAGAGAGAGAGAGAGAGAGAGAGAGAGAGAGAGAGAGAGAGAGAGAGAGAGAGAGAGAGAGAGAGAGAGAGAGAGAGAGAGAGAGAGAGAGAGAGAGAGAGAGAGAGAGAGAGAGAGAGAGAGAGAGAGAGAGAGAGAGAGAGAGAGAGAGAGAGAGAGAGAGAGAGAGAGAGAGAGAGAGAGAGAGAGAGAGAGAGAGAGAGAGAGAGAGAGAGAGAGAGAGAGAGAGAGAGAGAGAGAGAGAGAGAGAGATTTAAAAAAAGAACACTCACTGGACAGTTTGTACTGTAAGTCGTGAATGTCCCTTCAGGGCCACTGTACAGGAGCCATGATCCCAGGAGTCTAGTCATGGGGAGACATGGGGGAAGCTTGTTATGCTATTCACTATGAACATGTAATGCACTATTTTTGACCAGGGTCCATAGGGAATAGGGTGCCATTTTGGATGCAGCACTAATACAGCCCATCTGGCATTCCACACAAACAGGATGCAGGGCACCAGTAGCTCTGGGATCCATTAAAACAAAACAGAACCAAAATATCAACTTGAAAGAAGCCTTGATTGAACTCCTCGTGGATATGTCTCTGTCTGCCCTGTCATCTCTCAGGCTTTCAAAGTGGCTCTCTACAAATACCAAAGGGGAGAGAGTTTGGGCTCGGGTTTAAACCAAAAAACCCAGCCTTTATTTTTGTTGACACTGTGGAAATCGTGTGCATGTGACCCTCTTTGCTTCTAAAGGGAATTGTTAAAAACATTTGTTTGTTTCCCTGAAACGTTGACTGTTTAACCAGTCTCCTCATCACCAGTTTTAAAGGCCCAGTGCAGTCAAAAATATTTTCCTTATTTCATATATATTTCCGCACTATGAGTTTGTAATAATACTGTGAAATTGTGAACATGATGATAATGCCCTTCTGGTGTAAGAGCTATTGGTAAGAGCTGCCTGAAATTTCAGGCTGTTTTGGTGGGATGGTGTTTTGGCCTTCCAAGGTCAAATCAAATCAAATCAAATCAAATTTTATTTGTCACATACACATGGTTAGCAGATGTTAATGCGAGTGTAGCGAAATGCTTGTGCTTCTAGTTCCGACAATGCAGTAATAACAAGTAATCTAACTAACAATTCCAAAACAACTGTCTTGTACACAGTGTAAGGGGATAAAGAATATGTACATAAGGATATATGAATGAGTGATGGTACAGAGCAGCATAGGCAAGATACAGTAGATGGTATCGGGTACAGTATGTACAAATGAGATGAGTATGTAAACAAAGTGGCATAGTATAGTATAAAGTGGCTAGTGATACATGTATTACATAAGGATACCGTCAATGATATAGAGTACAGTATATACGTATGCATATGAGATGAATAATGTAGGGTAAGTAACATTTATATAAGGTAGCATTGTTTAAAGTGGCTAGTGATATATTTACATCATTTCCCATCAATTCCCATTATTAAAGTGGCTGGAGTTGAGTCAGTGTCAGTGTGTTGGCAGCAGCCACTCGGTGTTAGTGGTGGCTGTTTAACAGTCTGATGGCCTTGAGATAGAAGCTGTTTTTCAGTCTCTCGGTCCCAGCTTTGATGCACCTGTACTGACCTCGCCTTCTGGATGATAGCGGGGTGAACAGGCAGTGGCTCGGGTGGTTGATGTCCTTGATGATCTTTATGGCCTTCCTGTGACATCGGGTGGTGTAGGTGTCCTGGAGGGCAGGTAGTTTGCCCCCGGTGATGCGTTGTGCAGACCTCACTACCCTCTGGAGAGCCTTACGGTTGAGGGCGGTGCAGTTGCCATACCAGGCGGTGATACAGCCCGCCAGGATGCTCTCGATTGTGCATCTGTAGAAGTTTGTGAGTGCTTTTGGTGACAAGCCAAATTTCTTCAGTCTCCTGAGGTTGAAGAGGCGCTTCTGCGCCTTCTTCACGATGCTGTCTGTGTGAGTGGACCAATTCAGTTTGTCTGTGATGTGTATGCCGAGGAACTTAAAACTTGCTACCCTCTCCACTACTGTTCCATCGATGTGGATAGGGGGGTGACATCACCATGCAGTAAAGTAGTTAATAGACCAAAAATAAAGACAGTTCCAAACCTCTCTGGCAATAAGATCATTTTCAGATAATTTCTTCAGTTTTACAGCTAATTTCCTGCAATTCTACACATTTTGTAATGACTTACAGTATGCCATGTTAATATGATATCTGAGTGAGAATGATTAACAAAATCAATGGGGGCAGCCTGGAGGTCAGGGCCCCTGGGCATGTGCCCTTTGTGCCAGGTCGGTATTCAGACATGATTACTACTACTACTAAGTATAGATAGCTGGCTAAATTAACCACCACTCTCAAAATTGTTAGCTGACATGGCTAATTGAGTGACTGTCTGTGACTGACATAACGAGAAAAACTGCTAATGCACTACCAAATTTCGAAATTGTACCTGGTATTTTCTACTATTCTTATACTCTCAATAGTAAGTTGAGACCCCGACTGAGTCACCCCCACCCGAGTCACCCCTCCACCCCCAAATACAAAAAATAAATAATAATATTTTTTGATTTGGGGGTGGCGGGGGTGACTCGGATTGGGGGCCCCCTAGCGACCACTTACGTCGCTTAGGCTTGGAACTGGCCCTGCTCATCACATTTTATTAGCATGTTTTTTTGGGGGAAAACAACAGTTGTTTTTGAACAATATGGTGATCATAATGATGCAGAATGTTGCATGGGAAAGACATTATATTCACATAAAGTCAAAATGCACAAAACATTTTTCATATAAAATATTGAAAACTATCATCTGTTTCTATGCAATTTTACCTGCTGGCTAGCGAATAGCCAGACACATAGTCCTCCCTTTTCCCTCCCTATGCCAAGCACTGCATTCAAGTAACACATAACAGAATCTGACATCTTTTCCAGGTTTGCCTTCAATTCACAGAGTCAGCAGGAGAGTACATTAGAATGTATTCCTACCACACTCTGCACACGCATGTGCACACAAGCACACACACACCTTAAATAATTGCCATTGTCTGTCTAGACCGACGACACACATTTAGATTAAGATAAATGTATTGGTCAACTGCAATTAAGGTCCAACCAAAAGTTTACTTCTGCTTTGAACCCACCCCATCGAAGTACACATACACATATACAGGTCTTGGAGAGGTGCGGGACATCCTTTGATGCTCCCACAGTATAGACCTACATGAATACCCCAAGAACCGTCTTTTATGTAAGTCAGGAAGTGGAGTCTTTCCTATTTTATTCTTAAGGATAAGATTTTCGTAACAGCTTTGAATCAAGATGTCGCCGAAGAACATGGCTGGCGTTTTACATTCTCCCAACCAATTGTGGTATTTTGTTATTTTTGTTTTGTTTTGTGTAACTTATTTTTTTACTTATTGTGTACATAATGTTGCTGCTACCGTATCTTATGACCGAAAATAACTTCTGGACATCAGAACTGCGATTACTACCAAGACAGTCGTGAAGAGGGCACGACAAAACCTTTTCCCCCTCAGGAGACTGAAAATATTTGGAATGGGTCCCCAGATCCTCAAAAGTTCTACAGCTGCACCATCGAGAGCATCCTGACCGGTTGCATCACCGCCTGGCATGGCAACTGCTCGGCATCTGACCATAAGGAGCTACAGAGGGTAGTGCATCACTGGGGCCAAGCTTCCTGCCATCCAGGACCTATACAATAGGCGGTGTCAGAGAAAAGCCCATAAAATTGTCAGAGACTCCAGTCACCCAAGTTATAGACTGTTTTCTCTGCTACCGCACGGCAAGCGGTGCTGGAACTCCAAGTCTCCCCATTTTGTACACTGCTGCTACTCACTGTCTATTATCTATGCATAGTCACCCCCACCTACATGTACAAATTACCTCAACTAACCTGTACCCCCGCACACTGACTCGGTACAAGTGCCCCCTCTATATAGCCTCATTATTGTTATCCTTATTGTGTTACTTTTTATTATTACTTTTTATTTTAGTCTACTTGGTAAACATTTTCTTAACTCTTCTTGAACTGCGCTGTTGGTTAAGGGCTTGTAGTAAGCATTTCACGGTAAAGTCTACACTTGTTGTATTCGGCGCACAAATAAAGTTTGATTTGATTTGAATGTCTGAAGTTACACCCTATTCCCTATACACAATGTACTCTATTGGCCCTGGTCAAAAGTAGTGCACTCTATAGGGAATAGAGTGCCATTTAGGACATTACCTGGAAGATAGATATGAACGGCCTTCCTATTGTCAAGAGAAAGGTTATAACTGATGAGCACAATACTAATATGGGGAAAGGGCAACAATCGTTCAGATATAATTTCTCACAGTTGGCACTACAAAACAGGGTTTGACTTGAACTTTAGAGGCAGAAATGTCATTTGATTCACATTTGATTCACTTTCAGCAAATAAATAATGCTGTTAATTATGCCATGATGAAGATATGACAACAATAAGGGAATGATTAAGATGCCATGATAAATCATGCAGGGGCCAAGCTCATCACCGAAAGGGAACAGAGAGCAAGCATGGAGAGAGGCATGCAGCATCTGGAGAAAACATTTTGACTAACCATTATATACCCAAATATCTCAACAACAACAAAAATGTAAACGTTCCCTGTATGTGAACGATGTGTTTAAAGCGTCTCATCGTTCCGGGTTACAGAATTAGTATCAAGGTTTAATGGGTATTCACGTTATGGGCCTTTTCTTTACAAGAGGGTCTCTCTGGTGAGGGTTCCAGTGGTTAGCCCGTGGTCCAGGTTGTGTGTGTGTGTGCTTATTTATGTGTTTGTTATTTCTTTGAATGTCTGAGTGTGGGGGTATACATACACTATATAAACAAGAGTATGTGGACATCCCTTCAAATTAGTGCATTTGGCTATTTCAGGCACACCCGATTCTGACAGGTGTATTCAATCGAGCAAAGAGCCATGCAATCTCCATAGACAAACATTGGCAGTAGAATGGCCTTTACTGAAGAGCTCAGTGACTTTCAACGTGGCACCATCATAGGATGCCACCTTTACAACAAGTCAGTTCATCAAATTTCTGCCCGCTAGAGCTGACCTGTTCAACTGTAAGTGCTGTTATTGTGAAGTGGAAACGTCTAGGAAGAACAACAGCTCAGCAGAGAAGTGGTAGGCCACACAAGCTCACAGAATGGGACCGCCGAGTGCTGAAGCGTCTGTCCTCGGTTGCAACACTACAGAGTTCCAAACTGCCTCTGGAAGCAATGTCAGCCTAAGATCACCATGCGCAATGCCAAGCGTTGGCTGGAGTGGTGTAAAGCTTGCCGCCATTTAACTCTGGAGCAGCAGAAAGGTGTTCACTGGAGGGATGAATCACGCTTCACCATCTGACAGTTCGACGGACAAATCTGGTTTTGGCGGATGCCAAGAGAACGCTACCTGCCTGAATGCATAGTGCCAATTATAATGTTTGGTGGAGAAGGAATAATGGCCTGTGCTGATTTTCATGGTTGGGACTGGGCCCCTTAGTTCCAGTGAAGGGAAATCTTAACTTTACAGCATACAATGACATTCTAGATGATTCTATGCTTCCAAATTTGTGTCAATAGTTTGGGGAAGGCCCTTTCCTGTTTCAGCATGGCAATACCCCGTGCACAAAGTGAGGTTCATACAGAAGAACGCTACCTGCGAGATTGGTGTGGAAGAACTTAACTGACCTGCACAGAGCCCTGACCTCTACCCCATCGAACACCTTTGGGATGAATTGGAATGCCGACTGCGAGCCAGGCCTAATTGCCCAACATCAGTGCCCGACCTCACTAATGCTCTTGTGGCTGAATGGAAGCAAGTCCCAGTAGCAATGTTCCAACATCTAGTGGAAAGCCTTCCCTGAAGAGTGGAGGCTGTTATAACAGCAAAGATGCCCATGATTTTGGAATGAGATGTTCAACGAGCAGGTGTCCATATACTTTTGGTCATGTAGGGTACGTGAGTATTGTGTAGGTATATTGGGGGAAGTGTATAGCCTAGGTCTGTCTGTGTGTGTTTGTGTCAGGGTCCCCTCCTCTGGGCACTATTGTGGACCTTTCTGCCCATTGGGGAGGCTGTTTCTTAACAATTACTGCTGACCTGTGAGTGATTTACACAGTCTCTGTGTGGGGCTGGCTCTGGACATTTGAGTAGCCCCCTTATGAGAGCCCAGCATACGTCATACCTCTCACATGTAAACATAGGCCCCCTTCTCTAATGTACACAAGAACATGTGAAGCTGGAAACACAAGGAACTGATTTGGGGCGTGTCTCTTTTTCCCTCTCTCTTGGGTGGGATGCGAAGAGTATTCATACAGTATGTTTGCATGTACAGCACCAGTCAAAAGTTTGGACACACCTACTCATTCAGGGGTTTTTCTTTATTTTTCCTATTTTCTATATTGTAGAATAATAATGAAGACATCAAAACTATGAAATAAGACATGGAATCATGTAGTAACCAAAAAAGTGTTAAACAAATCAAAATGTATTTTATATTTGAGATTCTTCAAAGTAGCCACCCTTTGCCTTGATGACAGCTTTGCACACTATTGGCATTCTCTCAACCAGCTTCATGAGGAATGCTTTTCTTGAAGGAGTTCCCACAAATGCTGAGCACTTGTTGGCTGCTTTTCCTTCACGCTGCGGTCCAACTCATCCCAAACCATCTCAATTGGGTTGAGGTCGGGTGATTGTGGAGGCCAGGTCATCTGATTCAGCACTACATCACTCTCCTTATTGGTTAAATAACCCTTACACAGCCTAGAGGTGTGTTTTGGGTCATTGTCCTGTTGAAAAACAAATGATAGTCCCATTAAGCGCAAACCAGATGGGATGGCAAATCACTGCAGAATGCTGTGGTAGCCTTGCTGGTTAAGTGTGCCTTGAATTCTAAATAAATCACGACAGTGTCACCAGCAAAGCACCCCCGCACCATCACACCTCCTCCTCCATGCTTCACGGTGGGAACCACAGATCATTCATTCACCTACTCTGCGTCTCACAAAGACACGGCGGTTGGAACCAAAAATCTCAAATTTGGACTCATCAGACCAAAGGGCAGATTTCCACCAGTCTAATGTCCATTGCTTGTGTTTTTTGGCCCAAGCAAGTCTCTTCTTATTATTGGTGTCCTTTAGTAGTGGTTTCTTTGCAGCAATGAAGGCCTGATTCACACAGTCTCTATTGAACAGTTGATGTTGAGATGTGTCTGTTACTTGAACTCTGTGAAGCATTTATTTTGGCTACAATCTGAGGTGCAGTTAACTCTAATGAATTTATCCTCTGCAGCACAGAGTTTACTCTGGGTCTTCCTTTCCTGTGGCAGACCTCATGAGAGCCAGTTTTATCATAGCTCTTGATGGTTTTTGCGTCTGCACTTGAAGGAACTTTCAAAGTTCTTTAAATTTGATATTCATGTCTTAAAGTAATGATGGACTGTCGTTTCTCTTTGCTTACTTGAGCTGTTGAAAAAATTCCACAAATTAACTTTTCATTAACAAGGTGCACATGTTAATTGAAATCCATTCCAGGTGACTACCCCATGAAGCTGGTTGAGAGAATGCCAAGAATGTGCAAAGCTGTCATTAAGGCAAAGGGTGGCTACTTTGAAAAATCTTAAATATAAAATATATTTTGATTTGTTTAACACTTTTTTGGTTACTACATGATTCCATATGTGTTATTTCATAGTTTTGATGTCTTCACTATTATTCTACAATATAGAAAGTAGGAAAAATAAAGAAAAACCCTTGAATGAGTAGGTGTGTCCAAACTTATGACTAGTTCTGTACATTTGGATGAAGCGAAGTTGAGGTAGAGTTCTGATTGTTTTTGATATTGTGTCTCTGTTAGCCTTACTCTCTAAGTCTAAGTGAATGCACATGCATACATACCCATACACCGATAGAATTGAACGATGTGCTCCGTTGCTTTCTTCTCCCTTGTGGTTGGAGGATGAATTACGTACACAATTGCAGGATGTTATCTCCTAGGAAACAACAATTCACGTCTCTTTACTCAACCACAGCATATGGAGAAACACTTATAGTCAGTCTCCTTACCTCTTGTCCAGTCAGTAAAACTCAAAACAAAAAGGTGGAACATTTTGTGCGCCCCCCCCCCCCCCCTCCACTCTGCTCAATAAATGCTGCTTTCTGGGGATTCTGGTTTTCCCTCTGTAGCCCCTACCCTTTCACCTCCCCATTCCTCCATCTCTGTGAAACAGCTTTTCAGTGTCAGTGAAAACATGTATCTCGCTCTCTCTTACACTCTCTCTCACTCACTCACTCACTCACTTATTCACTCACTTATTCACTCACTTATTCACTCACTTATTCACTCACTTATTCACTCACTCACTCACTCACTCACTCACTCACTGCTTAAACATACGTTGCACAATGGACTTAATTGGGCTCAACAACTTTCATACGCTCTATTTCCATATAGGTCCAAATGTTCCAGAGTGTTTATACTTTACAAATGCCTCCTTAGGAGAGGCTCGTTGTTCGTTTTTTTTTTTTTTTGCAAGGAGAGCAAAGAAACAGACATACTATTATGATTATCAGATTATGCATTGCGAGGCCCCGTCATCTGTGGCTCAGAGCCAAAGGAAGCTGACTGGCTCTTGGGGAACGGTCATGCTGGAGTTAAAGTGCATTGATGAGTAACAGTCCCCTGAGTGAACAGCTATGCTCAACATGCAGAGAAGAGAGGAGAAACATCACTTCCCAAAACAGTGACTTAGTAACAACGAGAAACACTCACTGCAATAAACTAGTGAAGGGTCGTTTGCGAATGAACTGCTCTTTTTGAATTACTCTTTTTGGTTAACGTCAGGAACCGGATCGCATCTGTAAAATAGCCATTCATTAGGTAGTGAGGAGAGATCCTCATTCTGGTCCACACACCACTCAACGTAGAGCTGTTTGGCAGAAAAATGAACGGCTCTTTTAGGTGAACAGAGCAAAAAGATCCGGCTAACTGAAAAGAATGCTCATCATTACAATAGACAACATCCTCAATCAGTCAAAGAAAACTAAAAAGGTTTACACAACGCCAATTCTTTCTATAGTGATGTCAACTTTTTAAGAATGTTTTTTATATATACAGTCATGGTCAAAAGTTTTGAGAATGACACAAATATGCATTTTCACAGTCTGCTGCCTCAGTTTGTATAATGGCAATTTGTATATACTCCAGAATGTTATGAAGAGTGATCAGATTAATTTCAATGAATTGCAAAGTCCCTCTTTGCCATGCAAATGAACTGAATCCCCCAAAAAACATTTCCTCTGCATTTCAGCCCTGCCACAAAAGGACCAGCTGACATCATGTCAGTAATTCTCGCGTTAACACAGGCGTGAGTGTTGACGAGGACAAGGCTGGAGATCACTTTGTCATGCTGATTGAGTTCAAATAACAGACTTGAAGCTTCAAAAGGAGGGTGCTTCCACTGGTCCTGGGGCCCTTGTTAAGGTCAATGACATCATCAACTTTACCCAGTACCAGGACATTTCTGCCAAAAACCTGGTTGTCTCGGCCAGGAGGCTGAAACTTGCCAGCAAGTGGATTTCTAGCAAGACAATAACCCCAAGCACACATTAAAATCCACAAAGATTTTTGACATATACTAGATTCTTGACATAGCTCATTCTAATATATTTACTACTGTACATATAATTCTTAGTATATCTTGTGTACATTTGTCTGGTGTATATACGTATAGATTACATTTTGATTACTGTTACAGTGCTATTTGGGTTGTTAATTGGATTCGTCCTTGATTTCTAGTAAAAAATATATATACAGTGCCTTGCGAAAGTATTCGGCCCCCTTGAACTTTGCAACCTTTTTCCACATTTCAGGCTTCAAACATAAAGATATAAAACCCTATTTTTTTGTGAAGAATCAACAACAAGTGGGACACAATCATGAAGTGGAACGACATTTATTGGATATTTCAAACTTTTTTAACAAATCAAAAACAGAAAAATTGGGCGTGCAAAATTATTCAGCCCCCTTAAGTTAATACTTTGTAGCGCCACCTTTTGCTGCGATTACAGCTGTAAGTCGCTTGGGGTATGTCTATCAGTTTTGCACATCGAGAGACTGACATTTTTTCCCATTCCTCCTTGCAAAACAGCTCGAGCTCAGTGAGGTTGGATGGAGAGCATTTGTGAACAGCAGTTTTCAGTTCTTTCCACAGATTCTCGATTGGATTCAGGTCTGGACTTTGACTTGGCCATTCTAACACCTGGATATGTTTATTTTTGAACCATTCCATTGTAGATTTTGCTTTATGTTTTGGATCATTGTCTTGTTGGAAGACAAATCTCCGTCCCAGTCTCAGGTCTTTTGCAGACTCCATCAGGTTCTTCCAGAATGGTCCTGTATTTGGCTCCATCCACCTTCCCATCAATTTTAACCATCTTCCCTGTCCCTGCTGAAGAAAAGCAGGCCCAAACCATGATGCTGCCACCACCATGTTTGACAGTGGGGATGGTGTGTTCAGCTGTGTTGCTTTTACGCCAAACATAACGTTTTGCATTGTTGCCAAAAAGTTCAATTTTGGTTTCATCTGACCAGAGCACCTTCTTCCACATGTTTGGTGTGTCTCCCAGGTGGCTTGTGGCAAACTTTAAACTACACTTTTTATGGATATCTTTAAGAAATGGCTTTCTTCTTGCCACTCTTCCATAAAGGCCAGATTTGTGCAATATAGGACTGATTGTTGTCCTATGGACAGAGTCTCCCACCTCAGCTGTAGATCTCTGCAGTTCATCCAGAGTGATCATGGGCCTCTTGGCTGCATCTCTGATCAGTCTTCTCCTTGTATGAGCTGAAAGTTTAGAGGGACGGCCAGGTCTTGGTAGATTTGCAGTGGTCTGATACTCCTTCCATTTCAATATTATCGCTTGCACAGTGCTCCTTGGGATGTTTAAAGCTTGTGAAATCTTTTTGTATCCAAATCCGGCTTTAAACTTCTTCACAACAGTATCTCGGACCTGCCTGGTGTGTTCCTTGATCTTCATGATGCTCTCTGCGCTTTTAACGGACCTCTGAGACTATCACAGTGCAGGTGCATTTATACGGAGACTTGATTACACACAGGTGAATTTTATTTATCATCATTAGTCATTTAGGTCAACATTGGATCATTCAGAGATCCTCACTGAACTTCTGAGAGTTTGCTGCACTGAAAGTAAAGGGGCTGAATAATTTTGCACGCCCAATTTTTCAGTTTTTGATTTGTTAAAAAAGTTTGAAATATCCAATAAATGTCGTTCCACTTCATGATTGTGTCCCACTTGTTGTTGATTCTTCACAAAAAAATACAGTTTTATATCTTTATGTTTGAAGCCTGAAATGTGGCAAAAGGTCGCAAAGTTCAAGGGGGCCGAATACTTTCGCAAGGCACTGTATATATAATAACATTTGAATTATTTGCGTTCTTGTTTGACATTTACTGCATTGCTAGTAACGTAAGCATTTCGCTGCACCTACTACAGCATAAAATCTGCTAAACTGTGTACACAACCAAAAAACCTGTTTTGAAAGAAATAGTTCATTGGCCACAAAACCAACATTTTGCAATGGCCATCGCAATCTCCGGACTTGAAGCCCATTGAAAACCTGTGGTTTGAAGTGAAGATGGCAGGCCATAAGTGCAGAGCGAAGGATATCAAGGATCACGAAAGATTCTGTATGGAGGAATGGTCATATATCCTTCCCAATGTGTTCTCCAATCTTTGGAAACATTTTTGAAAAAGACTCAGTGCCTTTATGCTCACAAGGTGAGGTATTGAAAGGAATTGAAGAACAGGGGTGCCAATCATTTCAAAAAAAATCTAATGACTTGTTAAAAAAAATCTATTTCGCTGAGTAATTGTATTAGTATAAAATAATATATATAAGGTTGTACAATATAGCTCAGTATTTGTAGCATTTATTTTATGCCGTCTTTTTTTGCTCATCTTTATCAAGGGTGCCAATAATTTTGAACATGACTTTAGAATGTGGACTAAATTGCTAGACAATGTCACCTTTTTGTGTCGTGAGGGGAGGTATTCAGGCGACAAAATAAAAACGCAGGTTTGTAAAAGTCAACACCGACTAAGTGGACTCATGAAATACAGGTTTCAACACTGCCTTGACATAATGTTTCGACTTTGTGTCAAATATGAATAATTCTAGTGAATCTGGGCCACTGCATGGAAAATAGCAAAGAAACAAGCAAACAAAAACTGTGAGTTGTGAGTCTCCAGATTGTCTCTTGAGTTTCCACAAGGACATTTTTCTTACTGGATCTTTTCTTTGTGCTAATATTTCAGTTGGCCCGGGCTTGGTAACTGCAGCGTTGTCATGTGGAGAGACATGGCTATCCGGGTCAAACACCGGTGTCTAGATTAAAAGACTTTCAGTAACTTCATCGGCCATGAAGTTGCCGAATCTTAATCCTTTTTCACTTCCTACAAATATACCAGCGCTAATATTATTATGGAAATGGTACACGCTGCCCCGAACACCATCTGAGCCATACACTCTCAGAGAGCAGAGGAGATGTGTTTATTAAAGCCGTGTGTTGGAACATGTGCGATGATGGCTTTCATAAAGTCAACTCCTTCCCACTCAAATCATTCCTGTTTATTTTTCCACTGTTGGGGACAAATCTCTCACAGGGAGAATGTAACCGTTTTCAGATGAGCCAAAAATGTTTTTTTTTTCAAAGTTAATCTCGCTGAGTCCCTCCCCTGTTGTGTACATTTTTTCTCTGGTGGTTGTGCAGATCTTGACACTGAAAGCTGAAGGATCCAAACATACACATACGCTGAAGTTACCTCAGGAGATCCAAAGGTCTTTCTCGGAGAGTGTGTGAACGTAACATTTGCCTCTTGTCAGTCTCTGTCTTGATCTCTATCCTAGCCTACAATTTTATTTCACCTCTTGGCATGGTTGTTCCACATATTAGACCATTTTTGAAATGTTTTATTATTATTGGTAGTTACACTCTTGTCCCATCGCTGCAACTCCCGCACGGACACAGGAGAGGCGACGGTCGAGAGCCATGCAGCCTCCAAAATACAACCCTGCCAAGCCGCACTGCTCGCTTAACCCGGAAGCCAGCCAGCCTGGCGACTGAAGTCAGCTTGCAGGCGCCCGACCCACCACAAGCAGTTGCTAGAACACGATGGGACAAGGACATCCTGGCAGGCCAAGGATGCGCCCGCCTCATGGGTCTCCTGGTCACGGCCAGCTGTGACACAGCCTGGGATCAAACCTGGGTCTGTAGTGACACCTCAAGCACTGCGATGCAATGCCTTAGACCGCTGCGCCACTCGCGATGCCCTGACCATTACTTCCCTTGGTTACTCTGACCATTGCTTCCCTTAGACTCTTTCACAATTACAATGAATCAGTACTGCAGCAGAGATGTGCTAGGCTAGAGTATGTCCAGTGACACATTAGACACAAACTGACAAAGTATTCTAATAGGCTGATTTGCCTCTTTGCCTTGACTGGAGTCTCTTTGATCTTGTGCTACCTCCATTCATAGAGTATTATGTAGCTAAACAGAAAGGACTATCTTAAACTGGATAACCCTGCATTGCGTCATTGAGTAGAAACATTGAAGGCCCAGTACCTTCAACATGATTTTCTATATATTTCCACACTATGAGGTTGGAATAATACTATGAAAATGATAATGCCCTTTTAGTGTAAGAGCTGTTCAAAAGACCGTCTGAAATTTCTGCCTGTTTTGGTGGGATGGAGTTTTGGCCTGCCTTCTGACATTACCAGGCGGTAATTAATAGACCAATAAGAACGAGAGATCCTAACTTTTCTGCCAATAACAAGCTAGTTTTCAGTTTTACCCTCCCCACTCAGACCACGCCCAGACAGGCCTAGCAAAATTCTTGCTTGTGAAATTGCTCGTTGCTAAGAAGCTATTTTGGTTTCATTATGCCCATTTTAATTGAAAACAATCCAAGTAAGGTACTTAATTGTTATCCAGAAATTATTTGATGTTGATCTACAAATGGCTGCATTGGTCATTATGGCCTCTCAAGCAAATCCTTTTTAGTTGTAGATATAAACATGTACAAGGCTCTCACCCACACTGGAGACAGGGAACAAGACATGTTTACATGTTTACTTCAAAGTCTAAATTAATTATTTTCTAGGGTTGTCGGAGAATATGCTGTTTTCAAGGACAATTACAATATATTTTAGTAGTTGTATACTGTTGTTTAAAGTGTTGACATTTTATGTCTGGTTTCACTAAGTTGCCTTTATTAGTGAGTAACAGCAAAAATGTTTTAACTGTCCAAACTATTGCTTAGTTCTGTGCAAATTTCTATCTCCGGCAGGAAATTGCATGAGTTACAACCCGAGGGAGGATGAGAAGTTCTGGGTTCTCAATCTCAGTATCTCTCCATGGCCCTCGCCTAGATCTGAGCCTAACTTACACAGAGACAAGGCTGGAGTGTGTGTGTGTGTGTGTGTGTGTGTGTGTGTGTGTGTGTGTGTGTGTGTGTGTGTGTGATGCTGGCGGGCTATGGAAGAGAGTAAAAAGCCATCTGACACTAAAGAATGTACAAATTAAATGGATGACAACAAACTGAGACATGTGAGGGGAGACAGTACAAAACTAGGGCTGTCAAATTATTTTTTAAATGTAGTCAGTTAATAGTACAATTTACTGTGATAAATCAAGGTTAATTGCTTTTTCTGAATTTGCTGAAATTGAGCTGTAATTTAAGAAGTATTATACAAAAAGCCAGAATATTGACGTCTTGATTTAGCAAAATCAGGTAAATTGATACACTTTCTTTTAACCTCAATGTCACCTTGTTGTTTTAACTGTATAGATGATGTATTCTAGATGTTTTCAGTGTGTTTTGAATGCTTTCAGACAATGCGATTAATTGCTATAAAACCATTGTTTTTCACTAAAATGACAAAAAGTTAACTCAAGTTAACTTATTAACACTGACAGTCCAAAACAAAACGTAAGACGTCCTTCACCACACAGAATGTCACTGCGCTCCTAGTTTGGAGTGAGGAATGGGACAGAGGAAAGGGAGGAAAGTATTGATGATGTATCTTTCTGGCTTCACAAGAGGGTGTGTGGAGGGGGGAGGATAGATGAGGGGATGAAGGAGTGATACTCTTTTTATGTTGTGGTAGAAAAGATCCTTCCTATCCTGTTTATCTGGATTGTTTATCAATACAAATAACCAGATTTTCTGGCCAAAACCATTTAAGGTTAGTGTCCTTGAGATAAAAGAGAGAGAGAAAGTATTCTGGTGCTGTGAGTATGGGGGTTTGATTTCATTATCAATGTAGCAATGTTTACTGTGAAACAAAACAATTCAACTTTGTTTACATTTTAAAATGCCCACAGTGTAAGAGGGATCCTAGAAAACCTGGAACTGTAAAATAACCTGAGTGATTAAGGCCCTCAGTCTGTTCACTGTAGGCTGAATGTAAAGTAACTAAATCAACATTGTGTGTGTGTGTGTGTGTGTGTGTGTGTGTGTGTGTGTGTGTGTGTGTCAGGCAGGCAGTGAACAATGTCGGTGAAGCTGCGGTTTGAGAGTCCCGCGGATGGGTGCGTGGTCCAGAGGAGCTGCTCCTTCACGAGGTTCAGCCCCGTGAGTGGACGCCGCCGGTGAGTGACATCCTTAGTCGACCACTAAGGCGATAAACAACTATCATATAATATGGTCACGTATAACATGGTCACACACCATGCTCCAATCAACTGAACTATCAGACAGACCCATGGGTATGGAACCAGGATCATCCTGACCAGCTCAGCAGGAGCTTGTTCCCTGCAGTCTAAAATACATGTACTTATAAGCACCCTATCAACCTCCACACATTCACTCTTTATTAGTGTGTATGGATGTCTTTGCTGACAGGGACACACACTTTTCATGCCACGTCATTACAAAGTGATTTTCGTAGCAGGTTAGGAGAGCATTTTCCCTAACCCTAACCCTTTTCCTAACCTTAATCTAACCTGTAACGAAAAGGTCACTTCGGTATCGAAGTGGCGTGAAAAGAGTGCTTCCCGGATTGCCTCAGGCACAAATATTGCTCTGCAAGAGAGCCAATCCCTTCACTTGGCCAGTGTTAGAGATAGTCAATCACTATGTAGTACAAGAGACAGTCAGCCTCCTCCCACAACCTCAGTCTTGGCTGCCAATCGACCACCTTGTATTCTAGATAGACAGATATAAATACTTCATTAAGCAACTCAGTCACAAGGACAACAATCAACAACAGTTAAACAATCAACAGGCAAATAAAGGTTAAATAAAATAAAGAACCTTGTGACTGAATCCCTCCAATGCTTAATTTATGCTTGACTTACTTACAGTACGTTATCAATAACGAATATCAATAACGAATAGTGAGACAAGTAGAACTCAAGAGGTGAGCCAGCAGAAGAAAATTCAGTCATAGGGTGCATGTATATTTGCTCTGGCGTTCTACTTCGATTTCAGAGCACTCTCGTTTGAGTGTGCCAGAACACAGATTAACTGATGAGTTTACAAATGTATATGGCCGGTGTCAGTAAACGTCGGCAAAAAAAAGGTAATTCAAATGTGCCAGCAGAACAGTTACAGTCACCAGCGCTCTGGATAACATGAAAACAGCCTAACCAGCTCTGCTAGGGCGAATAAAATGGTCAGAGTGAGCTGTTCTCTCTTTTGTGTCTGGAAGTACCTAGCAAGCTAGCCAACGTTAGCCAGTTAGCTTGGGTGCTTGACTGCTTTTGTGAGGTCAGAACGTTCGGATCAACCCTACTCTTAGGCCAGAGTGTCCAGTGTGCGCTCTGAACACTCCAGGAGCGAAACGCTCTGAATTTACAAATGGACAATCTGACAACGCTCTGAATTTTTGAACGCCCAGAGCTCACTCTGAGCACACTCTGGCAATCAAGATTGAATGTACGAACACACCCTTAATGACTATTAATTCCAACCCAAAGCCCTTAGTTTGCTGTGCGCTGTGTATATCATCTCAGGAGTGTAAGACACAGCTGCCAGTTGGAGAGGGGGGATTTTCAACAATTTTAGTGTCCTATTTACTGAACACTAATTCAAACATAGCACATGGGACAGCAACCCATTCCATCTCATCCCAAAGAGGTCTGGGGATTGTGCAGACCACTCAAGTAAACTGAACTTGGTGTCATGTTTCATGCAAAGTTTTTCAACACCTCAATTGTCCAGTGTTGGTGAGCAAGTGCCCACTGGATACACTTCTTGTTTTATTTGATATGAGTGGATTGTGATCGCCTGCTACAATAGCCCATCCATAATAAGGTTCGTCGAGTTGTGCGTTCTGAGATTACGTTCTGTACACCACTGTTGTGCTGCACCGTTATTTGTCTATTGGTCGCCCGCCTTTTAGCTTGCATGCCTTTTGCCATTCTCCTTCGACCTCTCTCATGAATGAACTGTTTTTGCCCACAAGACTGCCGTCGACGGGAACCATTCTTGGTAAAATCCTAGACACTGTCATGAGTGAAAAGCCCAAGAGAGCGGCTGTTTCTGAAATACTGGATCCGGCACACTCAAGTGACTTACAGTAGTGAATGCATACATTTTTTTGTTGGTGGCCCCAGTAGGAATCAGACCTCCCATCCTGGCATTGAAAGCACCATGCTCTACCAACTGTCACACTTTGTTTTTGCACTAAAACACTTCTGGAATTCTGATGGGTTTGCAAAGGGGGACATGATGCCATCTTAAGAACCCAGGAGCAACACACTGGAATGCATTTCCTGCCTCAAAGCAGAGAGGGACAGAGGAAAACTGAGGATATTTATTTGATTAATTTAACCTTTATTTCGACAGGGAGTCATGCTGAGACCAAGTTCTCTTTTACAGATGAGCCCTGAATCAAACATACACATCACTACACTCAATACACATCAATATACATATAGAAATACACAAAATGCAAAACACAATCATATAAAACAAACACGTTCTTCAGTATAAAGGCCCTCATTCAGCCATCTAAATAGCCCCAGAGACACCAACGCATCCAATTGCAAAAAAACTAAAATCAGATTAACCTAACTCAGCGGATATCGAAGGGCTCTTCAGAGTTAGCCATCCTTGAGATTGAGTCTGGCAGCTCGTACGTCTGTAACAATGAAGTAAGGTACAGCAGAAGTTTATGCAAGTCAAGAGGGCTTTATAAACAAAAAGAGTGCAATGCATCAATCTACGAGACTTCAAAGAGGGTCAGGCCTACTTTCTGATACAGAAAGCAATGATGTGTACAGAACCTGTCGCCTGTAATAATGCGTAGTGCGTTATGATAAACAATTTATCAAAGTTACGAAATTGATTGTGCTAAGCATGAACAGCACTTGACGGTGGTCCTCATACATTGTTATTATAAAGCTTTCATGGTGACATACAGTGGCCTGTGAAAGTATTCACCCCCCTTGGCATTTTTCCTATTTTATTGCCTCACAACCTGGAATTGAAATAGATTTATTTTAGGTTTGTATCATTTGATTTATACAACAAGCCTACCACTTTGAAGATGCAAAATATTTTTATTGTGAAACAAACAAGAAATAAGACAAGAAAACTGAAAACTTGAGCATGTGTAACTATTCATCCTGTCCCCCCCAAAAGTCAATACTTTGTAGAGCCACCTTTTGCAGCAATTACAGCTGAAAGTCTCTTGGGGCATGTCTCTATAAGCTTGGCACATCTAGCCACTGGGATTTTTGCCCATTATTCAAGGCAAAACTGCTCCAGCTCCTTCAAGTTGGATGGGTTCTGCTGGTGTACAGTAAATCTTTAAGACATACCACAGATTCGATTGAGAATTGGATTGAGGTCTGGGCTTTGACTAGGCCATTCCAATACATTTAAATGTTTCCGCTTAAACCACTCGAGTGTTGCTTTAGCAGTATGCTTAGGGTCATTGTCCTGCTGGAAGGTGAACCTCCGTCCCAGTCTCAAATCTCTGGAAGACTGAAAAGTTTTCCCTCAAGAATTTCCCTGTATTTAGCGCCATCCATCATTCCTTCAATTCTGACCAGTTTCCCAGTCCCTGCCGATGAAAAACATCCTCACAGCATGGTGCTGCCACCACCATGCTTCACTGTGGGGATGTTGTTCTCGGGGTGATGAGAGGTGTTGGGTATGTGCCAGAAATAGCGTTTTCCTTGATGGCCATAAAAATCAATTTTAGTCTCATCTGACCAGAGTACCTTCTTCCATATGTTTGGGGAGTCTCCCACATGCCTTTTGGTAAACAGCAAACGTGTTTTCTTATTTACTTCTTTAAGCAATGGCTCTTTCTGGCCACTCTTCCATAAAGCCCAGCTCTGTGAAGTCTACGGCTCAAAGTGGTCCTATGGACAGATACTCCAATCTCTTTTTAACAATGGATTTACTGCTGCTCCGTGGGATGTTCAAAGTTTTGGATATTTTTTTATAACCCAACCCTGATCTGTACTTCTCCACAACTTTGTCCCTTACTTGTTTGGCGAGCTCCTTGGTCTTCATGGTGTCGCTTGCTTGGTGGTGCCCCTTGCTTAGTGGTGTTGCAGACTCTGGGGCTTTTCAGAACAGGTGTTTATACATGTATACTGAGATCATGTGACAGATAATGTGGCACTTAAATTGCACACAGGTGGACTTTATTTTACTAATTATGTGACTTCTGAAGGTAATTGGTTGTGCCAGATCTTATTTAGGGGCTTCATAGCAAAGGGGGTGAATACATATGCACGCACCACTTCTCAAGCTCTGTCAAGCTGGATGGGGAGCGTCGCTGCACAGCTATTTTCAGGTCTCTCCAGAGATGTTTGATCAGGTTCAAGTCCGGGCTCTGGCTGGGCCACTCAAGGACATTCAGAGACTTGTCCCATTCCACTCCTGCGTTGTCTTGGCTGTGTGCTCAGGGTTGTTGTCCTGTTGGAAGGTAAATCTTCGCCCCACTCTGAGGTCCTGAGCGCTCTGGGGCAGGTTTTCATTAAGGATTTTTCTGTACTTGCTCCATTCGTCTTTCCCTCGATCCTGACTAGTCTCTCAGTCCCTCCGGCTGAAAAGCATCCCCACAGCATGATGCTGCCACCCCCATTCTTCACCGTAGGGATGGTGCCAGGTTCTTCCTCCAGATGTAACGCTTGGCATTCAGGCCAACAAGTTCAATCTTGGTTTCATCAGACCAGAGAATCTTGGTTCTCACGGTCTGAGAGTCTTTAAGTGCCTTTTGGCAAACTCCAAGTTGGCTGTCATGTGCCCTTTACTGAGGATTGGTTTCCGTCTGGCCACTCTACCATAAAGGCCTGATTGGTGGAGTGATGCAGAGATGGTTGTACTCTGGAAGATTCTCCCATCTCCAAAGAAGAACTCTGGAGCTCTGTCAGAGTGACCATTGGGTTCTTGGTCACCTCCTTGACCAAGGCCCTTCTCCCCCGATTGCCGGGCGGCCAGCTCTAAGAAGAGTCTTGGTGGTTCCAAACGTCTTCCATTTAAGAATTATGTAGGCCACTGTGCTGTCTCTGAGCTCTACAGAGAATTCCTTCGACCCAATGGCTTGGTTTTTACTCTGACCTGCAGTGAGGGACCTTATACAGGTGTGTGCCTCTCCAAATCATATCCAATCATTTTAATTTACCACAGGTGGACATTTCAAGGATGATAAATGGAAACAGGATGCACCTGAGCTCAATCTCGAGTCTCATAGCAAAGGGTCTGAATACTTATGTATATAAGGTATTTCAGTTTGTTTTTTGTTTTTTGGCAAAATTTCTAAAAACCTGCTTTCACTTTTTCATTGTGGTGTATTGTGTGTAGATTGATGAGGATGTTTTATTTAATCAATTTTAGAGTAAGGCTGTAACGTAACAAATGTGGAAAAAGTCAAGGGGTCTGAATATTTTTCGAATGCACCATACGACATCTTGGTCCTCTTCCCTGCTATTCAAATCTGAAATTGGAACAGCATTATCTGGTACTGATGCAGCTGTTTAAACCTGTTACGGCTGCTGTCCCTGTACAGGGATCAACATCAGCGCACATCAGCGGAAATTTCAGAGTGACAACTAATAGTACTCGATACAACTCAAACTTTCATTAAAACACACATGCAGGGTACTCAATTAAAGCTACACTCGTTGTGAATCTAGCCAACATGTCAGATTTTTAAAATGCTTTTCGGCGAAAGCATGAGAAGTTATTATCTGATAGCATGTAACCCCCGAAATACACAAAGGGGACGTAAACAGAATAATTAGCGTAGCCGGCGCTACACAAAACGCAGAAATAAAATATAAAACAGTCATTACCTTTGATGAGCTTCTTTGTTGGCACTCCTATATGTCCCATAAACATCACAATTGGGTCTTTTTTTCGATTAAATCCGTCCATGTATACCCAAAATGTCCATTTATGAAGGCCGTCTGATCCATGGAAAAGCACCGTTTCAAAACGCACCGTCATTTTTTTAAATTAAAAAAGTTACCTTTGACAAAACACTTCAAACTACTTTTGTAATCCAACTTTAGGTATTAGTAAACGTTAATAATCGATCAAATTGATCATGGGGCGATCTGTATTCAATAGCAGCACGTTTTGAAATCATGGTCCACATTCTCTCTTTCATTACTTCCTGTGGTGTGCTCGACGACAGCAAGTGCCTATTCCTCATGTTACCAAGAATTAATTTAAAATCAATTAACAGTACTGGTGACATCGTGTGGAAGCTGTAGGCATTGTAAACATCTATTTTCCCTTGCCATAGACAATACAGAGACTGGCGGAGGGATATTTTTGGGTTTTTTTTGTGAACAGTTTTCCTTGGGATTTTTCCTGCTAAACGCGTTCGGTTATAGTCACAGACATGATTTAACCAGTTTTATAAACTTCAGAGTGTTTTCTATCCACACATACTAATCATATGCATATACTATATTCCTGGCATGAGTAGCAGGACGTTGAAATGTTGCGCGATTTTTAACAAAAAGCTGCAAAAATTCGCAGCCTCTTTAACAGTTTTAAGTAACTGCATCAACAACATTTTATGTATCTTTTTAAGACAACTGACATTTTTACCACTTTCTTAACAAGTTAGAAAAAAGTAAACTTCTCTGCTATTCAAATTTGTCAATGGAACATACATTCACATTATAAATTTTTCATGGTGACATACAGGGTATATGACCACACAGACCAATGAAGAGTGTGAGAAAGATTTCCACTGTCTGTAAAGAGAAGAGCGGGATGTACATTGATCCTGCTGCTCTGATTGGATGGAGTGAAGCTGTCTCCGTTCACTCGCTTCATATTTCACCTGATCACTTCTCATCGCACTTCTTTCAGTTTTCACACACAACAACTGTAGTTTAGACACTGACCACAGCTACTGACCACAACCATACACCTCTGACCCAAACTACTGAACCAGACCACAACCACAAAACTACTGACCACTAATGACCACAACTAGCTACTCACCACAACCACACAACTTCTGACCACACACCTACTTACCAAAACTACTAACCACTACTGACCACAACTACTGACCCCAACTACTGACCACAACCACACAACTACTGAGCAATATTACTGACCACAACTACTGATCTCAACTACTGACCACAACCACACAACTACTGAACACTATTACTGACCACACAACTACTGAACCGCACAACTAATGACCACAACCACACAACTAATGACCACAGTTAGTGACCACAACCACACAACTACTAAACCACAACTACTGACCAAAACCACAAAACTACCGATCACACCTACTGACCACAACTACTGAACACAACTACAAAACTTGGGACCGCAATGACTGACCACTACTAACCATAACTACTGACCATAGCTACTGACCACTACCACAAAACTACTCACCAAAACTACTGAACACAACTACAGACCACAACCACAAAACGACTGACCACAATGACTGACCACTACTGACCACAGCTACTGACCACAACCACACAACTACTGAACCAAAACTACTGACCACAACCATACAACTAATAACCACAAAACCACTGAACCATATAAGTTATGACCTCAACTACTGACCACAACCACAAAACTACTGACCACAAGCACACAACTACTGACCACAACTACTGACCAGGTCCATACTGTAGGGACCAAAGAACCTTCAACACAACCACACAACAACACAATTACTTACCACAACTATTGACCACAACTACTGACCGTAACTACTGACCGCAACTGGCACTGTCATAGTATTCCACCTTTCCAACAAGTCAGTTCTTCAAATTTCTGCCCTGCTAGAGCTGCCCCGGTCAACTGTAAGTGCTGTTATTGGGAAGTGGAAATGTCGAAGAGCAACAATGGCTCAGCCGCAAAGTGGTAAGCCATACAAGATCACAGAACGGGACCGCTGAATCGCATAGAGCATAAAAATCGTCCTTGGTTGTCCCCGGTTGCAACACTCACAACCGAGTTCCAAACTGCCCCTGGGAGCAACGTCAGCACAAGAACTGTTCATTGGGAGCTTCATGAAAGGGGTTTCAATGGCCGAGCAGACACACACAAGCCTAAGATCAATGCCAAGTGTCAGCTGGAGTGGTGTAAAGCTCTGGACTCTAGAACAGTGGAAACGTGTTCTCTGGAGTGATGAATCACGCTTCACCATCTGTCTGACGGACAAATCTGGGTTTGGCGGATGTTAGGAGAATGGTACCCGCCGGAATGCATAATACCAACTGTAAAGTTTGGAGGAGGACGAATAATGGTCTGGGATTGTTTTTCGTGGTTGGAGCTAGGCCCCTTCATTCCAGTGGAGGGAAATCTTAACACTACAGCAAACAATTGTAATGGCGCTGGGGAGGAGAGTTGGACAAGAAGGATTTACTCCAGACACCTGAACAGGCCCTCATCCCCGTCATTTGCAGGAGAAAGAGATGGAAGAGTTATCAATGAAGGAGATTGTGGTGCCTTGTGAGGATCCGCCAACGAGTGACTAATTTGCCTTTGTCATCGTTCCTATTGGCCAACGTTCAATAGCTGGATAATGAATTGAACGAACTAAAAGCACATATATCCTACCAACGGGACATTGAAAAGTGTTAAATCTTATGTTTCACCTGGCCGTGGCTGAACAACAACATGAATGACATACAGCTGGTGGATTATACACTGTATCGGCAGGATAGAAGAGCAGCCTCTGGTAAGAGAAGGGGTGGCGGTCTATATAGATTTGTAAACAATAGCTGGTGGATGATTTCTAAGGATGTCTCAAGGTTTTGCTTGACTGAGGTAGAGTATCTCATGATAAGCTGTATACCGATTCTCTACCTAGAGAGTTTTCATCTCTATTTCCGTAGCAGTCTACATACCACCACAGACCGATGCTGGCACTAAGAACGCACTCAATTAGCTGTATACCGTCATAAGCAAACAGGAAAATGCTCATCCAGGGGCGGTGCGCCTAGTAGCCGGGGACTTTAATGCAGAGAAACTTAAATACGTTTTACCTCATTTCTACCAGCATGTTAAATGTGCAACCAGCGGGAAAAAAACTCTAGACCACCTTTACTTCACACACAGAGACGGGTACAAAGCTCTCCCTCACCCTCCATTTGGCAAATCTGACCAGAATTCTATCCTCCTGATTCCTACTTACAAGCACAAATTAAAGCAGGAAGCACCAGTGACTCAGTCAATAAAAAAAGTGGTCAAATGAAGCAGATCCTAAGCTACAGGACTGTTTTGCTAGCATAGACTGGAATATGTTCAGGGATCCTTTGATGGTATTGAGGAGTACACCACATCGGTCACTAGCTTCATAAATAAGTACTGTGACAGTTTGCTTGGTACTGGGTCCTTGCGGCGACACGGAGAAGAGCGGCCCGGGCCTTCCTCCAGGTGCGATGACAACGGCGCATTTGATCAAGAACAGAGGGGACCGCAACCTCAACCTCTTGGGCGGGGAACAAGGTGGGTTCGTAACCCAGAGCACACTCGAAAGGTGACATACCTGACGAGGCGTTGGTGAGGGTGTTGTGGGCATATTCAACCCAGGGTAGCTGAGCAACCCAGGAGAAAGGGTTAGTAGAAGTCACGCAGCGTAGGGTAGTCTCCATCTCCTGGTTGCCCCGTTCGGTCTGGCCGTTGGTCTGGGGGTGATATCCAGAAGAAAAACTGACATTGATACCAAGAGCTGAACAGAAGGATCTCCATATCTGTCAGAGGGAATGCCTTGCAGACGAAACACATGGGATACCAGCAGGTCCTCAGTTTCCCTGGAAGGGAGCTTGGAGAGTGAATCGCTTTGGAAAATCTGTCAATAATGGTGAGGACGACTGAGTTACTATTAGATGGGGGAAGGCCAGTGATGAAGTCTAGAGCTATGTGCTACCAGTGGCGACTGGGTATGGGAAATGGGTTTTAGTGGAGGTTTTGTTCCGGGGATAGACCGAGCAGGCTGAGACAAACTCCCAGGCATCTCTCTCCATAGTGGGCAACCAAAAGTGCTGATGCAGGAAGGTGAGGGTCCGGTTTATACCAGGGTGACAGGTGAGGCAGGTAGAATGGGCCCACTGAAGAACATCAGAGCGAACAGAATCAGGAACAAACAGAGCATTTCTAGGACTGGTCAGGCTGGTGGCAACAATGCAGGTGGATGGCACAATGGAATCTGGCTGAGAACCAGTGTTGTCGGTGGTGAACTGGCGGGAGAGGGCGTCAGGCTTGGTATTCCTAGAACTGGGGCGATGAGTGTGAAATTGAATCTACCGAAGAACAAAGCCCACCTGGCTTGTCGGGAGTTCAGATGTTTGACGGTCTGGATGTAGGACAGGTTTTTGTGGTCTGTCCACACAATGAAGGGGAGTACAGAGCCCTCCAGCCAGTGACATTACTCCTCAAGAGCCAGCCTAACTGCCAGGTGTTCCCGGTTACCGATGTCAAAATTGTTCTCTGCAGGTGAGAGTTTACGGGAAAAGAATGCACATGGTTGGAGCTTCTGATCAGAGGGGGAATGTTGAGACAGAACAGCATCTATCCCGATGTCGGAGGCGTCCACCTCCACGATGAACCGGAGTTCTGGGTCCGGCTGAGTGAGGACCGGAGCGGAAGTGAAGTGGCGCTTGAGTTCCAGGAACGCTGCCTCTGCCTCAGGGATCCAGTGAAACGGAGTGGAGGTGGAGGTGAGAGGGGTGAGAGGTGCTGCCAGATGGCTATAGTTGCAGATGAAACGTCTGTAAAAATGGGCAAACCCCCAGGAAACGCTGTAGCTGCTTCAGGTTAGAGGGCGCAGGCCACTCTGTGACTGCCATGACCTTGGTGGGGTCCATACGTAACTCCCCCTGTGCAATAATATATAACCCAGGAAGGACACCGAGGAAGCAGGAAACTCACATTTCTCAGCTTTGACAAAAAGCTTATTCTCCCACAGCCGCTGGAGAACTTGATGAACGTGTTGCTGGTAAGCCCCAGGGTCCTTGAATATGAATGTCATCCGAATAGACAAAAATGAAGCGTCCAATCACATCCCTCAGCACATCATTGACTATGTTCTGGAAAACAGCAGGAGAGTAAGACCAAAAGGCGTGACCAAATACTCAAACTGGCCAAGTGGTGTGTTAAACGTAGTTTTCCACTCGACCCCCTCTCTGATGGGGACAAGGTGGTAGGCATTCTAGAGGTTGACTTTGGTGAACACCATGGCACCATGGAGGGAGACAAAAGCAGAACTGATGAGTGGCAAGGGACACTTGTTTTTCACTGTGATATTTTTCAGCCCATGGAAGTCTACGCACGGCCTCAGTGACGCATTCGTCTTATTTACAAAGAAAAAAACAGTATCCACCGGCGAGTATGAAGGCCTGATAAGTCCTGCAGCCAGGAAATCCTGGATGTACTTCTCCATAGCCTTGTGCTCGGAGCAAGAGAGGTTATACGACCGGCTACTGGGGAGATTAGCTCCAGGCAGGAGGTCAATGAGGCAGTCATACGGCCGTTGAGGCGGCAGCGGCAGGGCGTGGAGCTTGCTGAACACAGGACCTAGATTGTGATACTCGGGAGCAACTGTTGACAGGTCCGGAGGTTATGGAATGGACTGGGGCACAGACAAGGCAGGAGCAAGGGCAGAATGTAAACAATTAGAGTGACAAAATGAACTCCAAGTGGTTGTCCAGTCGATCTGAGGGTTGTGCAGCTTTAACCATGGATGGCCAAGAACCAGAGGAGAGTGAGGGCAGTCGATTATGTGGAAACTGATCCTTTCCTGGTGGTTTCCAGAGAGATGACAGGGACGGTCCTCTACCAGACACTGTCCCAGACTCTCCCAGACACTCCCAGACAGCTGTCCATTGAGAGCGTTGACATCGAGGGGTGGATCGAGTGGAACAGTGTCCAGGCCCAACTGAGTAACGACACCACGGTCCAGGAAACTCTCGTCGGCGCCCCAGTCGATGAGAGCTGGCAGAGGAAAAGCCTGGCTCTACCGCACGAGGACGCCGTCAAGCAGGGGTCTGGGGGGCGATGGGCAGGCAATTTGGCTCAACAGTATATCCCCCATTATTGCAGAGATTGCCGAGCCACCTCTTTTGCTGGACACAGGGAACAAGTGGAAACAAAGTGACCAACCTGGTCATAGTATAGGCAGCTCCTAGTGCTGATTCGCTGCTGCCTCTCCTCTGGAGAGAGACAGGCCCGGTCGAGCTGCATGGGTTCAGGTTCTGGAAGAGACTTGGGGAGGGAGGCAGTCGGGGAAGGAGAACAAGGCAAGGAATCAGATGTTATGGGGCATGCAACCTTACCTGCCTCTCCCTCTGACGCTCACGGAGATGGTTGTCGATTCGGATGGCGAGAAAGATGAGTTCAGCGAGTCCATCAGGCTTATTCCTGGACACCAACTCGTCCTTGATGGTCTCAGTGAGAGCATTCTGGAATGCTCCCTGAAGGGCCTCCTCATTCCAGCCTCTCTCAGCGGCAAGAGTGTGAAACTCGATCGCCACTTCAGCGACACTATGGGAGCCTTGACGGAGGGACAGGAGTCATTTAGCGGCATCCTTAGCATTGACAGGGTGGTCAAAGACTCTATTCATCTCCTCCGTGAAGTTGGAGCAGGTGAAGCAGATGGGAGACTGTCTATCCCACACCGCCATGGCCCAGGAGAGCTCTGCTCCACGGAGGCAGCAAATCAGGAAGGAAATCTTGGCCCATTCGCTAGCATAAGAGTAGGGCTGTTGCTCGAACACTAGTGAACATTGTACCAAAAAGGCTCTACAAGTTCTGAGGTTGCCATCATAACGCTCAGGAGCCCGAACAAATGGCGGAGGAGAAGGACTAGGGGCTGGTTGCGAGCTCTGGGGGAAGGTCCGGCCCTGCAGGTCAGAAAGGCTCAGTAAAAACTAATTGACGGTTGGGGTTTTAGGGCTTGGTCATGTTGCTCGAGCAGGGTGCCTTGGCAGGCGAGGGTTTGGTGGAGAGGATCTAAGTCTGCTGGGTTCATATCTTGGGCCAGATCGTACAATTACGTGGGGTGGAGCAGGTAAACCCAAGTGCAGACACAGATGAGGAGACAGGGATAAGGTAACCAAGCTATTTATTGAAAAGCGGGGGGGGCGGGGGGGGGGTGCATGCCAGGGGTAGCTTGGGTGGGTAGCAGGGAACCAGGAACTGAGGCTGTGGCTGCAAGGGGAGAAAAGGGCATGGTAAGCAGGTCCGAAGCGGAATCCAAGGAAGCAGTAGAGCGGGGGTCCAGGGCTGGGAAGCAGGACTGACGAGACAAGGGACTGGAGACAGGGTCCAGAGTCAGGACGGATGGAACTGTAGCGGAGAGAAAAGCAGTGTAAGGCTAGGGAAAACAGGCACCACAGGATAACACTATCTATGCAGGAACAAACGGCTTGAAATGCAGACTGACTGAGCAGAGGCTACGATCTGGCAGCGTGGGAGTGGCAGGGCTGAGTATGAGGTCTTGATTATGGAACAGGTTGCAGCTGACTCCAGCACACCTGTCTCCACTCACACAATCAGACACACCCACACAGCGAGAGAGAGGGAGAGAGCACTGGGGGAGTGGCGGCAGGTTAGGGAGACACATGATGAGAAGTAGAGGGCGGGGCAGGGGCAGATGTAACGCAGTTATGGTGCTGCTAGCAGCGGATTGTCGAAGCTGGTGAGATAACAGCTTGCCAGCTTTCTATCCATGTTCATAGAATTTTTGCCTTGACTTAAACAGCTGCTCCGTTTGTTTGGTGGAAAGATTGACAAATTCAGATTGGTGTAGCAGTCTCTATTTGTAGAGTTCAGAAGTCGGAGAAGAGGCATATCTGTTGTGCACATCTAGAATGAGTTGAGATAGCTCCAATAAGCGTTGGGTGCACTCTTTGTTGTCAAAGACCCTATGGTAGAGTGAGACACGTCAGGGGTGCAGTTTATCTGTAAAAAGACATCAATGTGATATGTTGATATGTATTTTTTAAAGGCACTACAGGATAGTAGTAGTGGATCAAGTTGCCATGCGCGTAGTGACACACTACTGTCCGGAAAGCGGATATCTAGCTGGACAGGGCTACGGTCTGATATAAAGATGCTGTGTTATTGGCTATTAGTTACAAAAGGAAGAATTCTATTGTCCAGCAGGACCAAGTCAATCATAGAGTATGAGCGGTGGACTGGAGAAAGAAAGGAGTACTGTTTAGCAGTGACATTGCTCCTCCTCCATGGATCAGATACATTTTAGGATTCTACAAATTAGTTTATTACTGCATCTGATTTTGAAATGACATCGTTGGGCTTCTGTCTGAACCTGTCTAGACTTGGATGCAATACACAATTGAAATCTCCGGCCAATATTAAATGATGAGAGTTAAGGTCGGGAAGTGTTGAGATGAGGTCAGAGAAAAATTTAGCGTCATCCAATTAGGAGCATAGCATATCTGCCATTAGTATCTGAAATTACTTTGGAGGAGCCTTTTCTGATAAGGATGGCTGCCCCTCTGGCCTTAAAACCAAAGTTGGAGTGAAATATTGGGTCTGCCCATCCTCCCTTTAATTTATCATGGTCGCTGGACCGGAGATGGGTCTCTTGGAGAAAAACAATGTCCGGATTTAAGGACTTAAGATGAGCACACACTCGGCTATGCTTGACCACCTGGTTAATTCCTTTCATGTTTCAGCTGATAATGCATGTGGAGCCTAGAGTATGTGAATTAGACAAAGTCACAGTAATCAGAAATTAATGTTAGTACGATCTGAAAGGTCAGAGTAATAAAACGCAAAGAAAATACAAAAAAGCTAAAAACAACAAAATACCCAGAAGAAAACCTTGGACCCCTATGCTGGCCTTCCCCCTGTCGGAAGGCAGCATCTACCTCTCTTAGACTAGAGCAAAATGCTACCATGTTAAACTGAACCTAAGTAGAGCTCTGTCCAGGGCGAACATAATCAAATTTACACCTAGGGAAAGGGATTCTGGAGGGAACCAACTCAGCTATCCAAGGTATCTTATGCAATATGCATATTTCAAGGATAGTAAAACAATATATAAAAAGGAGGTATAGGTATATGTCCCCCCCCACCAACCCCACCCACTTGGGATGACTTAAAACAAAATATGTATACAGTTGAAGTCAGAAGTTTACATGCACTTAGGTTGGAGTCATTAAAACTAATTTTTCAACCACTCCACAAATTTCTTGTAAACAAATTATAGTTTTGGCAATCTATTTTGTGCATGACACAAGTAATTTTTCCAACAATTGTTTACAGGCAGATTATTTCACTTATAATTCACTGTATCACAATTCCAGTGGGACAGAAGTTTACATACACTAAGTTGACAGTGCCTTTAAACAGCTTGGAAAATTCCAGAAAATTATGTCATGACTTTAGAAGCTTCTGATAGGCTAATTGACATCAGTTGAGTCAATTGGAGGTGTACCTGTGGATATATTTCAAGCCCTACCTTCAAACTCAGTACCTCTTTGCTTGACATCATTGGAACATTTTAAAAAATCAGCCAAGAACTAAAGATTGTAGACCTCCACAGGTCTGGTTCATCTTTGAGAGCAATTTCCAAACGCCTGGAGGTACCACTTTCATCTGTACAAACAATAGTACGCAAGTATAAACACCATGGGACCACGCAGCCGTCATACCGCTCAGGAAGGAGATATGTTCTATCTCCTGGAGGTGAACGTACTTTGGTGCGAAAAGTGCAAATCATTCCCAGAACAACAGCAAAGGACTTTGTGAAGATGCTGGAGGAAACAGGAACAAAAGTATCTATATCCACAGTAAAATAGTCCTATATCAACAAAACCTGAAAGGCTGCTCAGCAAGGAAGAAGCCACTGCTCCAAAACCGCCATAAATAAGCCAGACTACGGTTTGCAACTGCACATGGGGACAAAGATAATACTTTTTGGAGAAATGTCCTCTGGTCTGATGAAACAAAAATATAACTGTTTGTGGCCATAATGACTATTGTTATGTTTGGAGGAAACAGGGGGAAGCTTGCAAGCGGAAGAACACCATCCCAACCGTGAAGCACGGGGGTGGCAGCATCATGTTGTGGGGGTGGCAGCATCATGTTGTGGGGGTGTTTTGCTGCAGGAGGGACTGGTGCACTTCAAAAAATTGATTGCATCATGAGGGAGGGAAATTATGTGGATATATTGAAGCAACATCTTGGTCGCAAATGGGTCTTCCAAATGGACAATGACCCCAAGCAGACTTCCAAAGTTGTGGCAAAATGGCTTAAGGACAACAAAGTCAAACTATTGGAGTGGCCATCACAAGGCCCTGACCTCAATCCCATATACAATTTGTGGGCATAACTGGAAAACTGTGTGCGAGCAAGGAGGCCTACAAACCTGATTCCGTTACATCAGCTCTGTCAGGAGGAATGGGACAAAATTCACCCAATTTATTGTGGGAAGCTTGTGGAAGGCTACCCGAAACGTTTGACCCAAGATAAACAATTTAAAGGCAATGCTACCAAATACAAATTGAGTGTATGTAAACTTCTGACCCACTGGGAATGTGATGAAAGATATAAAAGCTTAAATAAATCACTCTCTCCACTATTATTCTGACATTTCACATTCTTCAAATAAAGTGGCGATCTTAACTGACCTAAAACAGGGATTTTTTACTGGGATTAAATGTCAGGAATTGTGAGAAACTGAGTTTAAATGTATTTGGATAAGGTGTATGTAACCTTCTGACTTCAACTGTATATACTGTATTTTATACTGTCTATTGCATCTTGCACATGCCGCACGGCCATCGCTCATCCATATATTTGTGTGTATAAGGTAGTTGTTGTGGAATTGTTAGATTACTTGTTAGATATTACTGCACTGTCGGAATTCGAAGCACAAGCATTTCGCTACACTCGCATTAACATCTGCTAACCATGTGTATGTGACCAATACAATTTGATTTGATTAGATTTTTATACATGACCCAGAGCATGATGGGATGTTAATTTCTTTGGAATTGCTCAGGAACCACACCTGTGTGGAAGCAACTGCTTTCAATATACGTTGTATCCCTCATTTACTCAAGTGTTTCCTTTATTTTGACAGTTACCTGTACATGTAGTTCACTACTCCCCAACTCTGGCGATAAATATGTTGATTGCGTCAACGAGGATGTGTAAACTAAGCTATGACATACATGGACATACAGCACATATTTGACATGTCATAAATACCTCAGTAATTGCATGTAATTGCATGAATCAATCCAAGATGGCGTAGCAGTATCCCTTGTATATATCGTTTTACATCTTTTTCTTCGCATATCTTTTAAAATATTTTGCTAAATCCCAACATCTAAATACTCTCCTGCAACCCACCTCACCCAATGTAGCGTGGATCTGCTTTTTTTCTCTAAAGTATTAATATTTACTTCGGATCTGGAATCCCTCAACTGAAGCTAGCCAGCTAACTACCAGCTATCAGTCAGCAAACCATTGCCAGCAGTCATCAGCTAACATTCAACTCGGAAAGCTCTCGCCAGTTCGAACAACGTGACTCTAACCAGAGCATAACGGACCTTTTATTTTTATCCCCGGATTCCTACCGCAAACTGAACATTTTCATCTGGATCTTCACAACTTGCTAACCACAATCCCGGATGACTACTCCTGGCTAGCGTTTCCATCCCACAAGCAAGCACCAATTAGCTTGAAGCTAGCCCGGTCAGGGCTCCTGTGCTACCACCAAAGCATTCTCCTGGGCTACAATATCCGGACCCATTCTACAGCCGGTACGGGGCATGGAACCCGGCAGATCCCCTACGACTGGAATGCCAACATAATCTGCCCGAGGACTCCAACATGCCCCTCTGGCGCGACGCCCGCTGAAGGCCCGATATGCCAACCAGCAAGGCCTGCTAGCTACCTAGAGCTACTTGGAACCATACTCATTCCACGACTGGTCTATCGACGTCACCGCACGAAGAGGCAAACACAGACTTACCCCCATCGCGACGTCCCCCAAAGGCTAACTTTCTAGCCCCTGCTATCTGCTTGCTTGCTAACCCGGTCTGCTAACTGCTAGCTCGCCGAGCCCAGTCTGCTAACTGCTAGCTTGCCTGCCCGGTCTGCTAACTGCTAGCCGCTGCTAACTGCTTGCTTGCTCACCCGGTCTGCTAACTGCTAGCCCCTGCTAACTGCTTGCTTGCTAACCCGGCCTGCTAACTGCTAGCTTGCCGGTCTACTAGCTGCTAGCTTGTTTAGCCCCGGCCTACTAACTGTTAGTTTGTTAGCATCGGCCTGCTAACTGTCTGAATCGCCGTGTCCCCAGCCAGCCCAACCACTCACTGGACCCATATGTTCACTTGGCCACGCATGCCTCCCTCTAATATCAACATGCCTCGTCCATTACTGTCCTTGTTAGTGATTACTGTTTATATTTCACTGTAGAGCCTCTAGCCCTGCTCAATATGCCTTAACCAACCATGTTGTTCCACCTCCGACATGTACGATGACATCACCTGGTTTAAACATCTCTAGAGACTATATCTCTCTCATCATTACTTAATGCCTAGGTTTACCTCCAATGTACTCACATCCTACCTTACCTTTGTCTGTACACTATGCCTTAAATCTATGCTATCGTGCCCAGAAACCTGCTCCTTTTACTCTCTGTTCTGAACGTGCTAGACGGCCAGTTCGTATAGTCTTTAGCCGTACCTTTATCTTACTTCTCCTCGGTTCCTCTGGTGATGTGGAGGTTAATCCAGGTCCTGCAGTGCCTAGCTCCACTCCCACCCCCCAGGTGCTCTCATTTGTTGACTTCTGTAAACGTAAAAGCCTTGGTTTCATGCATGTTAACATTAGAAGCCTACTCCCTAAGTTTGTTTTAATCACCGCTTTGCACACTCTGCCAACCCAGATGTCTTAGCCATGTCTGAATCCTGACTTAGGAAAACCACCAAAAACCCTGAAATCTCCATCGCTACCTATAATGTTTTCCGCCAAAATAGAACTGCCAAAGGGGGCGGTGTTGCAATCTACTGCAAAGATGGCCTGCAGAGTTCTGTATAACAATCTAAGTCTGTACCCAAACAATTTGAGCTTCTACTTCACCTTTCCAGAAACAAGCCTCACAATGTTGCCGCTTGCTATAGACCTCCCTCTGCCCCCAGCTGTGCCCTCGATACCATATATGAATTGATTGCCCCCCATTTATCTTCTGAGTTCGTGCTACTAGGTGACCTAAACTGGGACATGCTTAACACCCCGGCCATCCTACAATCTAAGCTTGATGCCCTCAATCTCACACAAATTATCAATGAACCTACCAGGTACAACCCCAAATCAGTAAACACGGGCACCTTCATAGATGTCATCCTAACTAATTCGCCATCCAAATACACCTCTGCTGTTTTCAATCAAGATCGCAGCGATCACTGCCTCATTGCCTGCATCCGTAATGGGTCTGTGACCAAACGACCACCCCTCATCACTGTCAAACACTCCCTGAAACACTTCCGCGAGCAGGCCTTTCTAATCGACCTGGCCGGGGTATCCTGGAATGACATTGACCTCATCCCGTCAGTAGATGATGCCTGGCTATTCTTTAAAAGTGCCTTCCTCACCATCTTAAATAAGCATGCCCCTCTCAAAAAATGTAGAACTAGGAATAGATATAGTCCTTGGTTCACTCCAGACCTGTCTGCCCTTGACCAGCACAAAAACATCCTGTGGCGTTCTGCATTAGCATCAAATAGCCCCCGTGATATGCAACTTTTCAGGGAAGTTAGGAACAAATATACACAGGCAGTTAAAAAAGCTAAGGCAAGCTTTTTCAAACAGAAATTTGCATCCTGTAGTACTAACTAAAAAAAGTTCTGGGACACTGTAAAGTCCATGGAGAATAAGAGCACCTCCTCCCAGCTGCCCACTGCTCTGAGGCTACGAAACACTGTCACCACCGATAAATCCTCTATAATTGAGAAGAGAGAGAGAGCTGCAAAATCTGGACCCCTACAAATCAGCCGGGCTAGACAATCTGGACCCCCTCTTTCTAAAATGATCTGCCGAAATTGTTGCAACCCCTATTACTAGCCTGTTCAAACTCTCTTTCGTATCGTCTGAGATTCCCAAAGTTTGGAAAGCTGCCGCGGTCATCCCCCTCTTCAAAGGGGGTGACACTCTAGACCCAAACTGCTACAGACCTATATCTATCCTAAAATGTCTTTCTAAGGTCTTCGAAAGCCAAGTTAACAAACAGATTACTGACCATTTCGAATCCCACCATACCTTCTCCGCTATGCAATCTGGTTTCAGAGCTGGTGATGGGTGCACCTCAGCCAGGTTCTAAACGACATCATAACCGCCATCAATAAGAGACATTACTGTGCAGCCGTGTTCATCGACCTGGCCAGAGCTTTCGACTCTGTCAATCACAACATTCTTATTGGCAGACTCAACAGCCTTGGTTTCTCAAATGATTGCCTCGCCTGGTTTACCAACTACTTCTCTGATTTGTCAAATCTCAGTGTGTCAAATCGGAGGGCCTGTTGTCCGGACCTCTGACAGTCTCTATGAGTGTGCCACAGGGTTCAATTCTCGGGCCGACTCTCTTTTCTGTATACATCAATGATGTTGCTCTTGCTGCTGGTGATTCTCTGATCCACCTTTACGCAGACGATACAATTCTACATACTTCTGGCCCCTCCTTGGACACTGTGTTAACTAACCTCCAGGGGAGCTTCAATTCCATACAACTCTCCTTCCGTGGCCTCCAACTGTTCTAAAACGCAAGTAAAACTAAATGCATGCTATTCAATCGATCACTGCCCGCACCTGCTCGCCCGACCAGCAGCACTACTCTGGATGGCTCTGACTTAGAATACGTGGACAACTACAAATACCTGGGTGTCTGGTTAGACTGTAAACTCTCCTTCCAGACTCACATTAAGCATCTCCAGTCCAAAATTAAATCTAGAATCGGCTTCCTTTATCGCAACAAAGCATCCTTCACTCATGCTGCAAAACATACCCTCGTAAAACTGACCATCCTACCGATCCTCAACTTCGGTGATGTCATCTATAAAATAGCCTCCCAACACTCTACTCAACAAACTGGATGCAGTCTATCACAGTGCCATCCGTTTTGTCACTAAAGCCCCATACACTACCCACCATTGCGTCCTGTACGCTCTCGTTGCTTGGCCCTCGCTTCATACTCTTCACCAAACCCACTGGCTACCGGTTATCTACAAGTCTCTGCTAGGTAAAGCCCCGCCTTATCTCAGCTCACTGGTCACCATAGCAGCACCCACTCGTAGCACGCGCTCCAGCAGGTACAGTGCCTTGCGAAAGTATTCGGCCCCCTTGAACTTTGCGACCTTTTGCCACATTTCAGGCTTCAAACATAAAGATATAAAACTGTATTTTTTTGTGAAGAATCAACAACATGTGGGACACAATCATGAAGTGGAACGACATTTATTGGACATTTCAAACTTTTTTAACAAATCAAAAACTGAAAAATTGGGCGTGCAAAATTATTCAGTCCCTTTACTTTCAGTGCAGCAAACTCTCTCCAGAAGTTCAGTGAGGATCTCTGAATGATCCAATGTTGACCTAAATGACTAATGATGATAAATACAATCCACCTGTGTGTGATCAAGTCTCCGTATAAATGCACCTGCACTGTGATAGTCTCAGAGGTCCGTTAAAAGCGCAGAGTGCATCATGAAGACCAAGGAACACACCAGGCATGTTATGGTGCGTGAATGAGGACCCAAAAGCGAATTAACAAACAGAGTACTTTAATGACGAACATACGTGGGCTCAGATGGACAGGTAGATTCCGACAGGACAGGACAAGGTTGCAGCACACACGATGATAGTCTGGTTCAGGCATGAGACACACAAACAAACAAACAAGAATCCGACAAGGACAGGAGCAGAAACAGAGACAGATATAGGGACCTAATCAGAGGGAAAAAGGGAACAGGTGGGGAACGGGGTGACGAGGTAGTTAGGAGGAGACAGGGCACAGCTGGGGAAAAGAGGGGGAGAAAAGGTAACATAACAACGACCAGCAGAGGGAGACAGGGTGAAGGGAAAGGACAGAGACAAGACAACATGACAGTACATGACAGTACCCCCCCACTCACCGAGCGCCTCCTGGCGCACTCGAGGAGGAAACCTGGCGGCAACGGAGGAAATCATCAATCAGCGCACGGTCCAGCACGTCCCGAGAGGGAACCCAACTCCTCTCCTCAGGACCGTACCCCTCCCAGTCAACTAGGTACTGATGACCACGGCCCCGAGGACGCATGTCCAAGATTTTACGGACCCTGTAGATAGGTGCGCCCTCGACAAGGATGGGGGGGGGGGGGGGAAGACGAGCGGGGGCGCGAAGAGCGGGCTTAACACAGGAGACATGGAAGACCGGGTGGACGCGACGAAGATATCGCGGAAGAAGAAGTCGCACTGCGACAGGATTAATGACCTGAGAGATACGGAATGGACCAATGAACCGCGGGGTCAACTTGCGAGAAGCCGTCTTAAGGGGAAGGTTCTGAGTGGAGAGCCAAACTCTCTGACCGCGACAATATCTAGGGCTCTTCGTTCTACGCTTATTAGCAGCTCTCACAGTCTGCGCCCTATAACGGCAAAGTGCAGACCTGACCCTCTTCCAGGTGCGCTCGCAACGTTGGACAAAAGCCTGAGCGGAGGGGACGCTGGACTCGGCGAACTGAGATGAGAACAACGGAGGCTGGTACCCGAGGCTACTCTGAAAAGGAGATAGCCCGGTCGCAGACGAAGGAAGCGAGTTGTGGGCGTATTCTGCCCAGGGGAGCTGTTCTGACCAAGACGCAGGGTTGCGAAAAGAAAGACTGCGTAAGATGCGACCAATAGTCTGATTGGCCCGTTCTGCTTGACCGTTAGACTGGGGGTGAAAGCCGGAAGAGAGACTGACGGAAGCCCCAATCAAACGGCAAAACTCCCTCCAAAATTGAGACGTGAATTGCGGACCTCTGTCCGAAACGACGTCTGACGGAAGGCCATGAATTCTGAAAACATTCTCGATGATGATTTGTGCCGTCTCTTTAGCAGAAGGAAGCTTAGCAAGGGGAATGAAATGAGCCGCCTTAGAGAACCTATCGACAACCGTAAGAATAACAGTCTTCCCCGCTGACAAAGGCAGTCCGGTGACAAAATCTAAGGCGATGTGAGACCACGGTCGAGAGGGAATAGGAAGCGGCCTGAGACGGCCGGCAGGAGGAGAGTTACCGGACTTAGTCTGCGCGCAGACCGAACAAGCAGCCACGAAACGACGCGTGTCATGCTCCCGGGTGGGCCACCAGAAACGCTGGCGAATGGAAGCAAGCGTACCCCGAACGCCAGGGTGGCCGGCTAACTTGGCAGAGTGAGCCCACTGAAGAACGGCCAGACGAGTAGGAACGGGAACGAAAAGAAGGTTCCTAGGACAAGCGCGCGGCGACGGAGTTTGAGTGAGTGCTTGCTTTACCTGCCTCTCAATTCCCCAGACAGTCAACCCGACAACACGCCCCTCAGGGAGAATCCCCTCGGGATCAGTGGAGGCTACTGAAGAACTGAAGAGACGAGACAAAGCATCAGGCTTGGTGTTCTTAGAGCCCGGACGATAAGAAATCACGAACTCGAAACGAGCGAAAAACAGCGCCCAACGCGCCTGACGCGCATTAAGTCGTTTGGCAGAACGGATGTACTCAAGGTTCCTATGGTCAGTCCAAACGACAAAAGGAACGGTCGCCCCCTCCAACCACTGTCGCCATTCGCCTAGGGCTAACCGGATGGCGAGCAGTTCGCGGTTACCCACATCATAGTTACGTTCCGACGGCGACAGGCGATGAGAAAAATACGCGCATGGGTGGACCTTGTCGTCAGAGAGGGAGCGCTGAGAAAGGATGGCTCCCACTCCCACCTCTGACGCGTCAACCTCGACAACGAACTGTCTAGAGACGTCAGGTGTAACAAGGATAGGAGCGGATGTAAAACGATTCTTGAGGAGATCAAAAGCTCCCTGGGCGGAAACGGACCACTTAAAGCACGTCTTGACAGAAGTAAGGGCTGTGAGAGGAGCTGCCACCTGACCGAAATTACGGATGAAACGACGATAGAAGTTCGCGAAGCCGAGAAAGCGCTGCAGCTCGACGCGTGACTTAGGGACGGGCCAATCAATGACAGCTTGGACCTTAGCGGGATCCATCTTAATGCCTTCAGCGGAAATAACAGAACCGAGAAATGTGACGGAGGAGGCATGAAAAGTGCACTTCTCAGCCTTCACGAAAAGACAATTCTCTAAAAGGCGCTGGAGGACACGTCGAACGTGCTGAACATGAACCTGGAGTGACGGTGAAAAAATCAGGATATCGTCAAGGTAAACGAAAACAAAGATGTTCAGCATGTCTCTCAGGACATCATTGACTAATGCCTGAAAGACAGCTGGAGCGTTAGCGAGGCCGAAAGGAAGAACCCGGTATTCAAAGTGCCCTAACGGAGTGTTAAACGCCGTCTTCCACTCGTCCCCCTCCCTGATGCGCACGAGATGGTAAGCGTTACGAAGGTCCAACTTAGTGAAAAACCTGGCTCCCTGCAGGATCTCGAAGGCTGAAGACATAAGAGGAAGCGGATAACGATTCTTCACTGTTATGTCATTCAGCCCTCGATAATCTATGCAGGGGCGCAGAGACCCGTCCTTCTTCTTGACAAAAAAAACCCCGCTCCGGCGGGAGAGGAGGAGGGGACTATGGTACCGGCGTCAAGAGCTACAGACAAATAATCTTCGAGAGCCATACGTTCGGGAGCCGACAGAGAGTATAGTCTACCCCGGGGGGGGGTGGTTCCCGGAAGGAGATCAATACTACAATCATACGACCGGTGTGGAGGAAGAGAGGTGGCCCTGGACCGACTGAACACCGTGCGCAGATCGTGATATTCCTCCGGCACCCCTGTCAAATCACCAGGCTCCTCCTGTGAAGAAGAGACAGTGGAAACAGGAGGGATAGCAGACATTAAACATTTCACATGACAAGAGACGTTCCAGGAGAGGATAGAATTACTAGACCAATTAATGGAAGGATTATGACAAACTAGCCAGGGATGGCCCAAAACAACAGGTGTAAAAGGTGAACGAAAAATTAAAAAAGAAATGGTTTCACTATGATTACCAGAAACAGTGAGGGTTAAAGGTAGCGTCTCACGCTGAATCCTGGGGAGAGGACTACCATCCAGGGCGAACAAGGCCGTGGGCTCCTTTAACTGTCTGAGAGGAATGTCATGTTCCCGAGCCCAGGTCTCGTCCATAAAACAGCCCTCCGCCCCAGAGTCTATTAAGGCACTGCAGGAAGCTGACGAACCGGTCCAGCGTAGATGGACCGACAAGGTAGTGCAGGATCTTGAAGGAGAGACAGGAGTAGTAGCGCTCACCAGTAGCCCTCCGCTTACTGACGAGCTCTGGCCTTTTACTGGACATGAAGTGGCAAAATGACCAGCGGAACCGCAATAGAGACAGAGGCGGTTGGTGATTCTCCGTTCCCTCTCCTTAGTCGAGATGCGGATACCTCCCAGCCGCATGGGCTCAGCACCCGAGCCGGCAGAGGAAGATGGTAGTGATGCGGAGAGGGAGGCGACGGAGAGCGCGAGCTCCTTTCCACGAGCTCGGTGACGAAGATCAACCCGTCGCTCAATGCGAATAGCGAGTTCAATCAAGGAATCCACGCTGGAAGGAACCTCCCGGGAGAGAATCTCATCCTTTACCTCTGCGCGGAAACCCTCCAGAAGACGAGCGAGCAAGGCCGGCTCGTTCCAGCCACTGGAGACAGCAAGAGTGCGAAACTCAATAGAGTAGTCTGTTATGGATCGATTGCCTTGACATAGGGAAGACAGGGCCCTGGAAGCCTCCTCCCCAAAAACAGATCGATCAAAAACCCGTATCATCTCCTCCTTAAAGTCTTGATACTGGTTAATACACTCAGCCCTTGCCTCCCAGATTGCCGTGCCCCACTCACGAGCCCGTCCAATAAGGAGAGATATGACGTAGGCGACACGAGCAGTGCTCCTGGAGTAAGTGTTGGGCTGGAGAGAAAACACAATATCACACTGGGTGAGGAACGAGCGGCATTCAGTGGGCTCCCCAGAGTAACACGGCGGGTTATTGATTCTGGGCTCCGGAGATTCGAAAGCCCTGGAAGTGGCCGGTGGATCGAGGCGGAGATGGTGAACCTGTTCTGTGAGGTTGGAGACTTGGGTGGCCAGGGTCTCAACGGCATGTCGAGCAGCAGACAATTCCTGCTTGTGTCTGCCTAGCATCGCTCCCTGGATCTCGACGGCTGAGTGGAGAGGATCCGAAGTCGCTGGGTCCATTCTTGGTCGGATTCTTCTGTTATGGTGCGTGAATGAGGACCCAAAAGCGAATTAACAAACAGAGTACTTTAATGACGAACATACGTGGGCTCAGATGGACAGGTAGATTCCGACAGGACAGGACAAGGTTGCAGCACACACGATGATAGTCTGGTTCAGGCATGAGACACACAAACAAACAAACAAGAATCCGACAAGGACAGGAGCAGAAACAGAGACAGATATAGGGACCTAATCAGAGGGAAAAAGGGAACAGGTGGGGAACGGGGTGACGAGGTAGTTAGGAGGAGACAGGGCACAGCTGGGGAAAAGAGGGGGAGAAAAGGTAACATAACAACGACCAGCAGAGGGAGACAGGGTGAAGGGAAAGGACAGAGACAAGACAACATGACAGTACATGACAAGGCAGGTCCGAGATACTGTTGTGAAGAAGTTTAAAGCCGGATTTGGATACAAAAAGATTTCCCAAGCTTTAAACATCCCAAGGAGCACTGTGCAAGCGATAATATTGAAATGGAAGGAGTATCAGACCACTGCAAATCTACCAAGACCTGGCCGTCCCTCTAAACTTTCAGTTCATACAAGGAGAAGACTGATCAGAGATGCAGCCAAGAGGCCCATGATCACTCTGGATGAACTGCAGAGATCTACAGCTGAGGTGGGAGACTCTGTCCATAGGACAACAATCAGTCGTATATTGCACAAATCTGGCCTTTATGGAAGAGTGGCAAGAAGAAAGCCATTTCTTAAAGATATCCATAAAAAGTGTTGTTTAAAGTTTGCCACAAGCCACCTGGGAGACACACCAAACATGTGGAAGAAGGTGCTCTGGTCAGATGAAACTAAAATTGAACTTTTTGGCAACAATGCAAAACGTTATGTTTGACGTAAAAGCAACACAGCTCATCAGCATGAACACACCATCCCCACTGTCAAACATGGTGGTGGCAGCATCATGGTTTGGGCCTGCTTTTCTTCAGCAGGGACAGGGAAGATGGTTAAAATTGATGGGAAGATGGATGGAGCCAAATACAGGACCATTCTGGAAGAAAACCTGATGGAGTCTGCAAAAGACCTGAGACTGGGACGGAGATTTGTCTTCCAACAAGACAATGATCCAAAACATAAAGCAAAATCTACAATGGAATGGTTCAAAAATAAACATATCCAGGTGTTAGAATGGCCAAGTCAAAGTCCAGACCTGAATCCAATCGAGAATCTGTGGAAAGAACTGAAAACTGCTGTTCACAAATGCTCTCCATCCAACCTCACTGAGCTCGAGCTGTTTTGCAAGGAGGAATGGGAAAAAATTTCAGTCTCTCGATGTGCAAAACTGATAGAGACATACCCCAAGCGACTTAGAGCTGTAATAGCACGCCCAATTTTTCAGTTTTTGATTTGTTAAAAAAGTTTGAAATATCCAATAAATGTCGTTCCACTTCATGATTGTGTCCCACTTGTTGTTGATTCTTCACAAAAAAATACAGTTTTATATCTTTATGTTTGAAGCCTGAAATGTGGCAAAAGGTCGCAAAGTTCAAGGGGGCCGAATACTTTCCCAAGGCACTGTATATCTCACTGGTCACCCCCAAAGCCAATTCCTCCTTTGGTCGTCTTTCCTTCCAGTTCTCTGCTGCCCATGACTGGAACGTATTGCAAAAATCTCTGCAGCTGGAGACTCACATCTCCCTCACTAGCTTTAAGCACCAGCTATCAGAGCAGCTTACAGATCACTGCACCTGTACATAGCCCATCTGTAAACAGCCCATCTATCTACCTACCTCATCCCCATACTGGTATTTATTTATTTTTATTTTGCTCCTTTGACCTCAGTATCTCTACCTGCACATTCATCTTCTGCCGATCTACCATTCCAGTGTTTAATTGCTATTTTGTAATTACTTCGCCACCATGGCCTATTTATTTCCTTAAAAACTTGTTAAGGACAGTATTTCCCCTTTGGTTGAATTGCGTGCCCATAGTGAACTGCATCAAAATCTGTCCTAAATTGCTAATATATGCATATTATTATTATTATTGTATAGAAAACACTTTGAAGCTTCTAAAACCGTTTGAATTATGTATGTGAGTATAACAGAACTCACAGGGCAGGCAATCTTCCAAACTAGTTTTGGAATCCTGAAAGTTGGGGCAACTTTGACGTCATCGCCCCCTCCCTTCCCAACAAGTTATGGATCTGGAAACACTTCCTATGTCTTCCACTAGATGTCCTCATTCAGTAGAAAGTGCAATGGAGCATTTGCTGTGAACTTTGACCTAATGGGAGGGAAATTACTACAGTGTCGCAAAAGATTCATGTGCTTGAAAGCGCGTATGCGTTTGGAGTGAGTCGTCGGTTCCAATCAGCCCGAGATGAACTAGAATTGGCCGTTTGGAATGCCATTCGTTTTGTACGTTTATAACATCCTGAAGATTGATTCTGCACTTAGTTTGACCAGTTTCGTCGACCTGTAATATGTAATTTGGAAGTTTTGATGCAAAATTATCCTGGACCAGAAGTCATTTTTTGGGCATTTGAGCTGAAAGTGGTAGCAGATGCTGCTACATGGACACTAGAATTGAACATTATGAAACAAAACGATTTATTGTTGAAGTAGGACTCCTTGCAGTACATTCTGATCAAAGACCATCAAAGGTAAGGGAATATTTATGTTGTAATTTTGTATTTCTGTTGACTCCAACATAGCGCTCAGACGTAACAATGTTTCTCCGCCGTCTCAGATTATTGCAATGTTAGGCTTTTTCCGTAACGTAAAAAAAAAATGTGACACAGCGGTTGCATTAAGAACCAGTGTATCTTTAATTATATGTAGAACATGTATCTTTAGTCAAAGTTTATGATGAGTATTTCTGTTATCTGGCGTAGCTTTCTATATTCCTCCGGACATTTTTGAGAATTTTCTGAACATGGCGTCAATGTAAACCGAGATTTATGGATATAAAATGCATAGTTCCCTGAGGGGAACGCCTCGCCGCAACAGGCTTACCTCATTTACACTCACTGTATATCGACTTTTTGTTTTCTTTTGTTCTACTGTATTATTGACTGTATATTTTGTTTATTCCATGTGTAACTCTGTGTTGTTATGTGTCGAATTGCTATGCTTTATCTTGGCCAGGTCGCAGTTGCAAATGAGAACTTGTTCTCAACTAGCCTACCTGGTTAAATAAAGGTAAAAAATAAATAAAACAAATATTAAAAAAATTGTCCCAAATGGCACCCTAAATCCAAGCATACCTTATTCAAGGTGTCAACTAATCATCAAGCCCTCAATGCGTTGAATCAGGTGAGTTTGTCCGGGGCTACAACAAAAAGGTGTGCTGTTGGGGGTACACGAGGACTGGAGTGCCCTATTAGGGGTACTCGAGGACTGGAGTGCCCTATATGGTGCAGTACATTTAACCAGGGTTCATAGGACTCGAAAGTAATGCATTATATTGGGAATAGGGTTCCATTTGAGACGCAATCATCACTGTGTGTAAATGCTTGCCTTCTTCATCCTCTCCTCCATACAGGGTCTCCCCTTTACAGAACTCTTTTCGATCCAAGGCCCTGTCGGGGAAATCTACCAGGGTGCATCCTTCTCCCAGTCGGATTGGAGCCAGTATCTGGGGACAGCAACCTGAGCAGGTGGACCGGATATTTCAGGCCTTACGGAAAGGCCTCAAGTAAGTAGCAACTCCAATCATATGAATGTCCAATGGAGTAGACAAGTGTGAAGTTGCCCCTAGTCGCCGATCTAAGGTTTTATGTTTTCCACTTTAATTGGTAGGGGGAAACATAAGCTGATCTTCGATCTGTGCATCAGGGCAACTTGCTGTTAATTCAGAAGTCTCATGTACTGTACTGCACCAATCAGCATCACGCACAGTGCTTGGTGGCTGATATTGAGCTTTGTTGGCAGGGAGTATCTAGATGGCCATCAGACGGAGATGGACTTCCTGTCCTCCCAGCAAAGAGACACCAAGAGGAACTCCAGACTGGTGAGTATATAGTAGTCGAGGTTGTTGGATGGGAAAATGGGAAGTATGGGCTCATTGCATTGCACTCCTAGATAAACAAAAAGTTTATTTGTTTGTCACCATAGGTGAACACTTTTTGGTTCCAGGTATAACCCTTTGCTGGTGAAAACGGTTCTACTTAGAACCTTTTAGTGGACAAACGATTCCACGTAGAACCTTGTAATAATGAAAGGATTCCACTTATAACCAAACATAGTTATTTTCAGAGGGTTCTCCTACGGGGACAATTGAAGAGCCCTTTATGGTTCCAGATATTCCAGATATAACCTTCTTTTCGAAGAGTGTAATGAGTGGAACTGCAGTAAACACATGGAATAGAAAGCCTCCACTAGTACACAGTCCAGTCACAATGAACAATTTAGGCTCTTTATCAACAGTCTTTTCTCAATCTCTCACATCCACTCTTCTCATCTCCTCAAAACACATTGGAGCAGAATATCTGAGGTTCCTCATCTAGGATCTCTTCCTCCAAAACGGCTTGAGAAAGAGGCGAGGAAAGGGAATGTGAGGGATAAAGAAACAACTTTTAAGACATTGCTTTTGTATCGAGTTCATAAAACATATAGATCTCCCAGAAATAAACCTAGACACTCCTCTGTTTTCAGGCTTTTCTGTATGATTTGGAGAAGGTGAGATACCGTTTTTTGCCTGCTCTCTTATTATTATTCTAATGGTCAAAATGAATTGTCATGGGGCCTCCCAAGTGGCGCAGTGGTCTAAGATCCTGGTTCGAGTCCAGGCTCTGTCGCAGCTTGCCGTGACCGGGAGACCTATGGGGCGATGCACAATTGGTCCAGCGTCGTCCGGGTTAGGGGAGGGTTTGGTTGGCAGGGATGTCCTTGTCCCATCGTGCACTAGCGATTCCTGTGGCAGGCCGGGTACATGCACACTGACATGGTTGCCAGGTGTACAGTGTTTCTTCCGACACATTGGTGTGGCTGGCTTCCGGGTTAAGCGGGCCTTGTGTCAAGAAGCAGTGCGGCTTGGTTGGGTTGTGTTTCGGAGGATGCATGGCTCTCGACCTTCGCCACTCCCGAGTCCGTATGGGAGTTGCAGCGATGAGACAAGACTGTAACTACCAATTGGATACCATGAAAAGGGGGTAAAAAAAAAAATAAGACAACATTTTTAAAATTACATTTAAAAATTGTTGTCATAAAATGTACCACTTGATTTTGCGATGTCAGGAGATCCGAGCATTGGAGAGATACATAAGAAGACTGGAGTTCCAAATCAGCAAGGTAACAACTTCCATAACTTTCCTAATGTATATTGCTGGTGTTTTTATTTAACAGACATGATACTGAAGAGATGACAGGAAAGGTATGACATCTATGAGTCAGAGGGGCAGTGGTTCAGTTTCGAACACGTTCTGTCTCCAGGATACATGCAGGCCAGGATCAACAGCACAAACCGCTAGATAACACAGGCCACACTTCAATGACCTCTATGTAGGTCTATGTAGTGTCAATTCTGTCTCCACCACAGTCAAACACTGAGGGGTTTTCACACCAACCAATGTGCATCGATGCATCAGGAAGAATAACACCATGTGGGAGCAACAGCCTCATAAATAACCAGAGGGAGGGCAAAATGGTTGCCTGTTTATATTTACATTTCCAGGTGGAAGAGCTGTACGAGACTTACTGTATTCAGTGGCGTCTGTGTCAGGGGGCGGTGAACATGAAGAAAGCCTTCGCTCTATCGCCCTCTTCACGGGCTTCCAGAGAGAGCCTGCAGGAACTCAACCGTAACCATCGCCACAGCCTGGAGGTATTGCAGTCACACGCGGTCGGGTGCCACACAACTTTGTTTACCTCAACAATTTCATGGGTTATCTCACACACCGTATACACAGATCCTCTGGTCAAACGTGTCCTTTGGTTGCCATGTTTAGAACATACGGGTGGATATGGGACATGAACAGACAACCAAAAGTTTGTTCATCGTCCTGTTTCATGAGTTAATTCGCATGTTATACGCTTAGCAGCCAACCGCTGAGTCTGGAGTCACAGGTCACTGATGGGTACTTGAAGGACCATTACTATTCATATTTCATGGGTTCTAATACACACCATAATTCTATGTACCATTGCCAGAGGGAAGGTATGGGTCACACGTGAGCTAGCATAACCCCATTTACCACTGACATAGTGTGGAGGTATGGTTCACAGATGGACTTTGAATCTCCCATTTGTCTTCTCTTGTCATGGGTTCTCACACACAGAATTTCACTATAAGATCTATTAGACATATTCAAGTATACTTTGAAGGAGTAGTTTATAAACAGGTTTGATTAATTCATAGATTATAAACTAATAATAAACAATGTACAAACTACCTAGAAATACTTTATAAAGTTAATCTTTGTGTAAAGTGTTACCAAGACATTATAAGTCTCTGATCATGCAGACAACTCCTATAGGTCCAGTTAGATCAATAAATCAATTGTGAAAATGAAGTACAGTAACAATCCACTGCTGATCATAACCTACACATATTTTCAGGATATGTGTGTCATGGAGGGGGAGTTGGAGATTCTCTTGGGAGAGCTTCACATCAAAATGAAAGGTAAAACACATGTTCAACCTTCATCATTCTAGTAAAATGGAATACAAACATGGCACACCTCAGTGGCAAGCTTCAACTTTGTCTGAAAAATCTATTCCAACAGGATTGATCGGCTTCGCTCGACTATGCCCAGGCGACCAATACGAAGTGAGTGCCTCTATCAAAACATATCCCGGTGAAAAACGCTCTGAGGAACCACAACTGAGGAAAAAGTGCCGAAATGGCGCCATATCCCCATAGCTCTAAGGACCTTGGTCAAAAGTAGTGAGCTTTCTAGGGAATAGGGAGCAATATGGGACACGGTCTCAAAGATGTATGCTTTTTTCCATCCAGGTTGTGATCCGTCTGGGGAGGCAGAGGTGGAAGATCCGGGGAAAAATCCAGACGGATGATAGGCAGTCATGGGATGTTGAGGAGATGATCTTCCTCGCTCACATCCATGAGAACTTTGATATAAAGGTGAGCTTTTTTTTGGGGGGGGGGGGGGGGGCGGCTTCCCAGACACAGATTAAATCTAGTCCTGGACTGAAAACCTTGCTCAATTGAGAATCTGTATTGAAGCTGGCTCTTAATCCGGTACTAGTTTTAATCAGTGCCTAGGAAACTGGGCCCTAAAGATTTAGACTGAGCTGCATCTGAAATGACAGTCTAACTCGTACATAGTGTAGAACTTTTGACTAGAGTGACGTGTGGTCACATAGCACACTACTACAGAGGTAATGAGGTGACATTTGAGATTGAGAAGCAGTTGAAAGCGGTTGATTTCCCCCTGTGGAAACTTCATTTGTGTGTCTGTCAGGTACATCCAGGCACATCAGGATCACACATGACAATACATTCAGATGCTCTCCGGGTGCAAGCCCACACACCAGTGTGAACGTCACATCCTGTCAGGGGCGACCATGTGGGTGGTGATGACAGGCGTATTCCTGTCCTTTGTGTGCGGAAACACAGTGGCAAACAGTGCACAATGTGGATGAAGTTACATTCTCTGTTGATGGGGAAAACAACATCTCTTCTGTGAAAGAGATATGAAGCCCATTTTCTGGCTAATTGAGGTATCTTTACAAAGGCCAAAGGATTTCCAGTCAAACTAAGTCCAATTGAAGTTGCAGACGTTCAAAGCTTGAAACAGTATGATAATACACCTTGAAAACCGGAAAAAGTAAATGGCTGTGAATGAAAAGGATAGAGAAAGAAGAACGTTGTATTGTTAAGAGTCGACACCTGAAGAATGAGGAGTTCTGACCTCGCGTGACGTTTCAACTGACCAATCATGTGTCTCTACTCAGGTAACAGAGGTCAAGGGGCTGGGCTCCCTGCTGGTTGGCGTGGTAATGTGTAAGAGTGCTGACTTCTTCATGTCTCGACCCCAGCTCATGGTAGTGGACATCACTGAACTAGGCACCGTCAAGCTCCAACTAGAGGTGGTGTGGAAGTAAGTACACCAGTTAGCCATTTGGAAAATTATTTACAAGGTTTATGTTTATATACAGAGTACGAATTATACCATGACATTGGGGGGGGGGGTCTCTATTTTTTTCAAAGGACTCCAGGTGAATGCACAAGAGCATGTATGGGTTCGACATGTATTATAAGACATGTATTATAACGGTCAACATGTATTACCTTTTAATGTGGCATTGACACAACCAGTCTTGATGTTTTCACCTGAGTGTCAAACAAATCACTTCAAAAAGTAGGCTACCTGCTCACGTTCGTCCACTCAAAAATGATTCCAGCATCCAAACCAGTGCACTGTGCACCGGCCATTTGATGAATGGAAATAGACATCTGTTATAAAACACCAAAACGTGTCATTACATTCGCAGATTGTCATTGGGCGACCACTTTTGTAGCCTGAATTAATTGATGCATCTTGCTGACAAATTGAAATGTTTTTGTAAAAAGAAACGTTGGGACACCTGAAAAGGGGCTGAAATACAGGAAACAAATACAATTGTGTCTGTCTTGAGCTCATCGGCATAGGAAAGTGTGAGGGCCCAGTTTGCTAGCAAATACTCAAGACAGACAGAGATGCAAGAAAGGCAGAGTAGAGAGAAGAAGGCAATTCAAAGAACCTGAACCAACTGTCATTGGTATAAACCATGACAGAGAGGTGGTGGTGTTGGTTTCATTCGAAATAAACTTTCATTTTAACATTTGTATCAGTTTCAGAACATTGTTTATATGGTTATAGGGTGCTGAATTATTCCTGATTATACTGAGAAGTTAGTGGTAACGTGAAAGGTAGGAATTCAAAATAGTAAAACATAAAAATATCTTCCTCATAAATAAAACTATACGAAGGTCACATGGTCAGGGAAATCTGCTGGTTCTTATTTATAGGTCATACTGTAGGTCATAGGTTTGGAAGTTAAGTGTTTTTTCTCTCTGAGAATTGAACGTAAGCATGTATTAGATCAATAGAAGGACATTTGCAGCTGCTACTCAGACAGTGCTAGACAGATTTAGATCATTTGAGTATTTCTCTCTGCCAGTTTTTCAGTCATTCCTAAGAGAGGGAGGACTGAAACTGACTGAAACACAGACCAGACCATTACTGTACCTCTCCTCTAACATGACCCAGCTGTGACAGAACAGCTGATCCTATACAGACTATAGACTACCTCATCCACCCCCTTCCATGGACACACACACACACACACACACACACACACACACACACACACACACACACACACACACACACACACACAGAGACACACAGACACACACACACACACACACAGACACACAGACACACAGACACACACACACAGACAGACAGACAGACAGACAGACAGACACACACACACGCTCCGCCCTTGCACCAGAACACATCAGATTACAGTGGGTATATAGACTCCAGGTGGAGGACATTTCATGGTTTCTCTTCACAGTGCTGGTAGTTTAACCAGATCCTAAACCTCGGCCATCAATAAGTGCCTTCTGATTGCTCCGCCATTCTGTCATGATGCTATTCTGACCTGCTTTCTCAGTCAGACCACCAGCCATATAAACTACCTTTTGGTTTACTCTGAGAATGATTTACACTAAAATAAAAATACAAATGGAGTACCCGCAAAACACCAGTCTCAACGTCAACAGTGAATACGCAATTCTGGGATGCTGGCCTTCTAGGCAGTGTTCCTCTGTCCAGTGTCTGTGTTCTTTTGCCCATCTTAATCTTTTATTTTTATTGACCAGTCTGAGATATGGCTTTTTCTTTGCAACTCTGCCTAGAAGGCCAGCATCCCAGTGTCGCCTCTTCACTGTTGACTTTGAGACTGGTGTTTTGCGGGTACTATTTAATGAAGCTGCCAGTTGAGGACTTGTGAGGCGTCTGTTTCCCAAACTAGACACTAATATACTTGTCCACTTGCTCAGTTGTGCACCGGGGCCTCACACTCATCTTTCTATTTTGGTTAGGGCCAGTTTGCGCTGTTTTGTGAAGGGAGTAGTACACAGCCTTGTACGAGATCTTCAGTTTCTTGGCAATTTCTCGCATGGAATAGCCTTCATTTCTCAGAACAAGAATATACTGACGAGTTTCAGAAGAAAGTTCTTTGTTTCTTGCCAATTTGAGCCTGTAATTGAACCCACAAATGCTGATGCTCCAGACTCAACTAGTCTAAAGAAGGCCAGTTTTATTGCTTCTTTAATCAGAACAACAGTTTTCAGCTGTGCTAACATAATTGCAAAAGGGTTTTCTAATGATCAATTAGCCTTAAACGTGGATTAGCTAACACAACATGCCATTGGAACACAGGTATGATGGTTGCTGATAATGGGCCTCTGTACGCCTATGTAGATATTCCATAAAAAAATCTGCCATTTCCAGCTACAATAGTCATTTACAACATTAACAATGTCTACACTGTATTTCTGATCAATTTGATGGTATTTTAATGGACAAAAAATGTGTTTTTCTTTCAAAAACAAGGACATTTCTAAATGACCCCAAACATTTGGACGGTTGTGTACATTCTCTCTCTCTCTCTCTCTCTCTCTCTCTCTCTCTCTCTCTCTCTCTCTCTCTCTCTCTCTCTCTCTCTCTCTCTCTCTCTCTCTCTCCCTCCCAAGTCCGTTTGACAGTGGGGAGATGAGGCCAATCACCACTGCATCCAGCAGGCAGTCCATCCACAGCAGGAAGGGCTCGGTGTACAGCTGGATCCCTCCCAACACACCCAGCTTCACAGAGAAATACTTCATAGTGAGTGACCCATACTCGTCCCATACTGTATGTGCTATAGCCAACTCTTCTATTCTTCATTGTAATGTATTGTATTCTATGACAATGAATGATAGAAGAGTTGATCACTTTGGAAATAATAACTGTATTTAATGCTTTCGTGTGTTAGAATCGCCACCAGGGGGCAGCCGGAAGAGGTGATTGTAAACAATGCAGGACCGTACCTACATTGTACCTTCTGTAGGCCATGTGCAGGCTACAGCATGTCTTGTGTGATTTCTTATGTGGATTGTGATAAATGGACATATCTGTAGGGGCTAGATGTATTTTTAATTGGGGGAAATCTGTTTTGTTTTTTTATCAATTGCTTTAGTATACTGTATGTTGAAGGCAAGCAATAGGCAGAATAAACTATTGTTTTTCTCAGTGCCTGTGTGGTCCAGTGGTTACAGTCACTGACCCATATATTCCAGAATTGGCATTGGTTCAAATCTGGTCCAATGGTCCAATATCTATTTTTTTAGGCATTCACTCTGCGTGGTTACCGGGTTAATTGTGTGTGGTTACAGGGTTATAGAAGCAACTCAAAGGTTAACAGTTTAGGTGTTAATTCCAAATTATTTAAAGTTAGGGCTATGGTTTGGGGAATGATTTGCATAGTATTGTTAACGCTTGCTAGAATGGTCTAAGCTACGTGCTCCATCTCAGAGCCTCCTGAATTGCTGGGTGATATAGTGATCAGCCTGAGCAGACGTGAGGGCCCACACGTTCATTTAGTTTATTTACATTTTTCCTAGAAGTAAAACGAATAGTCTGATCACTGACACAACGTGTCTCAGCTCAACGGAATCATCGTCGGATAGGTTCAAATGCATAAACATCTTGACAGCTTTACGAAAGTAAACATTAAAGCCACACAATATAGGCTTTCAATCCACACCAAAGGTCAGAACCTTATTGACAAATTACACATGACCTAATTATGAAATGTGGGCGAGCATCCCTACTGCAGAAAAGTGTATTGTTCTACATTAGGCCTACATCTGTCAATCGACAGATGGCCCAAATCAGCTCATCAACTCGGCCAGGGAAACACAGTAGCCTATTATTGGTTTTCACACCTTTCATTATGTGACACTGGATAGGGTAATGAGTAGCCTCCAGAATATAGCCTTTTGGAATATAATCAAATAACAAGGGGGCTGTTGCAACCAACGATAGCACAAGATTATTGCCAGCTGATGTCTTGTTAAACCATCAATATGCGCTAAATTCACACACACAGCTGATCCCAATTGCAACCATTATTGTTCACCTCATTACCACTCCCTGAATGATGATGTCGGTGTTACCCTTAGTCCTGCTTTGCAACCAAAGTCTTTCAAGATATGTTTGACTTCTGGTTGGTACTGTAATCTGAATAATTTAGTATTTTTTTAACGGACTATGGGTGATTTATCTATTTGACAAGCATTCTCTAAAATATAAATAAAGTATTTCATGGTTTACCATGGCAAATGTACTGTGGCAATTTAGCCAACACTTTGTATGAATGGAAACTGTTGTTGTAGTCTACTGTTATTATTTTATTTGTTTCCTATTTATGTTATCCAAAAGTGTCTAGCACGGTTAATTCTTATCGAGATAAGGGGTCAAATATCCCTGGACTGTTCATATTTTAAATGTGTGTAACTAAATCAAGTCAATCGAGTTAATTGTGCCGAAAGGGCATGGCCCGGAATCAAACCAACACCGACACAGTAGGCCTATACAGTATTGCACTCTGGAGGCAGCAGCCATAACAATTGAACTAAATTTTGACCGTATCATACACTTGACACTTGTATGTCGTAGCCTAGTGAAGACCAATATCTAACTTGTTTTATTAAGCTATAGAAAATGACGGTTGTTGATGTGTATGGCTGCATTTCAATTTTTTTTTAAATTACATTTGAATGTTGCAGTAATAGGACCTAGGCCTAGCATTTGAGCGAGAGAGAGAGAAAATAATTTTGATAGCAAGCCCTGATCCCAATGACTAGACTGCCCCCGCATGGAGAGAAAGGGAACTGGTATTTTTCAGAAAGGCCAAATGCAATATTTGATCAAATAATAAATAAATAAAAATGTTGATTCCTAGGGAGGTGGTAATGTAGCTATTTGATTTTGAATTTTAGGACCCCTGTAGGTATACAATATGTACAAAAATTATTTGATAAAATATTGAATTTGTCCTTTACTGCTATAGCCCATAGAAATGCATTGAATAACACATTCATAAATAGCAAAACAAACAGTCATAAAATAGGAATATGGTTTTGAAGAGTCTGTTCTATTTCTATGAGATATAAGAAAGCTCAGGTAATATATAAAAACATTTGGGACACATTTAACCCCTTTTTTGATGACGCAAAACTACTTCCATACTTCCATTCAGTTTTTAAACCAGTACTGGGTTACTTTCAGACGTCCTGTGATACTTGTGAAAAACGGAGAACACCATAGTGTTTTTGAGAGTCTCCCCTTTTCCTAAGCCTATAGGCTATAAAACATTTATAAATTAACATTTATTTAATGAAAAGCAGTCAACATACACATTGTTTCACATTCTTTAGTCACAGACTCATAAACACAATGACACAATGGGTACAGCTTGGTTCACAGCATCCCCAGGAAACTCGAAGTATTGTAGCCTCATGCGAAAGTTGACACATCGGCTGTACCGACTTCAGACGAGTCCCCATCGTGTTAGTGAGAGTCTTGTTTGTCCATGGAGTGGTCAAATGAATTTGTATGCCAAACCTTTGATGTTTTCGTGAGAAGACCGATTTTTGGGGATTTCTCCTAGTCTGACAAACAGCACCTTCCGCAGGTGCGGAAGGTGGACATAGGCAGATGTGGTGCATTGAGACGCAGCCCATACAAAAAAAACAGCTATCTCTAGCTTAAAACAGACAGATTTTGATGGGGATTTTTTTATTATGTTACTTAGATTGCGTCAACATACTGTTTTTTACACTATTATTATTAGGAAATAATTCCTTACAGGCAACTTCAGTTAGTGCAAATGGAGGAGACTGAAAAGAGAACATATGCTTCTAGTATTTTGCTTCCTCTTTCAAAATATATTTTAGTGAATCGTGGATGACTCCGTCATTTGTAACACGTTTATATGTAAATTCGGGTGCGTCAATCGACTAGTAAGGATTAAGATCTGACATCTGTATAAATTAACTATATTAATTTTTGACCACTAAAAGAATGTTGGCTATAGCACAAGAGTATGGAACTATTCTAACCTACCTCTATTAGGCAGTCTCACACACACTACTCTGTATGGTATGCCTGCACACCCCATGGTCCCTATCTGTTAAGTCTTACCAAAGAAAACCCTGTATTTTGTATATTTTAATTCAATTATGGATTCTGCTCAACAAGCTGTAAAGGCTATTGTATTAGAGGAAATGTATTGTAATGCTTTTGTAGGTTGGTGTTTTATTCTGTATTTGTTGGGCTTTGATGTTTTTCCAAGCATGTCTCCCATGTACCTGTGCAATCCAGGAATCTGGAATGTGTCTCCAGTCCAGATGCCAGGCTAGGACGAATGGATGCAATGCTTTTCACACCAAAATACTTGTGTTTTTCATGCTGTCTCTCTCCTTATCCTCCCTCTCTCTTTATACTCTTGAAAAAGGGTGCTACCTTGCACCATGATGGTTATTTGTCTTATCCTTATGTAACAGTTAGCTTCCGTCCATCTCCTTGCCCCATCCTGGACCCTCTGAGCACACTGACAAATGTCACCCAGGAAGCATCGCAACCTGTCATTTCACAAAAGCCACAGCTCTAGCAAAGCAAGGAAAACAACTGCTTCTAGGTTTCAGAGTGGGTGACGTCATCGACTGAAAGTTACTAGCGTGCACCACTAACAACCTAGTCATTTCACATTGGCGACACATTGGCTGCTTTCTGGTGCTCTTTTCCATAGAGATCCTAATAATTCTATGGGTTTTTCCAAGAACTACCCTTCAAATAGATCTCTAAAGAACCATTTTGAAACATGGCTAAAATATCTGTGGTCTTCTATCTAGTCCATGGTACGACAGCTCCAGCACGACCCAGAGGGCTCCTTCTCCCTGGTGTCACGGGAGTCTCGAGGGGTGTCTCTACTCAGCTTCCTTGCTGACACCTCCCAGGCCCTCAACCCCACCCCCACGTACAGCCAAGGGGGCAGCCAGACCCAAATCAGCCTGACGGAGGGCCTAGTCTCAGAGAGCAGCCCACCAGAAGAGAGGACGTCGAGGGGACTTCCAGGGACTTCTGAGACAGGGGACGAGTGGCCCCCAACCGACACGGGCCTCTCCTCTCCCTCAACACCCGGGGAGACGAAGCGGGGGTCCCTGCTAGCCCAGCAGCAGCGGTACAGCACTCCGGACATCCTCAGGCAGAATGGAGGAGGCCCCAGTCCCAGTTCTAGCCCAAGTCCTGGTAGAGAGACAGCCACTGAGACTGTTCCAATAAGGAGCAGCAAAGGGGGGCCAGGTGTGGAGGTGGAGGTGAGGCTGGGGTACGAGGACATTGAGGAGCAGGAGAAGGAAGCTCTAGCCAGGCCGGTGGTGACCGGTAACCAGCACAAGGCTCAGGCTCTGAGGATCAGTGCTCTGTTGGGGGAGCTGGAGTCGGCTCTACAGGGCCAGGAGTGCAAAGAGAGAGAGCTGAGGACACTAGACAACCAGATCCTGCACCTCAACACCATCTTAAAAGTGAGTGCTTAGAGAAAGCATTGACACATGCTGTAACCTTTTGAACCCCTTTACCCTTTAACCCTTGGAACCCGTTTACCCAGAACTTTCACTCCCCTAACAAATATTGTTTATGATATTCTAATCCCAGTGAAAAAGCACTTACAACAGAATGTATGGACAGAATGTATGGACAGAATGTATGGACAGAAGGTTGAAGCAATTTACTGTAACACACTAACCCCTCCTAAAACAAAGTGCTGAATGAATTAAAGTTGGAACTAATCTTCGTTCACAGCAACTGATGGAGTTGTTTAATACAGTACATGAAGGTGTGTGTGTTTGTGTCTGTGCTCATGCAATCATGCTTGCGTGCATGTGTGTGTGCTCATTCGTGCCTGTGTGTGTGTGTGCACGTGTGTGTGTGTGTGTGTCTGCACATGTGCGTGTTACCCTCTCAGAATGACCTTTCCTTGCTGAAGAGCTCCTCTGCCAAAACACTTGCTGTGGAAGAGAAGGAGGTGCTGGAGAGTTTTGACTTCCTCTCCACAGACTTCAATGCTGATGAAGACGTCTCCTGTATGGGCAGCGTGCGCCTCAATGACACAGGGTGGGTTGTGAAAGAGTCTTCATGAACATACTCCCATTCAGCCATAGATGAGACTGTAGACAGTGGTGTAGTGGAGGGTATATGCAGGTATACACCATATACCCACTTATTTTTCAATGGGCATTGCATATATTCACTTCTTAATCCCCACGATGCGTATCAAAGTCGTGTTGTGGAGGTATACACCGTATCAATTAATATGTGGCTGATGGAACAGAATATTTAGCTTTTTCTTCACATTTTAGGTGCAGCAATGTGCATACAGTTGTTGGCCTATACGTGCAAATGTTCCAAAATGCAATGTGCGGGAAAAACACTGTTCTAAAATGTGCAACGCACAGGCAAACGGTTTCATGGACAGAGACTGAAGTATCCATTTGAAATTTAGTAAGGGGTATACCTAGTCAGTTGTACAACTGAATGCCTTCAACTGAAATGTGTCTTCCGCATTTAACCCAATCCCTCTGAATCAGAGAGGTGTGGGGGGCTGCCTTAATTGACATCCATGTCTTCGGCGCCCGGGGAACAGCGGGTTAATTGCCTTGCTCAGGGGCAGAGCGACAGATTTTTACCTTGTCAGCTCAGGATTGGATCCAGATACCTTTTTTGTTTTTTGCATAAACCCAGTGGCCATTTGTTTCGCAAACTCCATCTCATGTGCTACAGAAACACTGCTAACCAAACAACCGTGCTAGGTGCACTTGAATGAAAGGGTAACTACACAATAAAATAAAATAAATCTTAGATTGTTCCCAGACCTCAAAAGTGGTCTCCTGGTTTGGTTTAAGCATTTTGTTGTTGTTGTTTTTTTTTTTTAAGTGTAAGAACAAAATCCTGAAAAAAAGGAAAAATTCTGAAACCTGTGAATTCTGCCTCAGTTGACAGCCTCATTTATCCTTTTACAGTACATATTGGGTTGGTCTGACAGTGAACGACCAACATGGGATTTATATTTGTAGGTTATTCACACAGGGTGCCTTTCCTTCGCTGGGAGGGACATTTGGTACATTTTTGGCAAATTAGAATATACCCACTTCTCTAGGCACCACCACAGCACTGACTGGAGATGAGACTAGCAGAGTAGCTACATGGAGAAATCTCCAACTCACCCCCTTGTGGATGTGTAGCGCTATTGAATATATGATAGACCTAAGCAAATATCGGAAATATATCATGACATAGAGTAGCATAAATCCATAATTCCCATTTCAATCATACACATTTGTGAAATGTGATTTTAATACTATCACATTATAATAACGTGGATTAATGTGTAGTCTGTGGACCACCCAACCTGAGATAATTAAGTACAGCAGGCCCACATTGTAGTATTTGGACCTACTGTAGACCCTACTGTATTCCACTATGTCTCTTTCATCCAATAGAATCAGCTCATTCCAGGAAAGCACGCTGAGGAGCCTGGGGATTTTCTATCAGGAAAGCCAATCACGAGACAAGCTAGATGTTGCCACGCTGACCACCGGGAACTATAGTCTGGACCATGCTCTGGAAACACACCTGGGCATCTGCACTCTACTTCTGGAGGTATGGGGCCTGTCCAATACTGTCAAACACAAGACGGCCATTTTGGTTGTTAGTCTGTGTTTAGTAGTCTGTATTTGTCCTTTCTCCTCTAGTGACTCCCCATCCCGCATGAGGGAGCGTAGCATAAACGACATAAATATTCCTAGAAAATATTCCTATTCATGAAAATCACAAGTGAAATATATTGAGACACAGCTTAGCCTTTTGTTAATCACCCTGTCATCTCAGATTTTCAAAATATGCTTTACAGCCAAAGCTAGACAAGCATTTTTGTAAGTTTATCGATAGCCTAGCATAGCATTTTGTCCAGCTAGCAGCAGGTAACTTGGTCACGGAAATCAGAAAAGCAATCAAATTAAATTGTTTACCTTTGATGAGCTTCGGATGTTTTCACTCACGAGACTCCTAGTTAGATAGCCAATGTTCCTTTTTTCCAAAAATATTATTTTTGTAGGCAAAATAGCTCCGTTTGTTCTTCAAGTTTGGCTGAGAAATCGCCTGGAAATTGCAGTCACGAAAATGCCAAAAAATATTCCAATTAACTCCATAATATCGACAGAAACATGGCAAACGTTGTTTATAATCAATCCTGAAGGTGTTTTTCAAATATCTATTCGATAATATATCCACCGGGACAATTGGTTTTTCAGTAGGACCGATTGGAATAATGCTACCTCTGTATTTTACGCGAGAATCACTCTAAGAGCATCAGGTGACCAGTTGCGCAATGTAGCCGCTTACGGGTATTCTTCAACATGAATGCGTAAAACTACGTCACAATGCTGTAGATACCTTGGGATTTACGGAGAAAAAGTAATCTGGTTGATAGCCCATTCACTGCTCAATAGGGACGCATTGGAACGCAGCGCTTTCAAAACATGAGGCACTTCCGGATTGGATTTTTCTCAGGCTTTCGCCTGCAATATCAGTTCTGTTATACTCACAGACAATATTTTTACAGTTTTGGAAACTTTAGAGTGTTTTCTATCCTAAGCTGTCAATTATATGCATATTCTAGCATCTTGTCCTGACAAAATATCCCGTTTACTACGGGAACGTTATTTTTCCAAAAATGAAAATACTGCCCCCTAGTCACAAAAGGTTTTAAGTGTGAGATCATGTACTTTTCACTGCAAATGTACAAGCATTGTTTTGGTGTAAGCATGGTCCAGAAGTCATTTCCTTTTAAATCCAATGGGTAAGTGAACAAGTGCACTCTTCGGGGGAAAGGACAGAGAATTGGGACACAGGGAATGGTTTAAATTAAAATAACAAAGTAAATCGTAATGGAAGTAGTTATAACTGTGTAACTATGCAGCCTAAAATTGAAAGTGTGTAACCAGTGGCCCTGATTTACAGGCAATGAGGAGTTCAGAGTCAGCGGTAGTTCACAGGGACATTTTGGAAGAGATGTCACTCCAAGCAGAGGTACTTGAAAAAGTGAGCAGGTTGATGCTGGAGACAGCAGACATGCTCTCTGTCAGTAACAGTAAGTAGCCATCTTTTCTCTCTCAAATGCTTTGTTTTAGAGACTGGTTCAACTATTTTTAAAAATGGGGGAAAATGACAAAAATATCTTTGTATGTGTCAGAGTTTGGGTTCGTAGCCAACAGAGCTGCTTCTGGACCATACATATGGCGAGGGTTCGAAAGCCTTTAGCAGTACCTTCAGCACAGGGGCGGCAGGTAGCCTAGTGGTTAGAGTGTTGGGCCAGTAACCAAAAGGTTACTGGACCGAATCCCTGAGCTGACAAGGTAAATATCTGTAATTCTGCCCCTGAACAAGGCAGTTAAAACTTGTCTAGGACTTGGGTTCTGCTAACTTTACGGAAAAAGCAAACCATGCAATAATCTGAGTACAGCGTTCAGACAACAAAGCAGCCAAAAAGATATCTGCCATATTGTGTTGTCAACAATAGTCAGAAATGGCATTATAAATATTCACTTACCTTTGATGATCTTCATCAGAATGCACTCTCATGAATCCCAGTTCCACAATAAATGTTTGATTTGTTCGATAAATTTCAGTATTTATGTCCAAATAGCTTATTTTGTTAGGGCGTTTGATAAACAAATACAAACGCGCGTTCAGGTCCAGCCGAACGTTGGATGAAAAGTTCAAAAAGTTATATTACAGGTCGTAGAAACTGGTCAAACTAAGTATATAATCAATCTTTAGGATGTTTTTATCATAAATGTTCAATAATGTTCCAACAGGAGAATTCCATTGTCTGTAGAAAAGCAAGAGCTACCTCTCATGTGAATGCGAATGACTGAGATTGAGGCTGCTGCCAGACCTCTGACTCAATCAGCTCTCATTCGGCCCCCTTCGCAGTAGAAGCCTGAAACAATGTTCTAAAGACGGTTGACATCTAGTGGAAGCCGTAGGAAGTGCAAAATAACCCATATCCCACTGTGTTTTTGATAGGGTATGAGTTCAAAAACTACAAACCTCAGATTTCCCACTTCCGGTTTGGATTTGTTCTCAGGTTTTTGCCTGCCATATGAGTTCTGTTATACTCACAGACATCTTTCAAACAGTTTTAGAAACTTCAGATATTTTCTATCCAATGCTAATACTAATATGCATATATTAGCATCTGGGACTGAGTAGGAGGCAGTTTACTCTAGGCACGCTTTTCATCCAAAAGTGAAAATGCTGCCCCCTATCCCAAAGAAGGATCCCTATCCCCACTGTTCCCCGGTAGGCCGTCATTGTAAATAAGAATTTGTCTATCCCTTTCTTTCTTAAAACACAACTTTTTAGTGTTGCTTTTCTTTTGTTTTTTATCCTCTTATGTTTGTTGTGTAGTAAATATTTCAGTTTTTATTTTCATTGTTTTTATTATTGTTTTCCTGGCTCTGAAATGTGCTGTATAAATAAAGCTTGATTTGATTTGATTTGTGTCTGTCTCCTGTCCCGCTGTAATTGTTTTAAATCAAATGTATGACAGGGAAGAGAAGCTCCATTTCCCTTTAAAAAAGACGCTTTGTATATGACTAATTAACTTACTTTCCTAGATACTGGATATAAATTGTCATGGTTGCATAGACAGAATTACACAACTCTGTCAATAGTGGTCAGTGTGAGGCCTCTGATCTGATTTAACATATCAATAAATGTACAGGTGTATGCTCTTAATTTGATGACTCTGTTGTCGCAGACAGGAAATGCAAACTTGTAGTGAATGCAAGGTTTAAAAAGGCTTCTAAAGTTTGATTTGCCCACCCCAAAAAATAGACCAACCCCTAAAAAAAGGTCAATTTAATTATTATCCATATAATAATTCACATTTCTTGTTGCTGCAGGATTATTTTCTTGCTGTGAGAAACTGGTCAAATTAACATAGTACATCTGCATAACTCTTCCTCTGATCTTCCCCTAGTTCTCCCAAAGGCCCAGAGACAGAGGGAGTTGCTGGTGTTTTGGGAGGAGTGTACAAGCACCGAGTCGCCCCTCTGCTGCCCCACTGACACGTTTGTCCAGACCCTAAGGAAACGCTACATCCACAAGGTCAAAGCCAAGCAGCCCGGCCAGCCAGATGCAGGTCAGCACCGTAGCACAACAGCTAACTCAATGGAAACAATAAAAGGGCATGGCTTCAGTATAGTTGCTAGCCTGGTTGCTAGTCTTTTACTGCTTTGGCCACCTAATTGTTGTCTTGGCAGGCCAATCATATAATGTAATTGAATGCAGAAGCAGGTAATCAGGCTAAAAGTGATACAGTATGTTCCAGTATTAGTCACAATATCAAATCTGTTGACTGATGAAAAATGTCCCAAATGGCAGCTGTCATCCTTTACCTCCAACTGCTCCTTTCGGTTTCGTTAAAACAGCTATGCCTAAGGTAGATAGAGGGGTCGTTCCATGAAAAGAGTGCCACAACAGAGCCTGTCAAATGAATGTGCTGTGTTAGAGGTTTCATGGTGCTTGTTGTCATGTATTGTCATGTTGTGTCTTGTTTCTGTCCTTTCCCTTCACCCTGTCTCCCTCTGCTGGTCGTTATTAGGTTACCTTTTCTCCCCCTCTTTCCCCCAGCTGTTCCTTGTCTCCTCCTAACTACCTCGTCACCCCTTTTCCCACCTGTTCCCTTTTTCCCTCTGATTAGTCCTCTATATCTCTCTCTGTTTTTGTTCCTGTCTTTGTCGGATTCTCGTTTGTGTTTCTCATGCCTGAACCAGACTATCGTCGTGGTTGCTGCAACCTTGTCCTGTCCTGTCGGAATCTGCCTGTCCATCTGAGCCTACATGTGTTTCGTCATTAAAGAAACTCTGTTTTGTTAATTCGCTTTTGGGTCCTCATTCACGCACCCCTAACAGAAGAATCCGACCAAGAATGGACCCAGCGACTTCGGATCCTCTCCACTCAGCCGTCGAGATCCAGGGAGCGATGCTAGGCAGACACGAGCAGGAATTGTCTGCTGCTCGACATGCCGTTGAGACCCTGGCCACCCAAGTCTCCAACCTCACAGAACAGGTTCACCATCTCCGCCTCGATCCACCGGCCACTTCCAGGGCTTTCGAATCTCCGGAGCCCAGAATCAATAACCCGCCGTGTTACTCTGGGGAGCCCACTGAATGCCGCTCGTTCCTCACCCAGTGTGATATTGTGTTTTCTCTCCAGCCCAACACTTACTCCAGGAGCACTGCTCGTGTCGCCTACGTCATATCTCTCCTTACTGGACGGGCTCGTGAGTGGGGCACGGCAATCTGGGAGGCAAGGGCTGAGTGTACTAACCAGTATCAGGACTTTAAGGAGGAGATGATACGGGTTTTTGATCGATCTGTTTTTGGGGAGGAGGCTTCCAGGGCCCTGTCTTCCCTATGTCAAGGTAATCGATCCATAACAGACTACTCTATTGAGTTTCGCACTCTTGCTGCCTCCAGTGGCTGGAACGAGCCGGCTTTGCTCGCTCGTTTTCTGGAGGGTCTCCGCGCAGAGGTAAAGGATGAGATTCTCTCCCGGGAGGTTCCTTCCAGCGTGGATTCCTTGATTGAACTCGCTATTCGCATTGAGCAACGGGTTGATCTTCGTCACCGAGCTCGTGGAAAGGAGCTCGCGTTCTCCGTTGCCCCCCTCTCCGCATCACTACCATCTTCCTCTGCCGGCTCGGGTGCTGAGCCTATGCAGCTGGGAGGTATCCGCATCTCGACTAAGGAGAGGGAACGGAGAATCACCAACCGCCTCTGTCTCTATTGCGGTTCTGCTGGTCATTTTGTCACTTCATGTCCAGTAAAAGCCAGAGCTCATCAGTAAGCGGAGGGCTACTGGTGAGCGCTACTACTCCTGTCTCTCCTTCAAGATCCTGCACTACCTTGTCGGTCCATCTACGCTGGACCGGTTCGTCAGCTTCCTGCAGTGCCTTAATAGACTCTGGGGCGGAGGGCTGTTTTATGGACGAGACCTGGGCTCGGGAACATGACATTCCTCTCAGACAGTTAAGGGAGTCCACGGCCTTGTTCGCCCTGGATGGTAGTCCTCTCCCCAGGATTCAGCGTGAGACGCTACCTTTAACCCTCACTGTTTCTGGTAATCATAGCGAAACCATTTCTTTTTTAATTTTTCGTTCACCTTTTACACCTGTTGTTTTGGGCCATCCCTGGCTAGTTTGTCATAATCCTTCCATTAATTGGTCTAGTAATTCTATCCTCTCCTGGAACGTCTCTTGTCATGTGAAATGTTTAATGTCTGCTATCCCTCCTGTTTCCTCTGTCTCTTCTTCACAGGAGGAGCCTGGTGATTTGACAGGGGTGCCGGAGGAATATCACGATCTGCGCACGGTGTTCAGTCGGTCCAGGGCCACCTCTCTTCCCCCACACCGGTCGTATGATTGTAGTATTGATCTCCTTCCGGGAACCACTCCCCCCCGGGGTAGACTATACTCTCTGTCGGCTCCCGAACGTTAGGCTCTCGAAGATTATTTGTCTGTAGCTCTTGCCGCCGGTACCATAGTCCCCTCCTCCTCTCCCGCCGGAGCGGGGTTTTTTTTTGTTAAGAAGAAGGACGGGTCCCTGCGCCCCTGCATAGATTATCGAGGGCTGAATGACATAACAGTGAAGAATCGTTATCCGCTTCCTCTTATGTCTTCAGCCTTCGAGATCCTGCAGGGAGCCAGGTTTTTCACTAAGTTGGACCTTCGTAACGCTTACCATCTCGTGCGCATCAGGGAGGGGGACGAGTGGAAGACGGCGTTTAACACTCCGTTAGGGCACTTTGAATACCGGGTTCTTCCTTTCGGCCTCGCTAACGCTCCAGCTGTCTTTCAGGCATTAGTCAATGATGTCCTGAGAGACATGCTGAACATCTTTGTTTTCGTTTACCTTGACGATATCCTGATTTTTTCACCGTCACTCCAGATTCATGTTCAGCACGTTCGACGTGTCCTCCAGCGCCTTTTAGAGAATTGTCTTTTTGTGAAGGCTGAGAAGTGCTCTTTTCATGCCTCCTCCGTCACATTTCTCGGTTCTGTTATTTCCGCTGAAGGCATTAAGATGGATCCCGCTAAGGTCCAAGCTGTCATTGATTGGCCCGTCCCTAAGTCACGCGTCGAGCTGCAGCGCTTTCTCGGCTTCGCGAACTTCTATCGTCGTTTCATCCGTAATTTCGGTCAGGTGGCAGCTCCTCTCACAGCCCTTACTTCTGTCAAGACGTGCTTTAAGTGGTCCGTTTCCGCCCAGGGAGCTTTTGATCTCCTCAAGAATCGTTTTACATCCGCACCTATCCTTGTTACACCTGACGTCACTAGACAGTTCGTTGTCGAGGTTGACGCGTCAGAGGTGGGCGTGGGAGCCATTCTTTCTCAGCGCTCCCTCTCTGACGACAAGGTCCACCCTTGCGCGTATTTTTCTCATCGCCTGTCGCCGTCGGAACGTAACTATGATGTGGGAAACCGCGAACTGCTCGCCATCCGCTTAGCCCTAGGCGAATGGCGACAGTGGTTGGAGGGGGCGACTGTTCCTTTTGTCGTTTGGACTGACCATAGGAACCTTGAGTACATCCGTTCTGCCAAACGACTTAATGCGCGTCAGGCGCGCTGGGCGCTGTTTTTCGCTCGTTTCAAGTTCGTGATTTGACCGTGCGCTGATCGATGATTTCCTCCGTTGCCGCCAGGTTTCCTCCTCGAGTGCGCCAGGAGGCGCTCGGTGAGTGGGGGGGTACTGTCATGTATTGTCATGTTGTGTCTTGTTTCTGTCCTTTCCCTTCACCCTGTCTCCCTCTGCTGGTCGTTATTAGGTTACCTTTTCTCCCCCTCTTTCCCCCAGCTGTTCCTTGTCTCCTCCTAACTACCTCGTCACCCCTTTTCCCACCTGTTCCCTTTTTCCCTCTGATTAGTCCTCTATATCTCTCTCTGTTTTTGTTCCTGTCTTTGTCGGATTCTCGTTTGTGTTTCTCATGCCTGAACCAGACTATCGTCGTGGTTGCTGCAACCTTGTCCTGTCCTGTCGGAATCTGCCTGTCCATCTGAGCCTACATGTGTTTCGTCATTAAAGAAACTCTGTTTTGTTAATTCGCTTTTGGGTCCTCATTCACGCACCCCTAACACTTGTATCTAAACCAAAGCAGATCATTTTTAAATGGTTCTATATATCAGTTGGGTTCTCTATAAGCTTCAATATGAGGTCATAACCCCAGCATGTGCATCCTTGTAGCTGTGTGGACTAATATGGTCAAAATTGGGTAAGCTGAGCCAATGGTTGAGCCAATTGAAGCAAGGCATTATCACTGGGATATGAGGTAACAACAGGGCCTGGCCTATGTTAAATGTGTAAAAAGAAAACGTACAAAGTGTTTGTTACAGTACATGTTAAGCCTGTGTTAAAAGATGCTTAACATTATTAAAAGACAAACAAGCGATTGTGATTGTGTTGAATTGTGTTTTGGAAATAAAGATAGACATGGTTTTTACAAAAGTAGTGGTAATATTTCATTCAGTACAGAAATTTGTAGCTTAACCACTTTTTTTATGGACAAGCTATGTTTTCAAAACTGTAATGTTCACATAATTCTCTCCAAGTTGGTGGAATGACCCAGAGGCTAGCTGGTATTTGACTGTAGTGGGTCACTGAAAAATTGTGTCGTCTGCAGTGTTTGCGCAGCTGTTGCAGCAGATCCAAGCTAGCTGTCGGATGGTGCCTATGGCCCGCTACAGTCCACAGAGGGTCACAGTTTTCCAGCTCTCCACCTACCTGAGCCGCTGGAGCTTCACAGACCTGGGAGAACACATCTCCCGCCTCTCCAGAGAAGGTATCCTGTCATAGGACTCTTTCACACTATCATGCTGACCTGACCTGAACCAAACTGTGCAGGCTTGGTTTACATGGCAAGAGGATCATTTACATTCCATCCAGGCAAAGCTCCGGGGCTGTACAAAAAAGTAGCAAAGATAAAAAAGAAAAAGAAGGGACATAGACACAACCGACGACAACCTTCAACATTGAAGTGTTGCTGTATCACCTCATTCAGTTCCATGCATTTGAGAAAAGTTAGCTACAGTATGTTAGTCTTAGGACCATAATGGAAGATTTGCGGTTTAACAGAACAGTCTTGAGTTGATCTTGAGGATAGTGAGTATCATACATTTATTTATTCATATTTTAAAGCCCCTAAATCCTATCCATAGCAAACAATGGGGTTTTGTACGGGAAGCAGAGGCAAAGACAATGTAGTAGACCACAGCATAAATACAGTTGAAGTCGGAAGTCGGACGTTTACATACACCTTACCCGAAAACATTTAAACTCAGTTTTTCACAATTCCTGACATTTAATCCCAGTAAAAATACCCTGTCTTAGGTAGGTTAGGATCACCACTTTATTTTAAGAATGTGAAATGTCAGAATAATAGTAGAGGCAATGACTTATTTCAACTTTTATTTCTTACATCACATTCCCAGTGGGTCAGAAGTTTACATATACTCAATTAGTATTTGGTAGCATTGCCTTTAAATTGTTTAACTTGGGTCAAACGTGTCGGGTAGCCTTCCACAAGCGTCCCACAATAAGTTGGGTGAATTTTGGCCCATTCCTCCTGACAGAGCTGGTGTAACTGAGTCAGGTTTGTAGGCCTCCTTGCTCGCACACGCTTTTTCAATTCTGCCCACAAATTTTCTATAGGATTGAGGTCAGGGCTTTGTGATGGCCACTCCAATACCTTGACTTTGATGTCCTTAAGCCATTTTGCCACAACTTTGGAAGTATGCTTGGGGTCATTGTCCATTTGGAAGACACATTGGCGACCAAGCTTAAACTTCCTGACTGACGTCTTGAGATGTTGCTTCAGTATATCCACATGATTTTCCTCCCTCATAATGCCATCTATTTTGTGAAGTGCACCAGTCCCTCCTGCAGCAAAAGCACCCCGACAACATGATGCTGCCACCCCCGTGCTTCACGGTTGGGATGGTGTTCTTCGGCTTGCAAGCTACTCCCCTTTTCCTCCAAATATAATGATGGTCATTATGGCCAAGCAGTTCTATTTTTGTTTCATCAGACCAGAAGACATTTCTCCATATTTGTCCCCATGTGCAGTTGCAAACCTTAGTCTCACTTTTTTATGGCGGTTTTGGAGCAGTGGCTTCTTCCTTGCTGAGCGGCATTTCAGGTTATGTCGATATAGGACTCGTTTTACTGTGGTTATAGATACTTTTGTACCCGTTTCCTCCAGCATCTTCACAGGGTCCTTTGCTGTTGTTCTGGGAATGATTTGCACTTTTCGCACCAAGGTACGTTCATCTCTAGGAGACAGAACGCGTCTCCTTCCTGAGTGGTATGACGGCTGCGTGGTCCCATGGTGTTTATACTTGCGTACAATTGTTTGTACAGATGAACGTGGTACCTTCAGGCATTTGGAAATTGCTCCCAAGGATGAACCAAACTTGTGGTCTACAATATTTTTTCTGAGGTCTTGGATGATTTCTTTTGATTTTCCCATGATGTCAAGCAAAGAGGTACTGAGTTTGAAGGTAGGCCTTGAAATACATCCACAGGTACACCTCCAATTGACTGAAATTATGTCAATTAGCCTATCAGAAGCTTCTAAAGCCATTACATCATTTTCTGGAATTTTCCAAGCTGTTTAAAGGCACAATCAACTTAGTGTATGTAAACTTCTGACCCACTGGAATTGTGATACAGGGAATTACATGTGAAACAATCTGTCTGTAAACAATTGTTGGAAAAGTTACTTGTGTCATGCACAAAGTAGATGTCCTAACCGACTTGCCAAAAGTATAGTTTGTTAACAAGAAATTTGTGGAGTGGAAAAAAAGTTTACTGACTCCAACCTAAGTGTATGTAAACTTCCGACTTCAACTGTATTTTAGATCCAGGAGAACGTGAGAGTCCCAAAAACATTCCCAAGACACACTACACATCTGGATGGAATCTGTCGACACTATTCCTATTCCATGTACACCAGAACTAAATTAAGTCATAAACTGAAGCATGTGGGTGCTCTAGGACATGAAAAGACCCATCGTGTGAAACAAAGGACAGGTTTCGTTAGTGGCCCCTACAGCTGTGTCTTCAGAAAGCCCAGGGGACAACTCACACCACACACTGAAAGATCCATACTACTGTAAATCTGCATGTGCAGAACGTGATGAGTTACCCTGTGAAGAATGCTGCAGAAAAGCTTTGATAATTGGGCATGTATGGTCTAGCCAGACCTGGGGTCAACTACTGTTTGAAATGCATTAGATGTGCTTGGTTTAGTGTGCCCGTTGCAATGTGGAACCAACAGAAAAGTCCCAAAAGTGCAAAACCATCCACCTGGCACTTCAGGCATGCTCAAGAAAGGGTTCAAAGTATTTCAAATAGTATTTGAACCCAGGTCTAGTCTGAGCTGCCACAGCAGCAGTTGGGGAACAGCCCAGAGTACTGTATTGGATGGAAGCCATGCATAATTTGTTTTATTATTGTACAATAGGCTATGCATTTTGACTGATAGGGGATGGTTCAGTCTTGTGGTTTTTATTGATAAGCCCTTTTGGGTTTCTGCTCAACATCTCCTCAACATGTGTGTCCTTTATCTCTCTATCTATTTCCTTTCCAACTGTTGTTGTACAAATATTTAGCCTGTTTATACCTTCCTTACTGTTTCTGCATTCAACAATACCTACCGAGTTGTTCGGCAAATTAATGACAAGTTGTCTTTAAGCAGACAAAAGCAAACTGGCACCCAGATTTTTAATTATACACTGAGTGTGCAAAACATTAGGAACAGCTTCCTAATATTGTGTTGCACCCCCTTTTGCCCTCAGAAAAGCCTAAATTCGTTGGGGCACGGACTCTACAAGGTGTTGAACGCGTTCCACAGGGATGCTGGTCCATGTTAACTCCAATGCTTCCTACAGTTGTGTCAAGTTGGCTGGATGTCCTTTGGGTGGTGGGCCATTATTGATACAAACAGGAAACTGTTGTGTGAAAAACCCAACCGTTGCAGTTCTTGACACACTCAATTTTCTTGCCCATTTAAGTCTCAAGGCTTAAAAATAATTATTGAACCTGTCTCCTCCCCTTCATCTACATTGATTGAAGTGGATTTAACAGGTGACATAGGTAAGGAATTATAGCTTTCACCTGGATTCACCTGGCCAGTCTATGTCATGGAAAGAGCAGGTGGTTCCTAATGTATTATATAGAAAGGTAAAAATAACTTACAATCTTTTGGTGTGTGTGTTTGTCAGTGCACCTGGTGACTGCTCTGGAGAGTCCTAAGAGGAGAAAGGCATTGAAGAAGCTGAAAGGGAGGCGCATCGTCGAACTGCTGCCCCTGGGCTATACCCTCCAGCGCCTAGCCAGTCTCCAGACAGATGCCAACCACAAGGTGTCCCAGGCAGCCAGCAACTGTCTCTGCAGAGCCGTGGGCTACAAGGCCTTCAGGACAAAGGTACGGACGAGGCCAATAGTGAAACTTTTAAGTCATTACCTGCTTGGTAACACTTTATATGACACCCAGTATCATGACACAGTTATGACACGGTTATAACACTGTCACGACACATATATTTAGACCTGTTGTGACATGTATTGCGTCATTTTAAGGCTGGTTATGACACCTACATAAGAGTGTCAAAACCCACAAAACCTTCCACACAAGGCAAAACATTCCATTACACCATAGCCTACGTGTCAACAGTATGTTTATTTTAGATTTATTTTTATTTTATTGACCATATTAAATTATCTTTGTAATTGCGCACACGTTGATGTCAGACATGCACCTACCCCAATGCTTTGCTGCTGATGACTGGGATTGAATGCAGGAGCATATTTTAGGAGTAGGACGAGACATTGTTCTTTCGACTGATGACTGATATAATGGCATGTATGTGACAGGCCTTTCTGGCTTATATGATTATGATGGTCATAATGCTCTTGTCATTGTCAAAAGTGTAATTTCTTAGTCCAAGTAAAGTGACACAGGATGGTCATAATGCTTCATGACAGAGTCATAAAGCGTATTTTCTACAAGTTATTTCAAATACGATGACAATAAACATAACTGTAAATAATTCATTTACATCAGTTGTAAATATATGGGCCATGACAGTGTTATGACCAATTATGACAGGTTATGGCAAGTTATATCAGTTGTTATGACAAATTATGACAGGATTATGACCGTGTCATAACGTCTTATGGCCCTGGGTGTCAAGTACAAGTTACAAAAAGCTTGTAAATGTTTATAAATCCTTCTTTGTTTAAAACCTCTGAAATGTAACTGCATATAATTTAAAATGTAATCTACATAATCCCCAAAAGTAATTATTTATCATGAGAGGACCATAAACAATAACTAGTAATGGGCTCCTGAGTGGTACTGCGGTCTAAGGCACTGCATCTCAGTGCAAGAGGCGTCACTACCGTCCCTGGTTCGAATCCAGGCTGTATCACAAAAGGTAAAATTGAAATATTCCAAGAAAGGTTCAATTGTCACCTTTCTGGTAAAAAAGAGTTATAAATTGCTGAGGTGTAGTCACTTTTTAGGACACAAGCTGCATGTACACAGAACAAATATGATAAAAATATGAAAATATGAAACTATTCAACAAAAGTCTATGAATAACACTGAAATAACTTATATGCGTTCTAAATGTAGTATAATCAAATTATAAAACCACTAACTATAAGATTTCACCTTCCTTATAACTGTAAAATACATATTTGTATGTTTAGTGTAAGAGAAAATGTGTATATTTTCTAAAGGTCTGTTTTGATCAAAATGTCTGCTCCCACCACTATGAACATCACACAGAGCTCTAGCTTCCTACCTTCTAGATTGGCTTCCTGAACTCATTAGGAACTAGCCTTTCATCTCATATCCTGTCCATCTATGACAAAGTGTTCTTTGTTTAGAATCTATTAATCATTTTAGATTAATAGCTATAAATCGATCTCTGAACGTGCTATAGTGATGAAACCCCTCTCTCCTGCTGCGCTACGATGTAAGGTTTGCAGGCATGTGCTTTATCAGTGGCCGTGACATAGGGTTCAGCCAGGAGTTGGTGGACAGTCGGAAGAGCGAAGGGAGGGACATCCCAGCTTCAAGTGGTTTCAAATGTCACATCTTACGTCACACAGGCGGACTAAATATACTACTGTGTCCATGGGAACCAGGGCTACGCAAGCAATTTCGATCTACGGTGTCCACAGATCGATGTATAAGCAAAAATGTTGGTTGGAACTGGTACCAGAACCACACAGGTCTCCAGAACAGGGGACTTTATATCTAAGAGGATTTATTAAATGTTATAAATGCTAATGAATTGTAATGCTTATGAATGTTTTGTAAATAATGAAATACTAATTTCTTTACCTTTCTAAATTGTGTAATTATTCTCAAAGAGTCCTGGGATCCATAAGAAACAAATCCATTACCGAAGGACAACACAAGCATCTCATCCTACTATTTAGTCTTTACTGTAGCTCTAGTCTAGATCCATCATCCCTCCCTCGGTTGGGTTGGTATTTATTACAGTTGATTAAACTGAGACTCTGAGCAGCAGTGCATATCATTGTTATATGATGCTTTATTAGTGAAGTTCTTCTAGGACCGGTTTTGCAGACACAGACTAAGCCTTGTTCAGGAGTAAAAAGCATTCAGAATGGAGGTTCTCCATTGAAAGAGTTTTTTTAGTCGAGGACTAGGTTTAATCTGAGTCTGGGAAACTGGAACATAAAGTAGTTTATGTCCTTGTAATTGTATTATCCTCCTAGGCTATCGTCTACTACACGGAAACCCTGAGGGACAGCAATGTCCAGCTCCAGCAGGCTGCCTGTCTGGCCCTCAAGTGTCTCAAAGTGAGTCCTCTTGGTGTGTGATGTCTTTGTGCCGAAGCCACAGGGTTTCACAAGGAGACCAAACCCAAATCCCAGAATACACAGATGATCTCTCCTCTGTCTGCCCACATGTTGCCATTCGCCACTCTGCGTCAACACACCATCTTATCCTGGACACGAATGCTGTAGATTACCAGCCCGTTGGCTGCCAATGCTATAATCCTGTTTGTTTTGGCCTGGCAGTTCTCTCTACCACCCTATTTCATTGGGATTTTTTTGGTGGCATATTTGAGGGAGACACTCAAGTGGTAGACCTTTGGCTCTGCTTGAAAATAAAGACACCAAGCCAGCGTAAAGCTACAGGTGTTTATTCTTGAGATGTGTTGTGGTTATGTTTTGAGGAGATGGCACCCTAGTGGTTTGGTTTATATAACACGCTTTGAACTTTGAACTCCTGTGTTTGGCAGGCGACTGAGAGTGTGGAGCAGGTGGCTGAGTTGTGGCGGTCGGCTGACGAGGACCTACGCAGCGCTGCTAGAGAGACTGTGCTATCATTTGGTAATCAGCCAGATGGTGTTTTCATTAACATGTTCATTTGCTTGCAATTACTTGATTACATAAATCATTTTAATAACTGTCCTGTGTTCAATTGGGCTAGATTTCTACCTAAGATGCATCATTTTCTGAATTCCTATATTGTGTTCATGAGTGAATGATAAGAAACCTGGGCCTATATCACGAATCTTCTAAGTAAGAGTGCTAACGTAGGATCAGGTCCCCACAGTTATCCATTATGATTTAAAAGGCAAAACTGATCTGAGGTCAACAATCATACTCTTGAGACGCTTTACAAATGTGAGCCTTGATTTTTTTTGTAGACCTGATGCATTTTTTTCTTCTTTTAGGTAAAAAAGGTCACCTTGCATTCCAGCGAATGGACAAGATTTATTGTGAGTTGCAAGATGAAGCATATCAGAACTTGGATACTGAAATCACAATCCTTTAAAGTTGAGAGAAAAGTCATATGAATGTACCCCCCTCTCCCGGTTGGGCTGCCAAACTGCAGTGACTGGATCTGAGCCAGAGGAACATTTAGAATAGACCAGCAGCAAAACATAATGGGCCATAATCCCTGTACATACTCAAACTGTACAGATGTTGTACAAAGCAGTTGTCCTGACAGTGTATGGGGCCTTAAACAGTTGCCCGGCTTCATGTACAGGAAAACCTGTATAACCACTAGGTGCTCTGTATGATATAAAACACCTCAGATATTTATTCTATATTTTAGCAGTATCAATATGAAATGTACACAATACAAATAAAGTGGATACATGTACATATTTGCTTCGAACCAAGCATCTTTGTGTTGATAAATGTTTCTGGGGTGTGACCAAAGTTTCAACTGGCCGGAACATGTTGGGAAGCATTAATTGGACAGGTAACTCTACAAATAACGCCTTGCCAAGACAAGACCAGCAAAGATTTATTGAAAAATTAGCTGTAAAATCTCCCTTTGAACAAAATACTCACTCCCTGTGCATTACAGTGAAAAGCTCCATCTTTGTTTATTTACATCTATATGTAGAAATGACATTGGATGTAATTACTAGATATACCACACTAAAAGGTGTGTAAAGGTATTAAAAAGCACAATGAGCTAATTACAAGCCAAAAAAGATTAGAACAGAATGACTAACAAAGCCAAAATAACTATTTGCATTTACAAACCTCCCACATATTGAATATATCCTATAAATAAAATTGGCAGCAACATTTTCATGAAAGAGCAAATCCAGACTGATGACCTAACCTCTTAATGGCAAACAATGTAATTTGCTACAGCAACAGAACATAATATAATTAACTTAAGTTTCATTGTCAAAAGTTCTCAAAACCAGACCGGGCAAAATATAAACATTTCGTGTGGTCTGTGGTTCACTGGATAGCCAGCTTCAAAATGGTGAACTTTCCCTGATAGGTATCACACCGTGCTGGAGTTAAAAATAATCCCAAAACATTTTGATTAAGAGCTCATTATCTTGTCCAGCAGTTTCTTTATGGCCCAACTGAAAATAATCAGTTAATATCCCTCCAGCAGCAGACAGCATTAGTATACTGTACACATTTCAATGACAAGTTACAAAACTTTATAAAAGCAAACTTTTGTCTTTTCAAATATTATGATTCTGTGAAATCTCAAAAATCAAATTGTTATTTTCAGCAAATTAGTATTTTCATTTTTCGGTCTTGGGCATGGGGTTCTCGCCTTCGCAAATGCAGATAGTGGGCAACTGATAACACTTGGAAGTCGATATGAAGCCTAGAAGAACTGAGAAAACAAGGCCACAGCATCATGCTCAGTGTGATAACACCTTCAGAGGGTGAACTTTATTAAATGAAAAGCAGTAGTAGCATTTGAACTCTGCAGAAGTGACATACAGCACCTTCAGAAAGTATTCATACCCATTGACTTTTTACACATTGTTGTTACAGCACAAATAAAATAAAAATACATAAAAAATGTGCTTAACAAGTCATATACATTGCATGGACTGTATGCAATAATATTGTTTAACATGATTTTTTAATGACTACCTCATCTCTGTACCCCACACATACAGATCATTCTGTATGCGTATGGTCATTCAGTCGCGCAGTGAATTTCAAAACATAAATCAACCAAAGACCAGGGAGGTTTTCCAATGCCTCGCAAAGGGAACCTATTGGTAGATCCCTTTCAGCATGGCGACGTTATTAATTACACGTCGAATGGTGTATCAATGCGCCCAATCACTACAGAGATACGGGCAGCCTTCCTAAGTCAGGTTGACGGAGAGGAAGGAAACCGCTCAGGTATGTCTCCATGAGCCATTGACCTGAAGAGTTAAGAGTTTAATGGCTGTGATACAATTTTCTTCTATTTACTCTGCAATACTAACCTAATTGAAGGAAGGAAGCCTGTACAGAATACAAATATTCCAAAACATCTGTCATGTTTGCAACAAGGCACTAAAAGTTTGCCTGCAAAAAATGTGGGGAAAGCAATTAACTGTTTGTCCTGAATACAAAGTGTAACGTTTGGGGCAAATCCAATACAACACATTAATGAGTAACATTCTCTATATTTTCAAGCATAGTGGTGGCTCCATCATGTTATGGGTATGCTTGTAATCGTTAAGGACTGGGGGGAGTTTTTCCCGATTAAAAATAAATGGAATGGAGCTAAGCACAGGCAAAATTCTAGAGGAAGACCTGGTTCAGTCTGCTTTCCACCAGACACTGGGAGATTAATTCACCTTTCAGCAGGACAATAACCTAAAACACAAGGCCAAATCTACACTGGAATAGCCTACCAGGAAGACAGTGAATGTTTCCGAGTGGCAGAGTTACAGTTCGGACTTGAATCTACTTGAAAATCTATGATGGTTGTCTAGCAATGATCAACTACTAACTTGAAAGCGCTTGAAGAATTTTGAAAATAATTATGGGCAAATATTGCACAATCCAGGTGTGGAAAGATACACAGAAAGACTCACAGCTGTAAGTGCTGCCAACCGCACTTCTACAAAGTATTGACTCAGGGCTGTGAATACTTACGTAAATGAGATATTTCTGTATTTAATTAGGTAAAATTTCTAAAAACATGTTCTAACTGTCATTATGGGGTATTGTGTATAGATGGGTGAGGTTTTATTTAATCCATTTTGAATTCAGGCTGTAATACAACAAAATGTGGAGTAAGTGAAGCGGTATGAATATTTTCTGAAGGCACTCTAGATAACAGATTCACATCACTCGCCTCCTCTTGACGTCCAAAGCTCAACAGGGAAGCAGGATTTTCATGTTCACCTTCCTGCTACTGTAACTTATACTGATAGTCAGCATTTTCACACGAACAACACATTTGATTTCTACCCTTTGGAAACTTTCAGATTTCTGTAATTAAAACATATGTATTAACACGACTTTTGAAAACTCTAAAAAAGGCAACCCATGCAAACGTTTAGATCCAATGAGGCCAGGGTAGGCGACATTCACAAAAAAAACAGGGGGAAAAGGCAGGGGTGGAGGGCAGTAGTGAGGAGGGTAGGGTAGGCTATTCTCTGGGAAGTGTACACATGCCCACACATTTAAAAGCAGTGGACTGGTGTATGCATGGGGGAGTAACCATATTTCATACACCAGTCAATTCCTTTTAAATCCATTAAGAGACGTGAACAAGTGCACACTAAGGGTCGAGGGGATGAGAATCAGGATGAAGTCTATGTTTCTCCACATGGACAGTGTCAGGTGGGAGATTTTATTCACAGCCTAGATACATATTGTCCAGGATCCATCTGCGCATCACGTCACGGAGAATCCTCTTAGGTGCCCACAATGCTGGGGTCGTGTGCACAATCTGGTAGTGCGGAGTCATGGCAGTGGTACAGAAAACAGTTCCCCCAGCAGCTGTAGCAGATGAAAAACAGAGCTGCCAGGAACACTAAGGCACAAATGGTACATGGCTTCCTCTCCAGCAGGAAGCTGAGCAGGTAGAAGCCCATGAACATTGAGTGGTTGAACCATAAAGCCGGGTTCAGAGGTTTCGGGATGAGGAGAACCGGGAGCAACCACTGAAGGCAGTACATCGTCTTTGAGGGGAAGGCAAACACACACCAAGCTTAATCAGGTGGCCACAGGGCTGGGTGGAATGACACAGTGGGGTTTCCTAACCATCGCAGTTGTGACGTCGGAGCAGGTTGTAATCTGTTACCTTCAGGTCGGGCCTAAAAGGAGAGCATACAATTAATTAAAAAGGTACAGAAACACAACACAAGCCATCAGTTTCTCTTTGACATGACAATGAAGAACGTTTAGCGTAGTGTAGCTATTGGTAGGGCTTAAAACGCTACAAAAAAAAGACACAATTCTACAAAAAAATGCAGTAAAATCTGTTTTCACTTATTGTCAATAATGTGGTTGTCAAAACACATAGATTATTTGAAAACAATGTGGCAGTTATCACCCATGTCTAAAAATCCCAATACTGTTCGTTACGATATTTACGCAATATGAGTCCAAATGTAAAGCATGTGCTGTGCTAAGAGCGTTCAAATCTGTGGGAAAGCCCTTTCTGCAAAACCGGTGTCATCATATTTGCTCTTTGTGATGGGTATTCCTCAACTTAAGATCGATGTGAAATTTGAAGTATGGGAAAGTCCTCAGGGTGTTGCATGGTCATCGGACGTCTTTTGACTGAAATATAAGGTGAAATGTTTCTTCCTTCGGCTTCAGATGTTTTCAGACACAAAACAAATAGCAAGTAACAAAGTAGAACTTTGTAGCTACTTTTTGATGTATGGTTGTCAGGGATTGGTCCATGCCGTTCACTGAGGCAATGAGCCGGGTGAGAGGCAGTGCTGCACAGCATTGACCGTTTTGTGCCATCTGCAAATTTTTTGATTTTTTATTCTTTCAAGTAAAAACTACTAGAATTCAGTGGCTTGAAAATAATGAATTGAAAATAGGTCAAATCTCTCTTTCTGTGCAGCTGGCTAGCAGGCAGCCCACTGTTTCTTCTGAGCCTAGGCTAATTATTTGCTGGAAACATTGCAGTTTATCATTCCTTCAAACTCATCAACACCAAAAATGACATTACAATGAAACCCAGCTAATGTGTTACAGCTAATACCTTTGAAGTAGGGCTGACCCCAATTCGTCAGTGATAGGCTGCTGGTAGACCGGGATTTTTTTTGTAGAGCCATAGCTAGATATATACTGTACAAGTGAAAAGTTTGGACATCAAAACTATGAAATAACACATATGCAATAATTTAGTAACAAAACAAAACTTAAAATATATTTTATATTTGAGATGCTTTAAAGTAGCAACTCTTTTCCTTGGTCAAAACGTGTTTCATTTAAGAAACCAGACAGGTGATTTGATGCCATTATTGACTCATGATTAACATTGATCTTTCTGCGACCTTTTTGACCTTTTCCGATAACTTGAAAATAAGATCTAATCAAAGTCCTACCCTCACGAAATGAAGTCTTGTGTTCCTGAGAAGATTCTCTACAACGAAGTAACGTAAACCAGAACTAGGCTGGACAATAGAATGACAATAGACAATAGAATGAGTCAAAACTCACCAAAGGCTTGAAAAAGGGCCAAAGAAGAAGTTGGCTGAGCTTGGAACACTAGCGCGAGGCCATAGAAATTGAATTGAAACAAACCGTCGCAGAGCCTCTGACTGAAGTGATGCTTAGAATTCCATTTCCCCTAAATGGCAGATTTTTTTTTATCCCTTTCTATTTTACCACTACAAGTTTCTTAGGATGAAACTGAAAAAAATTACTTGTGTAGAAAGTAAACAAACCGCACCTTGATGGTGTCGACTGAGCATGTCTGCGTAATGAGGAAGTAGGGAAAAAATGAAAACTCTAGACTCTTTCTGGTCTAGTGATCAACGACCACCGAGCTCGCTGCCCAGACTTACTTTATTACAAAGAGGAGATTGTCCTGACTAAAATGGTGTCTGACTTAAACTCTAAATATACACAGTGTGTTTCGTTTTTTTCTTTGTATTATATTTTACCAGATCTAATGTGTTATATTCTACTACAGCAATTTCACATTTCCAAAAACGTCAACATCAGAGTTTCCTTTCAAATGGTATCAAGAATATGCATATCCTTGCTTCAGGTCCTGAGCTAGACAGTTAAATTTTTGGCAAAAATTGAAAAAAAGGGTCTGATCCTTAAAACCTCTTTGGGATAGGGGGCAGCATTTTCACTTTTGTATAAATAGCATGCCCAATTTCAACTTCCTGCTACTCATGCCAAGAATATAAGATATGCATATTATTAGTAGATTTGGATAGAAAACACTGAAGTTTCTAAAACAGTTTGAATCATGTCTGTTCCACAGATACTGCGTTTTGGAAGTGTCAATGCCGGAATGATATTTGGTACTAATCGGTCAGCAGGGGTCGCTATTTTAAAAGGCAACTGTAAGGGTCATATATTGAGTCATGAAGCAGGTAATACAGGGGTTATACTATTGGTATAGATGTCAACCACATTCAACTCATTGTTGTAAATACTTATGCTTCCAATAAAAAGTCAAGTAACTATTTTATTTAGAGACATTGAGAGGAAAATAAGTGAAATTATGTCTACATTGGCCAAAATAATATGGGGTGGAGATTAATACAGTATTACATGATAATCTAGATAGATGGCCTCCTAAAGATAGCAATTCTGTTTGTGATATAAGGAATATATGTCTATGGTTAGGTGTTGTATATATTTGGAGACATAAGAACCCAGATAACATTTTGTTTACACGGAGTACCAAAGATTTATCTATACAATCCCGTATTTATTTCTGGCTGATAACTGAAGATATGGCTGACAAGGTTGATACAGTCTCTATAGAACCATCAATTTTAACAGACCACAAAGGGATCTCAATAAAGATAAATACGCATGGTTTGTCTACAAAAAAAAGTTATTAATGGTTACTGGAAAATGAACAAGACTTTACTCAATAATGAAGTATTTAAGAAGGAAATAGCAGGAATTATTGCTAAACACTGGAATTGTGCCTGTGTCGTGAATACATTTGGGAGCTAATGAAATTTGATAAGGCTTTTGGCTATTTCAATGGGGAAGGAAATTGCTCGTGCCAAGAGAGAGAAAGAAAATGACATAAAGGGAATAATGGATTGTACTAAAAAAACTGAACTAACTAATCAGGAATTACTGGAGCTATCATCATTGCAAATGCAGTTAGACTGTATCTACGAGGAAAAGGCCCGGGGAGGGCTTGTAAGATCAAGAGGAAGACGGAAGGAAGAGGGAGAGAAAAATGTTTATTTAATTTAGGAAAAAAAGGGCACGCGAAAAGCCTTCCATATGTAAATTAATGATTAATAATATTTCCAATGAAAAGCCAAAAGAAATCTCTCAGCATGTTGCCCAGTTTTATCAGAATATGTATACATCAGCCCAGTCAACTTCCAATTAAGGATATTTTAGACAACGTAGCAAACATTGCTAAGAGATAAACAACTGCATTAAAAGCCTTAAGGACAGACAATAGCTCCCCTGGAAATGATGGTTTAATAAGCAAGTTTTATAAATAATTTAATGATCAATTGATTCCTTTCATTCTTGCTATGTTCCAAGAACCAATAGAAAAAGGGGAGTTACCGGCTTCCTTAAAGCAAGGTGTTATTACTTTGATTCCCAAACCTAAGGATACTCTTTATATAGACAACTGGAGACCCATTAGCCTGTTTAATAATGATGGGAAATGATTTGCCCCTGTATTTGCTGAGGTTGAAACAAGGCTTGCATCATATAATTGATGAAGAACAATCTGGTTTTATGCATGGTCGACACATAAGTAATAACATCAGGTTGATCTTAGATATGATTGACTATAATGACCTCATCCTTGATGATAGTTCTCTTATGTTTGTTGATTTTTATAACGCTTTTGACACTGTAGAACTTGAGTTTATGTTCAAAGCAATATGTTTTTTGGGGTTTGGTGACTTTTTAAAAAAAAGCAGTCCAAACTTTATATAGTGGTTGTACTAGCTCTGTAAAATTAGCTCACAGGACATCCCAAAGATTTGATATTGGCCGTGGCATTAGGCAGGGCTGCCCAATTGGTCCATTTTTATTGGTTACTCAAATTATGGCTCTTCATATCAAGAAAGGGAATTTTCAAGATGTTTCAGCACTTGGCAATGAATTTAAACTATGTCAACTAGCTGATGATACCACCATATTTTTAAGAGACCGGAATGAGGTTTCTAAAGCAGTTTCCTGTATCGAAGATTTTTTCTTAGTTTCGGGTATGAAATTTAATATCAATAAGTCATTCTTAGTTCCACTCAAGGATTGTGTTTTACAGGAAGTAAATGGTATCCCAATTAAAGATAAGGATACTTATCTTGGAATTGTTATATGCAAGGATGAAAAACAAAGGAGGGAATTAAACTACAACCCCATTATTGAGAAAACAAAGAAGAAATTGAACCTCTGGTTGCTGAGAGATATTTTGTTATACGGTCAGGTTTTATTGTCCAAAGCTGAAGGGTTATCCAGATCAGTTTATGTCTCGTTATCACTTGAATTATCCCCTAAAATTGTAAAGGACTTAGATAAGATTCTTTATAATTTTATTTGGAGGAACAAGCCTCACTATCTATGAAAATATATTCTCACCAATACCCAAGAACAAGGAGGTCTTGAGGTTTTAGATTTAAATACCCTAAATAATACTTTAGAATCTAATTTATTTTTAAAGTATGTTAAGAACCAGAAGTGTATTTGGAATGTCTTCCCTGAGTATTTATTTGACTCTGTTGTTGGTTTAGAATTTTTGCTTTGATGTAATTTTGATGTTGATAAAATCCCAGTAAAGTTGGCCAAATTCCATAAGCAGGCAATTTTAGCTTGGATGTTGGCGTAAAAACAATTTCCCCCTCACAGATAGTTTTTTTGTTGTTCCATATAAAGTATTTAAAAATAAGTCTCTTTTTTTTTCATAATTGGTTTGAGAATACAATTATTTTGGTTGGTCAGTTACTGAATGAGGATGGATATCTACTGTCATATGGGGAATTTCTTGATAAGTTTAAAATTCCAATAACCCCGAAAGAATATGCAATTGTTTTTGATGGAAGTAACAGACTTACATGAAAATATATTCATTGGCAATATTAACATCGAAGATAAATGTAGTAATAAACAGATTAGGAATATTATTTGTGATACTACAATTCCCTCAGCAAGATTATTTTGGTCAAATATCTATGGTGATATACAATGGGGGAAAGCATGGAAAATTGCTAACAAATATTGTATCAGTAGCAGGGTAAAGGACGTTTAATTTAAAATGTTACATAGAATTTATCCTGTGAAACATGTTTTGGAAAGATTCAAGCTGAATATTGACTATAAACGTGATTTCTGTGGAATGGAGAAGGAGACCATTTTGCATTAGTTTTTTTTATTTGACCTTTAACTAGACAAGTCAGTTAAGAACAAATTCTTATTTTCAATGACGGCCTAGGAACAGTGGGTTAACTGCCTTATTCAGGGGCAGAACGACTGTTTTTTACCTTGTCGGCTCGGGGATTCGATGATCGAATAGTTAGTTACAAGTCCAATGCTCTAACCACTAGGCTACCTGCCATAACATTAAATCGAAAATAAAAATAATTTAAAAATATGTCTTCTAGCTGTTTAAAATCGGCCACATCTTGAAAAATAGGACACGACATGTTTTGTTTAGGTTTACACCCTTTTATGAAAAAAAATAAAAAATGTTTTTTTTATATATATATATATATATATATATATATATATATATATATATATATATATATATATATGGTTAACCATGACCAGAAAGCTATGCGCCAGCCAAACGTTATCATACATTACACTGTTTGTCACTACAAAGTTCAGCCAGGCGAAAAGTGAGCTGACGTTACCACACCAAGTAGCAGTAAGAGATTACTTGAGGTAAATCTACGAAGTTAACGTGGGCTCATTGCCAGCAATAGCAAAACAGGCTTTGTGACGCAGAACAATAGGCTAGGAATAGAACACTCGGAAGATTGGTGCCACGGTGCTATATAACCAATAGGAGCTGGCAGGGTGAAAAATGCCCTAAAATAAGGCAGCTGGGACATACGGTAATATTATTTAACTGGACTCCACGGCGGATGCAATTAACGAGTTTTTAAATCTGAAAAAAAAGTCGTTAATTTAATGTCCAGCCTACCAGAACCATAGATGCACGTAGTCCCCTTCACCCAGCTGCTTTAGCAAGTTTGTTGCAACATTGCTAATCAAGCTCCGAATCAGTCTATTTGCTTGTTAGTTAATAGAAACAAAGGATCACATGCACACAATTGTCTTATTTAATAGCTAGCTATAAAATGTCCCTGCAAATGCAAAAATAGCTACGCTAGTCTGCTAATACGTAGGGTCGAAGTGACTTAACATAGCTACTACTAGCAGTTAGCTAAAGCGGATTTGGTTAGCTAAGATCCAGGACAACAAACTGTATTTTTTTTTGCATTCAAGGCCGGTTAACTATGGTGGGATTGATTTGGCTGACTAGCTAGCTACAGTCAGTAACGCTAACGTTGGCTAAAACAATAAAACATGTAGTCAACGTTATGTTTGCTTGTTAATAATTAGCTGGCTGGCTAGTGAGACACTAGCTCCTTGCTTGCATAGCAAGAGTCAATAATATGTCACATTGAATCATACATACAAGTTAGTGTTAATAGCTAGCTAAGTATTTGCATAAACGCTTTAAAGAATAAAACTAGACCTGCCAATTTCCAGGTTCATTCTTGCTCGAGCACACTACTCGACTCCATTGCTGCTGCCTTAAGAGTAGACGACGGTCCGTACTATGATGGATACTTGGGACTTCCCTACACCCCCCATTGCAGTTTAAAATGGTTACGCTTCGAACACACGGAACGTGTTTTACGCATAATAGTAAGCGGCATCATCTGGATATGTATGCAACAAAAGTTCAACATTCACACCGAACACAATGCATCTGCAACGTTTCAGTGGAAATTCATGTAATTCTGGTGTACCAAAATGCCAGACACTGTCGGTGATTTCGAAATATTAGGATATAGGGACGTCCCAAGGATACCAGATAGCACTGACCCCTAGACGACTGCGTAGCCACCAGCGGTTGTCACTAGATAACACAGCCACAAATTCAAAATTATGGCGAAACACCGCACATTTCTGCAATTTATCTTCTTACATTTTGATTTTAAATTAAGACCAAAAATTTAAAGCCAATTTTGACTTTGTACTTGTGGAATCTGACTTTGTGGCTGTGTTGACTAGTGATGACCCAGTCTGACGTAGCTTCAGTATTTCCATTGCAGGACTCTTAAGAAATATACTGAACAAAAATATAAACGCAACAATTTAAACGAGTTTACTGAGTTACAGTTCATATAAGGAAAACAGTCAATAGAAATTAAGGCCCTAATCTATGGATTTCACGAGTGGGCAGGGGCGCAGCCTGGGCTGAGAGGGCATAGGCCCACCCACTGAGGAGCCAGGCCCAGCCAATCAGACTGAGTTTTTACTCCACAAAAAAGGGCTTTATTACCGACAGAAATACTCCTCAGTTTCATCAGCTGTCCGGATGGCTGGTCTCAGACAATCCCACAATTGAAGAAGCCTGATGTGGAGGTTCTGGGCTGGTGAAGTTACACGTGGTCTGCGGTTGTCGGGCCGGTTGGACATACTGCCAAATTCTCTAAAATGACGGAGGCGGCATATGGTAGAGAAATTAACATTAGATTCTCTGGAAACAGTTCTGGTGGACATTCCTGCAGTCAGCATGCCAATTGCACGCTCCCTCAAAACTTGAGACAACTGTGGCATTTTGTTGTGTGACAAAACTGCACATTTTAAAGTGGCCTTTTATTGTCCCCAGGTGCTCCTGTTTAGTGATCATGCTGTTTAATCTGCTTCTTGATATGCCACACCTGTCAGGTGGATGGATTATATCGGTATATCGATTGTATGTCATCAATGACATCCAAAGCTTAGTTTGATCATGTGCTTTTTCAAACCGTGTTACAAAATGCGAGCTCCCACTGATTTCTCCGCGGTTCCGAAGCTTTCTTTGATTCCAAGCTGCCTTCAAACACCGACCTCTACTAGACACCGTACTTACAAATATACACCGAACAAACATAAATGCAACATGTAAAGTGTTGGTCCCATGTTTCATGAGCTGAAATAAATGATCACCAACATTTTCCAATAGAACAAAAAGCTTATTTCTCTCAAATGTTGTGCACAAAATTCACCTTACCTCATGTTTCAGCATGATAATGCACGGCCCCATATAGTAAGTTGAAAATGTCCCAGATCTTCCATGGCCTGCATATTCAGGCAATCTATGAGGAACTCAAACTGCTCCTTGGTGATCTGATTACCGCCTTCCCTCCAAAGGATAGGCTACAAAAATAAAATACAATAAATTGTTAAAACATACACTCCTACAAACTTTTTTAGGTTAAAAGACTATAAGATCACCCTATAGAATTTAGGAACAGCATTAGAATGTTTTTTTTTATTGACTGACTTCGCAAGATAGAAGTGCACAGATAAAATCCCAGACTTGACACAGGAGACAACACAGGACAAGTACAATGATACAATCTCAGCCTTTACCATGCACGCCTTACAAAAAAAATGATACAAATGTAACAACTTGCCATCTTGGTAAGGTTCCCGTTGTTGATGTAATTTGCCTCTTGCAGGAACTCCCCTGCAACAGCAATTAGATTGCTGGCCACCTCTTCATCAATCAAATGACCGCTTGCCCACCGAAGGCTCCGCAACATGGTCTCTAGCCTGAAAAATAGACCGCAGACCCGATTGGCCCAGTGACATTTTATTTTTATGTAGTTAACAACCCCTAAAGTGTGCTCTTGTCTAAACTGTGCCAACTTGCAGAGACTCTGACCTATGATGACAATTGTGCATTGACAGGCGATGCAGTTTTAACTAGCTACAAATACAAACTAGCTGAAAAAAATGGTTCTTCGTACAGACATCGCATAATTATAAATCCACAGATGGCTCGGAATGTTGATATTGGGCTGATAAGCATCAAAAAGAACAGAGTCAACCACTGAGAGCAAAAATTAGAGGTCACAATACAGACGTAGTCAAGATAGTAGAAACAACAACAACAGTTTGTCACATTGAAATTATTCTTCAATATCTCTCAAAACAGACATGCATCTTCAACAGCTTCCTCTCTGTTACTCTTGTACCGCCACGTACTGTGAGACTCCATCACTAAGTAACTGTATGACTGTGCTCCTTAAAAACAAGGCACACAATGGCTAACAGTCAATGGTATACATAGAAGCCTCAATCATGCTAGTTCATTTAGCTGTGCTGATCATTTGTATCATTGTCATCGGTTTACAAACGATTGAGTTATCACATGTCGGTTTTCAAAGGTATCAGGATGAATCAACTTCATAAATGTTTTGTGTCCTCGTTTAAGGGCATATAGACACTTTCAAGTCAAAACAAACAGGAATGTTTGGAATATACAGTGTGGTGATTACCTTGAAGATGATGCAATTGTGATAACATGACTTCTTTTGTGGTCTTTGTGTGTAAAATGTGAAGCTGACATCATGTTAACGATCATTCAATTGTCAAACTTCAAAATATCAATATTGCATTAACCGTAATATGATCCTGTGAGCATTATTGTGATGCCACCCACATTCATCTTTTGATTTACTTTCATTCATGAACCTTGAGTGAGAAGTAACCTGGTCCCAGATCTGTTTGTGCTATCATGTCAACTCCTTGTCATCTTTGGCATTACAAAAAGTGGCAAGGAGTGGCATGATGGCAAAAACAGACTGGTACCCAGGCTAAGTGGAAAGGTATTGTAGTGTATTCCAGTTGTGCATATGTGAAATGTATGTATTCACGTGTAATAACTGGACATTCATTCTCTCTTTAAAACTTCTTAAGGCTAGGGGGCAGTATTCGGACGTTCGGATGACTGACGTGCCCAAAGTAAACTGCCTGTTACTCAAGCCCAGAAGCTAGGATATGCATATAATTGGCAACATTGGATTGGAAAACACTCTGATGTTTCTAAAACTGTTAAAATAATGTATGTGAGTATAACAGAACTGATATGGCAGGCGAAAACCCGAGGAGAATCCATACAGAATTATTTTTTTGAGGTCACCACCCATTCAAATGCTTGTCTACGGGATATTCAAAGGAATTCCTCCCAGATTGCAGTTCCTATGGCTTCCACTAGATGTCAACAGTTTTTAGAAAGGCTTTCAGGCTTGTTTTTAGAAAAATGAGTTAATAATTTTAGTTTTTCAAGGTGGCTCTCATTTTGGACTGTAGTCTTGTAGTCTTGTGGCACGTGTGGATGCGGGCGCGCACTTCGTTATTTATCTCCGGTATTGAACATATGTATGTATGTCTTCCTAGCACCATAAAATACCGCTATGAATTACCATTTTTTTCTAAGGCGTCAAACTGCCGACGCGTTCACGTCACATTCATGTCACGTGACACATACACGTCATGTAGACGTAGTGCACACGTCATGTAGACGTAGTGTTCACGTCGTGTAACGTCACGTGTCAGTTTGCTTGTAAGTTTATTATGAAATATCTTACCATGAACGCCTTAAAAACGTCTACATGTACAAAAAAAAATGTCATTGCCAGAGTAATCTAATCAATTTCATTTGTCAATTTAGCTAAAATAGGCATATCACCTCAATACAAAAATTATTAGGCTAGTTGATATTTCAGCCAGCCACCATTACTGTGTAGATATGCCTATTTCTCACATCAATACAGACACAAGGGCTTCTTTGTTGGAGGTAGCCCTATTCAGAAATAAGGGATAGTCAAGGTCTCTAGTGGCACATTCAAAACAACTCGGAAATCGTCAATCTCTGACTTCCGACTTCTGTGCGTTCAAGACAACAGGGAACTCGGAAAAAAACGAACTCAGACTGGGATTTCATTTTTTGGAACGGTCATCCAACGGTCATCCAGAAACTCTGGAAACTCTGGCATCTTTCTCTGACCTGAAAATCACTGATATCATGATTTGACCTCGTCCCCCCCTACCGCAAAATACCAAAAAGATAGAATCGTATGTGTCTATGCATAGACCAAACAGTTTAACAGATAAATACTTTTTAATTAATTTCAGTGCAGTTGCATTCTTATGCATAACTTTAGCCTAAACAGAACCGAAAACACGTCGCACTCAGCAAAGAAATCTGCATGCTCATTGAAAATACACTACCTGCATAATGGGGCTTGTGCCAGATCCTCCAGCAATGCAATATTTGCCATTTTGGACAAGTCACAATGCCTCAGTGTTGCCTTTTATATTATTTAACTGGTTTAACTAAATTGCCTCCAACATTACATTCCACTCTTTCTAATTAACTTTATTCAATTAGGCTTAAATGGTTTCATGTTTATGTATTCGATAGCATCCTAAGAAAACTATTAGTAGCTTAAGTGTCTATAAAAGAAAAATTAACTATTATTATATTAACTTTTTTCGTCATAGTTTATGATTTGGGTCCGGTATGTCAATCCTTTCTCCATTTGGTGGATGGCATTTCATTAGCAGTTTGACTTTTCTACCACATGGTCAGAGGTCCGCTTAAATTTTTACACACATTCTCAAGTATAAGTACAAATGGATATATCCCACTTTGCTTAGAAATGATCGCACGCATGGTTTACGAACATTTCTATTTGTATGCAACGTTAATAAATGAGGGCCCTGACTTTTCCCCACGTCATATTTGTTACCGATCAGGCTAATGTATTCCTGTTAATGTTACTTGCCATCTTCTGCTTTTTATGAATAAATAGACATTGGGGTAAAAAAAAATGTATATTTTAATGACCCCCCTCCACACATTGTTACTTACCTTGCTGATCCCAAAGTCATCCAATTTCCACTCCATTCATATGCAAATACATTTGATTCATACACTGGCTTGTCTGTCTGGGATGTTTTCACTTTAAACAGGCCTTCCCTTATCTACGCAGAAATAATATTATGATTTTATTTTTTACAAATCATAGCTACAACAATGAATAATATTGAGCTAACAAATAATAAATAAATTACAATTTACAATAATAAACACCTCATGAAACACCTGTGAATACCAAGCTGGCAATATTTTAAATTTAAATAAAAAATATGTATATTTTTTTGGTACGTGTGTCCGTTTACTTTCACAGATTTGTTTTGCACACTCACATGGCAATCAGACTGAAATACTGAATTCTGGCGTGTGGAATGGAGAGGGGGTGGGTGCTGTGTGGATGGGAGATTCAGCCTGTCACTTGTTTTCAACAGGCAGTCAGTCTAGGAAGGGGGACTCGAAGAGGGAAACTGCAAAGTCCAGGCGCTGCTGCTCTCTTTGTTCTGAGTGTTTGCAGTGCTAGTGTTTTTAGCTTATCTGTGCATCTCACATTATGTGCCCAGTAAGATCATTTTCTTGCTCTTTCTCAGCAGATAATGACCACATGACAATAAGAGTAGCTGATGCAATGAAAAGTTGGAGGGTGGTTGGTAAAGGAGGATCAGGTGGATCCATGTCTGGGTTTTAGGCAGAACCCCTAGGTCCTGGAGAACAGGAGCAGAGTGAAGGGAACAGGGTAGGAGACAGACGTTAACAAGCAAACACACAGGTTGCAGGTTTATCAGGTACTGTATGTAAAAATACAGTTATTGAATGATTTAATTTAAATGTTTGATTAAATATGCAATAATGTTAAAAGGATACCTGTCTGTAATTTTTTATGTCAGTGGGCTTGATGTGGGAGGTAAGGGATGGTCCCTGGAAAAGATAGAGAAACTCCAGGGTGGTGTCATGACCCCCATGACCCCCATACACCTTAACAGTACCTACCTGGAAGTGGCGGTTACTTAACGTGACCCAGTGGTTAGCCTTGAGATGGACTATTTGGAGAAACCCCTGGGCCAGTTTTGGTACTTCTGACAGTATGGCGATACCACCCAATGAGAAGGCAAATGCAAATAGTTATCATCTGAGATTTGTATATTTACCTTAACGGATGGGGACCCCAGCTAGAAGCGAAAGAGCAGCAAGGTTTCCCAGGTCTCGCCTTCCTTTTGTCCTTCTTCCAAGCCAAGTCATTTGCCCGGATGTCGAAGCACTTGGTCCCCTTGATTCTCATCTGGTGGCTTTCCTTCTGTTTCTCCTGTGCCTTGTCCATGTACAGTCTCACCTTGATTGATAATAGAAATAAATGCAATTATATTTTCACATTATTAAATATACATCTCTTGGAAGGCCAGAAAATAAATAACTGGGGACAATAATTTTTACCTGGTCAAAAATCTCCACATCCTTCTCATCCCATGCCTGAAGGTGGTCCTCGAAGGTGTTCTGATCTGGTTTGACACATCTATCACATCAGGTGGAGTTTCAGTGACCTCAAAGTACGTTGTACAAAAATAGCAATAGAAAAAAATCACTAGCGCTAAGTCAATCACACAATTTTTATACTACAGTATATGCAATAATTGTATATACAATTGCATTGTCTACCTCAGTAAACAGCTGTGGCTCCTGTCCGTACATCAGGCGATAGGGTGAGAACTCTGGAGGCCTGGACGCTACCGTTGTGTGCAACGATAATTACCTTCAGATTGTCTTCCCACCATTCCCACCATCCAAAGTCCATCCATGGCAGTCCATCCAAACCTGGAGTCACCATACAGCTACACATGATATATTGTACTCAAATGTCAATTTCAAAAACAAACGCTAAATTATTGAAGGCCTATGCAAAATAATGCTACAACCATTACATTATTAACCGCTGACATTCTCTGACACCAACTAGCCTAGAGCTAACCAACACTTAGCCAAGCTCAATTTGGTTAGCATCAAGCTAGCAAACTGTTAAACTCTTATTCTTGTACTAATATTCACATATTTACATAATACCTAAAGTAAACTGAGCCTTTGTTAATAGAAAATAAAACTTTGGTGAAAAAAAAGTACAGAAAGTTCAGACGCCATCTTAATCCTTTCTCTTACATGTGAACCATTAGCAACTTCGCAAACCCCATTACTTTACAATGGGAAAAATACCAACCAGTTTTTCACTCTGTGAAAACTCCCTTCAATTGCCTTCAAACATCACCAAACTCATGGTCTGTCTAATTAACCATGTTACCTCAATATTTTGAGTCACATGGCACTTTTGCACATTATATACCTGAATTAATAGAGTAAAATGATGAGATGGAGAAATGTTCATTTTCAGTAATAGTCATTCTCCAAGATTGAAGAAGAAATCTCCAAGATCTCACTAACTCACTCCATTGGCATCACAGCTCCCCCTAGCGGTAGTAATCACATACATAACATTTAAATACCTGGGAGGCCTTTTCTTTACAGAAAACCACAGAACCACCACTGCAATATAGGCCTACACTCAGAAGGTGCTATCTACAAACTAAAATGAATCTTCCACCGTCCCCATAGGAGAACCCTTTATTGGTTACAGGTAGAACCCCTTCCACAGAGGGTTCTACATGGAACCAAAAAGACTTCTCCCTGGAACCAAAAAGTGTTCTCCTTTGGTGACAGCCACAGAACCATGTTGGAACCCCTTTCTCAAAGAGTGTACTCGAAAAGTTTAACCTGTTAAGTTTACACCATTTAATTCTGTACTCAAACATCTGCCTGGTATTCGAGATAACACGCAACATAGCACCATCACCTTTGAAGGTTTTTGTCAACCTCTGCTCAGACTTAAATAGCAGTGTTCCAAGAACCTCCACCAGGGGTGACTGTAGTATCCTCAAAGGAATAAAAAGGAGACGAGGGCACCCCCACTCATTTTAGATCCCATGGGGTCTTTATTTTCATACTGTATGCTCTCACTCTCATCACTATCTACTTTGCCCTTTTCTCGTGTCTTTTCTTGGAACGCCATCCATACACAACACACACTACTTGTTTACATTTCTCACATTTTAGGCTTCCAGCTTTGACCTTGGATGGATCATGTTGCAATGAGATGGGCACAGAGGTATGCATGTACAGTCCTTTTCAGTGTGCTGGCAAATTAATTGAACAGGAGAAGAGGATGTGGTTGCTTGTAGAGGGAGAGCTGTGTGGGTGGTGGGTAGAACAGCTACAGTGACGCTGATTGGTTGCTCTGGCTCATCACTTCTTGGCTAAAAGAAAGATAGATTTAGAAATTAGTTCGATCTTGCTCAAACAGTTCAACAGCTGAAAAGCCTTCATTAACATACTCCCAGAGATAGCAAGACATTCAATATTCACTGAATGAAGTAGCCTACCCATCCCCATTTACAATTTCATTCATCAATTAAATAAGTTATACCATAGCACATTCAATGACATTACTATTGTAGATTATATACTACTCCAGTATCTTTATTTATTTTTTATTTTACCTTTATTTAACTATGCAAGCTCAGTTAAGAACAAAAAACAGTGGGTTAACTGCCTTGTTCAGGGGCAGAAAAACAGATTTTTACCTTGTCAGCTCGGGGATTCAACACTCTAACCACTAGGCTACTTGCCGCCCCTACCTTGTGCAATACCATAATCATTGAATGAAGTAGCGTACCCATCCACATTTCTAATTTAATTAATAATTCAGATGAATAATACAAGCACATAGTTACATTATTTTAGAATAGGCTACTCTTGTATCCACACTATATTAGGACACTGTTATGATTTCATTGGTCTTGTCAGGCATGATTTTAAGGTCTTCGATTGAAGTTGTGTATCGTACCTTGTTCCCATCTTCAGTGAAAAGTAGTTATACATCCCCCATTCAATATAGTTTGAGTGTGAATGTGTAGGCCTAGTGACAATTGAAAAATAAACCCATAGCTTCAGCACACAATGACTTGTAAGGATAGTGTATTACAATGTAAAATATGTAAATATCCTATTGCACCACGTCTGTATATGTCTTATGTAGCAAAGTTTGAAATAGTGTTTTTTACATTAGATAAAAGTAGAGACTCAGAGCTATAAAATTGTATATCATACAGTACAGTTGAGGAACAATGAGAACATAATTTTGCTTTGAAAGCTGGAGAGAGCTTCTTTGTCTATACCCATCCATTGTTCACACCTCATAAGGATGGGACCCCTTTTAACAAATTTAAATTGCCTAAAATGACATACTCAAATCTAACTGCCTGTAGCTAGGACCTGAAGCAAGGATATGCATATTCTTGATACCATTTGAAAGGAAACACTTTGAAGTTTGTGGAAATGTGAAATCAATGTAGGAGAATATAACACATTAGATCTGGTAAAAGATAATACACATATTGTTTTTCCCATCGTCTTTAAAATGCAAGAGAAAGGCCATAACATCACATAGTAGATTAGGTGCAATTTAGATGTTGGCTACCAGAACAGCAGTGTGTGTGCAAAGTTTCAGACTGATCCAGTGAAGCATTACATTACTGCACAACATTTTGAATCAGGTCTACCCAAATGTGCCGAATTGGTCAATTGATACATTTCCAAGAACATAACTACAGAGAACATACAAAAATCTTTTGGTAATAAAAAATGTACATTTACGCACTCCCAGGGTGTGGGGCCATAAAAGAAGGGGCTTCAAACTGTAGAACCCAGTTCCTACATTTGAATACAAAAATTGATTTTATCAAACAAAACTAGGCCACTTTTTATCTCGGAGACCCTCAGGATGACAAATCAGAGCAAGATTACTGAATGTAAGAACATTATTTACCTTTAGAGGTGAACGTATCAAACCAATTAGCGTGATAAAAGTTTGTTGTTGTGCACTCTCCTCAAACAATAGCATGGTCTTTTTTCACTGTAATAGCTACTGCAAATTGGACAGTACAGTTAGATTAACAAGAATTTAAGCTTTCTGCACATTTAAGACATGTCTGTCCTGGGATTTTGTCCTGGAAAATAGGCTGTTACTTACGTCATTCTAGTCAGCAACAACCGTCCCGGTATAGGGACAGCGATCATATAGAGGTTTAAGCTTTAGCCCAACCCATCTCTTTAATAAATATTTTTCAAGCTAGGGCCTATTTTTCTCCACTTCCTGTCTGACTCACATGCCCAAAGTAAACTGCCTGTTACTCAGGCCCAGAAGCCAGGATATGCATATACAGTGGGGCAAAAAAGTATTTAGTCAGCCACCAATTGTGCAAGTTCTCCCACTTAAAAAGATGAGAGAGGCCTGTAATTTTCATCATAGGTACACTTCAACTATGACAGACAAAATGAGGGAAAAAAATCCAGAAAATCACATTGTAGGATTTTTTATGAATTTATTTGCAAATTATGGTGGAAAATAAGTATTTGGTCAATAACAAAAGTTTCTCAATACTTTGTTATATACCCTTTGTTGGCAATGACAGAGGTCAAACGTTTTCTGTAACTCTTCACAAGGTTTTCACACACTGTTGCTGGTATTTTGGCCCACTCCTCTATGCAAATCTCCTCTAGAGCAGTGATGTTTTGGGGCTGTTGCTGGGCAACACGGACTTTCAACTCCCTCCAAAGATTTTCTATGGGGTTGAGATCTGGAGACTGGCTAGGCCACTCCAGGACCTTGAAATGCCACGTTTCATCTTCAATGCCTTTGCTGATGGAAGGAGGTTTTCACTCAAAATCTCACGATACATGGCCCCATTCATTCTTTCCTTTACACGGATCAGTCGTCCTGGTCCCTTTGCAGAAAAACAGCCCCAAAGCATTATGTTTTCATCCCCATGCTTCACAGTAGGTATGGTGTTCTTTGGAATCTTTGTCCTCCAAACACGACAAGTTGAGATTTTACCAAAAAGTTATATTTTGGTTTAATCTGACCGTATGACATTCTCCCAATCTTCTTCTGGATCATCCAAATGCTTTCTAGCAAACTTCAGACGGGCCTGGACATGTACTGGCTTAAGCAGGGGGACACGTCTGGCACTGCAGGATTTGAGTCCCTGACGGCGTAGTGTGTTACTGATGGTAGGCTTTGTTACTTTGGTCCCAGATCTCTGCAGGTCATTCACTAGGTCCCCCCGTGTGGTTCTGAGATTTTTGATCACCGTTCTTGTGATCATTTTGACCCCACGGGGTGAGATAAGGCGTGGAGCCCCAGATCGATGGAGATTATCAGTGGTCTTGTATGTCTTCCATTTCCTAATAATTGCTTCCACAGTTGATTTCTTCAAACCAAGCTGCTTACCTATTGCAGATTCAGTCTTCCCAGCCTGGTGCAGGTCTACAATTTTGTTTCTGGTGTCATTTGACAGCTCTTTGGTCTTGGCCATAGTAGAGTTTGGAGTGTGACTGTTTGAGGTTGTGGACAGGTGTCTTTTATACTGATAATAAGTTCAAACAGGTGTCTTTTATACTGATAATAAGTTCAAACAGGTGCCATTAATACAGGTAACGAGTGGAGGACAGAGGAGCCTCTTAAAGAAGAAGTTACAGGTCTGTGAGAGCCAGAAATCTTGCTTGTTTGTAGGTGACCAAATACTTATTTTCCACCATAATTTGCCAATAAATTCATTAACAATCCTACAATGTGATTTTCTGGATTTTTTTTTCTCATTTTGTCTTTCATAGTTGAAGTACCTATGATGAAAAGTACAGGCCTCTCATCTTTTAAGTGGGAGAACTTGCACAATTGGTGGCTGACTAAATACTTTTTTGCCCCACTGTATACACACACACACACACACAGACATAGGCTATGGTCGTTCTCATACAAACAAACAGACCCTCACTCACAATCTTTATATTTTGCAAAAAAAATGTAAAAACAATCACAAATAATATGTTATATTAATTTCAAACAATGACATTAGCATGAGAGCAACTTACCAGTCCAAAACAATGTCCTCTCCATTAAAAAAATATGCCTCAGTTTCAGAGTCTTCAAAATGGAGTCTTCAAAAAACAGATCTGTCTCACTTTCACAATGAATTTCCTCTAAAATTGTTTCTACATTTGTATATCTAGTCTTAGAATTAGCTTTCCTTGACTTATTCGCCATGATGTTGGATAAATAAACAGCTGAAGATGCAAGTCACCGAAATACTGTTGTGCGTAATAAGCTTTGCTCCTTCACGGTTGAATTGGCAATGGCGAAAGAACGGTCTTTACGCCAGCGTTCAATGGAAAGGTTTGTCTTACAACAAAGAATCATGGGATATTGCCGTTTACCTCTGCTCATTGGCTATCCACCCAGCTAGATTTCAAGATGATCAGTGGCCATTGGGTTAAAATACAGTCAATCAACGAGACAGTGGTCATATAATTGGTGCACAATGGGTTCGTCACTTGTTGTCTTCCAATCGTTTGGATTAGCAAGATTCTAGGCTTTCGAACCATGTGAGACACTTGTATTTTCATGAATGTTTAATATGACTATTTATGTAGCGATCACCGTATGTTGTCGAATTTAATCCCGCTAACGGGTTCGGTGCGCAGAGAGGTTAACTTGCTAGCTTGTTTGTTAACTTACTTCCAGACACAAATGAGAGAACAGCTCACTGAACATTACTCGCCCTAGCTGAACTGGTTAGGCTGTTATGTTAACCAGAGCGTTGGTGACTGCCACTGTGCTGTCAGATTGTCCGTTCGAAAATTCAGAGCATTTCGCTCTCAACGTTCTGACCATAACAGCAGTCAAGCACCCAAGCTACCTGGCTAACATTGGCTAGCTACTTCCAGACCCGAATGAGAAAACACCCCACTCTGACCATTTTACTCGCCCTAGCAGAGCTAGTTAGGCTGACACACTCAGATGAGAGTCTTTTGTTAAGACATGTAGCTAGCTAAACAATGAACCATAATCCCAGCTCATGACGTTACTACGCTACATGAATCTGCAGGGAGCTAACCAATCAGGTTCAATGTTAGCTAGCTAACATTAGGCTATAACTAGTCAAGCAAATGGCTCTGAGATACCGAATAATAAGATCATACACGTAATGTTAGCTAGCGGGCCACTTTCTGTCAAAATTTTAAACATGTAATATCTGAAAGTCTAGCGAGTTACATTATCTTACCTATATACATCATGGATGGCCGCGTCTCCTGTCGGATGCCATGGTTGCCCTTAGTTTGAAGATGTAATCCGGAGACAGGCTTTTTTTCTCCATCTCCTTAGCCAGCATACTCAAATTTCATTGATTTCAAAACTCGGTCCTCCAGAATGTGGAGAGCATACACGTAACGTTAGCGAGCTAACAGTACACTCAAACTTGACATTAGGCTTATCCAGTTTTACTATGTGATACATAAAAAAGCTGTTTTAGATAGGATTACCTAGACACACAGACCAGCTCAAATAGATAAATGGGTGCTATTTGGCAGACCAATCCAAACTCACCTCTGGGCATGTCCAGCCCACTCATTATTTCAGACAATCATGGCTAACGGGAAGGTTGCTGACTTTTTCTGTGGCTAAACCAACTAGGCTAATTTTGATTTAAAAAAAACATATGTTCTAACAGCTCTCTGTGAAGTAGTGACCTGTGACATATTCCTAGTTTCCTGAAACTGGCCACATATTTTATTTTACAATTTAATTAACCCATGAAATAAATAATACTAGCACATCAAATTGCATTATTATTGTACACCAGCCTATTCCCCTATCGACACATTAAATAGTATTGCCTAAGTGCTTTCGACAATACGTTATCAACTCGTTTTCAATAAAAAGTAATTATTTTCATATTAACCAAATTTGCCTTATCAACACAGTAGGCCTATATTTCCTATCGATATCACAACTTAAATATAGCCTACTTACTACTCAATCGGATCAGGGAGATCTTGATAGTTTCCTTAGAGTCGTTGAAAATAATTATCTGGGGCAGACACTCTCGAAAATCGCTTCTGTCGCTTGTAAAAAAACAAAACAAAATGAATGTCTGTGTCGCCGCCGAGCTCTCAAATAATCTCTCACTCTATGAACAGTCACTGCAATCCAGATTCCTTAGGATGTCTCTACCCTGAACCCTAAACTATAACCCCTAACTAACACTAAACTTAACCATTTTACATGTATAGTTGATTGAGGGAGGGATATCCCAACAATCCTGAATAGCACGGACCCCCTGGGAACACCTATGAACTCCTCTATTTGACTGAAAGCCATGGACACAACTCTTATTGGTTGTCTGATGTAGGTTACTGGGAACTGGTAACAACAGAGTCTGTGATTGGCTATACAGCGAGATAAGATAACATACCATGCGATGTTAGACAGATAACCTATAGATTGGACATAATCTTTTCTAGGCAATTAGGGATAACAGGATAGCAATAACAGGAAATACACAAGCCATAGGCTACACTATAGCTCAAGGTGGCTACTTCGGAATGTCGGCGTGCACGGGAAAAACTGTAAATTTGTAACATTTATGGTTGAGATTTAATTAATATAAACTATGCATGTTCGTTGCACATGCCAAGTCAGTCAGAAGTTCAATGGACAGCCACGTGGTAGTATGGTTGACTAGGCTTAATTCTGGCACATATCACCCCCATAGTGCAGGTAAACGTTTTTAATGTCATTACTGTCAGCTCCACAACCAGCTGAAGCGATGCGCTCCCTTTCAACCACCAATTTCATGGCACCGTTTGTTTGCGCATGGCCAGTTGCTCTCTAGGTCTTTCGGTCCCCCTCGAAACAACCGGCATCTTTGCACTGCACTACAACATCTTATCACTGGAGCGTCAACGCTTGGGGGTAGGTCCATTTTTGTGTTTAATATTGATATATCAATAGAGTAGGCTGTCTTTTTTTGGATAGGATGTTTATAATATTATTGTAGTGTATGCGGTTCTTGTTGAATAGTCCTCTTTAATTGATTGATACTTAGATATAGATAGGCGATATACTACCGGTCAACATACCTAATTTAATCCAATACATAGGCGACGTTTTTGTGATGGGAATCAAGGTCATGCCAGGGTTGATTTTGCGCTGTTTTTAAAGACGATTAAACCCCTATCATGGGCAGAAATAGAAGGTATTTCATGAAATGTAAATCATATAAAAATGTGTCAGTCGCCCACTGTTATTGGTATATGTCGCATATATTGTCACAGACCCTTATCAAACTGTTAGATAATCTGCTAATTGTAGGCTGAACTGATAATGAAAAGTCTGTTCTTGTTAACATATCAACGTTTTTTGAAGCCTTGACTTTCTCCACCCAGTTTAATGATAATCAGAGCAGCTGTGTTACCAGTCGCACTACATGGTCTTCCTTCTAGGTTAGAGGGTGGGAGGGATGCATTCATTCCCATAAATAGCCTACAATCAGTGACTTGAGTGAAGTGTTTTTAAGATGCATAATGTCAGTATAAGGATAGCCTCTAGATGAATCTGAGAACATATTTTGGTAAGACTTTTAATAACACTGCTAGTTTAACTCCAAGCACAGAAATTATTTTGCTTAGAATTAATCATGCAAACACTTTGTGGCACAGAGTCAGTGAGATTCAAAGCTATTTCATGTCCTCTATCCATGGAATTAATCCACTGAGACAGCAGGATGTCATTTTAGTCTATTAACCCGGACCCCATTTCAAAGGGAAAAAAGTGCTCATTAAAATCAGGTGTGGCTAATTAATGGGCGTGGCCAGCACACCTGAACACACTTAACAGGGTAGAGGATAGAGAGTTTTGTTGACACTGAGAATGGAATGTATATGTTTTTAAATAACATTCTTATAAATGTTTTCTTGTGGTTTTTATGGAAACTTTTCTTAATTTTCTGAGAACATGACTTTTGAACCATGAGGAATCCTGCTGAAAATGTTGTGCTGAAGTACTGAAATTCCCACAGAAGAACGTTGTTTCTAAATGTTCTCTAAACATTTTGAGATCATTACTTTAAACATGAGGAAACATTGTGCTGAAATTCCCACTTAAGGTTCTCAGGATGTCATGTACTAGTTGGGACGTCTCACTCCATGACCAAGGTTGACACACTTCAACGCTTTGTTGTTTTGTTATGGCTACATGTTATTTTATTGCTTTTGAATAAAGATATATATGGCTTAAAATTAGATTTAAATTGTATTTATATTTCACAAAATATTGCGGACTATTCAAATTTGAGCGGCAGACACCGCATGCATGATAGCTATGCAGCCTGTTAATGCTATTTCATAATTTAAAATATTCCTGCAGGTATTTGGCAAAATAAGGAAGGGTGGCCAAATCATGACCTGAGCAGATCGACTGAATTTCGATGGAGTCTTTGAATGCCGTAGAGCTCTGTGAATTGGGGGATGGCGACAAGCCCGCTACCTGCGAGGTCACTACAACTCCGCGAAAAGCTACCCAGTCAAGACCTCGGACAGTAGCTAGCACTGGAATCGAGAACATGTCATATCAGGACGAGGAGCACGAGACGAGGTTCAGTCCCCAGGGAGCAGACAGCTCGAGTGTTCATCGGTCCACGTCTAATGACAGGGGCTATCAGTCACAACCCCGGCCTTTCCAGCGAGATGAGCTGTCACACCGCTCTGAGGCGGGACATGAGACTGACTTTAAAAACCATTCACTCGACTACGGTTTCCTATTTGCCATGGTGTTCTTGGTGAGTGGAATTGTACTGGTGGTCATTGCCTACACCATTCCCCGAGAGGCTAAGGTCAACCCAGACCTGGTGTCAGCCCGTCAGATGGAGAAACTGGAGATGTACTACACACAACTGGGCTCGCACCTCGACAAGTGTATCATAGCAGGCCTGGGACTGTTGACTCTAGGGGGAATGCTCTTGTCCATCTTGCTAATGGTGTCCATATGCAAAGGTGAGCTGTACCACCGGAGGACATTTTTCCAACCCAGGAAAACATACGGGTCGATTCACCTCCGGATGAGACAGTTGGGCGAGGGGGAAGAATCTCTGTTTGAATGTGAACTTAGCCACACTGGCACCACAGCTCTAGCCACTAGGCCTACAGATGGAACACAGGTGCACAGTGGCACCCAACAGGAGTAGCACAATACGAGCACGTTTCTATCCACAGACCTATTTCAAGGGTTGTAATCATTACTTAACGGGCTTTGTAAAAAAGTGAAGCCAGCAAGGTAAGCCGACTGTGGTTAAGACTATATAAGAGCACATTTGGAAATGCACATCATGTATTGTTAGATGTAGGATCAAGTCAGAGACTGAAATAGATAGGCTATGAAAAGCACAATGGGCACCCTTGAGGAATGAATAGGATAGGCTAACTTGACATGCTGCAAATAATGGCTATCGGACTCTTTAAGAATTGAATATACAGTATTTCTGGATATCATAAATGAACAAAACATGTACAATATGTATAGACCTACAAATGTTATTTACATGACATTTTAGTCATTTAGCAGACACTCTTATACAGTAGTGAGTGCAGACATTTTCGTATTTGTTCGTACTGGTCCCACGTGAGAATCGAACCCACAACCCTGGCATTGCAAGTGCCATGCTCTACAAACTGAGCCACACGGGACATTATTATCATGTAAGGATACAACATGCCTTAAACTTAGTCACTGTAAACATACCAAGCTCCTGTGAGCCAATAAGCCAAGGTAAATATGTAGCAACTCACTGGAACCACTTAATCTATTGGATTTTTATTATAACATGATCTTGGTAAGAATATACAGCAGCACAAACAAACAAAAATCCAAGCAAGTGAAATGTTTAGATTTGCATTAGAGGCTTTTGGACAGGTTTTTGATTAAGAAAACCAAAGATTTTATTTCATAATGATGTAGAAATATATACCAAATTTGGAAAACTAGAAACAACTTTTACATCAGAATGTCTTAAGGGGAGGATGTCCGCACAATCATCCCAGTGGTTTGGACAAATATAGCCTTTATCTTTATAAAAACATCAGTCATTCGGTAAAACAGTCATCTAAAGTTAATAATGGAAGTGTAGGTGTGAATTTCTCTCTCTCGGGCTCTTGCTCTCATGCTTTCTTTTTTAAAATCAGCCAGTTTAACACCAGCACATAAGTAATTTATGTATTATAAATATTAAATCAAATCAAAGTTTGTCACTTCGCCGAATACAACAGGTGTAGACTTGACAGTGAAATGCTTACTTACAGGCCCTAACCAAGAGTGCAATTTTTAAGTAAAAAATAGGTATTAGGTGAACAATAGATAGGTAAAGAAATAAAAGACAGTGAAAAATAACAGTAGCGAGGCTATATACAGTAGTGAGGCTATATACAGTAGCGAGGCTATATACAGGCACTGCTTAGTCAGGCTAATTGAGGTAGTATGTAGAGGTAGTATGTACATGTAGGTATGGTTAAAGTGACTGTATATATGAGAAATGGAGAGTAGTAGTAGTAGAGTAAAAGAGGGGGTGGTGGGTGGCGGGACACAATGCAGAGTCCGAGTCCTTTAGTTGACATTTGGCAAACTCCAAGCAGGCTGTCGTGTGCCTTTACTGAGGAGTGGCTTACGTCTTGCCACTCTACCATAAAGGCCTTATTGGTGGAGTGCTGCAGAGATGGTTGTCCTTCTGGAAGGTTCTCCCATCTCCAGAGGAACTCTGGAGTGCTGTCAGAGTGACCATTGGGTTCTTGGTCACCTCCCTGACCAAGGCCCTTTTGCCCCAATTGCTCAGTTTGGCCGGGCAGTCAGCTCTGGGAAAAGTCTTGGTGGTTCCAAACTTCTTCCATTTAAGAATGAAGGATGAACAATGGAAACCAGATGCACCTGAGCTCAATTTCAAGTGTAATAACAAAGGGTCTGAATACTTATTAAGGTATTTCTGTTTTTTATTCTTTATACATTTGCCAAAAACTCTAAAAACCTGTTTTCGCTTTGTCATTACGGGATATTTTGTGTAGGTTGATGAAGAGTTTATTTATTTAATTCATTTTAGAATAAGCCTGTAATGTAACAACATTTTTGATGAAGTCGAAATGGGCCTGAATAATTTCTGAGTGCATGTGGTGGTACAAGAGTAACAAAGAGGACACTGTTGAAACTGCATATGTATTTTGTGAGATAATGTCAAAATCCAATGCCTCATGACAATTTAAGAATAATTTCAACGTGACAAACTTTTGTTTCTTCTCTCTCAACTCTACGTCTCTTGTGTCCTCTTTATTTTTCCTCTGTGGTTGACTTTTGTTGCTTATCAGCACCATATAAACATTCAGAATCCTCTGTGTATTTAAATAAGACTGTCCTGTGATAGAATTGGTTATCTGATTGATAGAGGCAGTGGAACACAGGTAGGTTTTTCTACAGTGTATTGAATACTTCTTGTATCCTTTTTGAATACCTTGATTTTTCAATGTAGCTGCAGTGCCATTATGCAGTGCCATCATACTTTGGTAGAGAGCCCCTTTGGAAGTTTTGTGCATATTTTCCATGGTGACCATCTGGCTAGTTCGGGGTCAATTCCATTGACTGATTTGAAATGGAATTGACCGACCCCAATTTAGGGCTGGTCTATTCCTTTAATGAACTTATTGAGCACATCTCATGTAAGATGGTATCAAGGGTCAGGGGTCACTATGTCAGAAGACAGTGAGATGAGTGGGCAGGTATAGGCTACTTTTAGTTTTCCACTTGCCAATATGACGACCAGTTAAATCCCAATGGCATTAGAAGGCACATAGGCCTGGGGTTTAGCATGTCTGACAAGTTAAACTCCCTGATCCTATTATTGTAGGCTGTGGAGCTGCAGATAAAGGGACATTTGCTGAAATGCAGGACACACAAATACTAGAGAGGTAACAGAGAACCTGAATGGAAACGGTGGGACAACTACTGAAAAAGCCCACTATTGACTGAATGCAGAGTGCAATCCAGAATGGATACTGTACACAGAGTATGTTTGCCTGTTACTCCAGTTTAATTCAGACAGATGCCTTGGGTCAGATCCCCTAGGTTTTCCTTTGGGTGTTTTCACCATAGAAATATAATTATTAAAACATTGAGTGTATACCCATGAGTGATCCAGTCAAATTGCTGTGGTCTGAAGGGGTTTTGTCCATTCTAGGAATTATATTTCTATGGTTTTTACTGTAATTCCTTCTGTTCATTGTTATGGGTCTGTGATAATACATATAAACCCTAGAACTGACCATTGAGGTGAATTGATTGATAGATTTAGATTCAAATGAAAACAAAAAAATGAATTAGATAGAGAAGCTAACTATTCTCGCCAACTATCATAGAATCAAGAACTGTGTCCACTCCATATGCTCCATTTCTACTAGGGCAAGCTCTTAGAATGCATCATCATAACAGGACACAACATCATAATTGGAAACAACCTCTGCCACTGACTAACATGCTGCTGAACAAGACCTTAGCTTGTCCCTATAGTGATATGCATAGTAAACATATATGACAGAGAAGAGTAATGAATGTCTCTCCCTGTGTCTTGTCCCTCTGAGGCTCCGTCCCACATGGCACCCTAGTGCATCTGATTCAATCAGATCGAGCGTTAACATGCGCTGGCCGACATCCGCATAGTGGTTGTTTTACCGGTGTTGGAGGTGTAACTGTGCTATGAGCTGACAAATCGGTGAGTGGCTACTCCTGTGTGTCACCAACCACTCCCTTTCTTATTATCCCTTTCATATTAGAAGTTCAAATGGTGATATAAAGTGTAGGTTCTATCGTTGATTGAAATAATGACAGCCATGTTTTCACGTTAATTTGGATGTTGAATAAAGTGGATGAAGTGCCTTCAGAAAGTATTCACATCAAATGTCGATATAAAGTGTAGGTTCTATCCTTGATAGAAATAATGACAGCCATGTATTCACGTTCATTTTAGATGTGTGTGTGTGTGTGTGTGTGTGTGTGGGGGGGGGGGTTAAAGTTCCTTCAGAAAGTATTCACATCCCCTTGACTTTGTCCACATTGTTGTTTTCCAGTCTGAATTAAAAATGTATGAAATTCCGAATTATTTTTGTTTTTGTCACTGGCCTACACACATTTTTACAAATTAAGTTATTGACTACACTTTGGATGGTGTATCAATACACCCAGGCACTACAAAGATACAGGCGTCCTTCCTAACTCCGTTGCCGGAGAGGAGGAAAAACGCTCAGGGATTTTACCTTGAGGCCAATGGTGACTTTAAAACAGTTACATCGTTTAATGGCTGTGAAAGGAGAAATCTGAGGATGGATTAACAACATTGTATTTATTCCACAACACTAACCTAATTTAGAGTGAAAAGAATGAAGCCTGCACATAATTCAAATATTCCAAAACATGCATTCTGTTTGCAACAAGGCACTAATGTAATACTACAAACAAAATGTGGCAATGCAATTAACCTTTTGTCCTGAAAATTAAAAGTGTTATGTTTGAGGCAAACCCAATACAACACATTACCTAGTACCACTCTCCATATTTTCAAGGATAGTGGTGGCTGAGTCATGTTATGGGTATGCTTCTAATCGTTAGTGACTTGGGAGTTTTTCAACATAAAAAAGAAATGGAATGGAGCCAAGCACATGCAAAATCCTAGAGGAAATCCTGTACCAGTTCAGTCTGCTTTCCAGCACACACTGGGAGAATTCACCTTTCAGCACACAGGAGGTGGGTGGCACCTTAATTGAGGAGGACAGGGCTCATAGTAATGGCTGGAGCAGCATGGAATCAAATACAAACACATGGTTTGATGCCATTCTACAGTCGTGGCCAAAAGATTTGAGAATTACACAAATATTAATTTTCACAAAGTCAGCTGCCTCAGTTTGTATGATGGCAATTTGCATATACTCCAGAAAGGAATGAAGAATGATCAGATGAATTGCAATTAATTGCAAAGTCCCTCTTTGCCATGCAAATTAACTGAATCCCAAAAAAACATTTCCACTGCATTTCATCCCTGCCACAAAAGGACCAGCTGACATTATGTCAGTGATTCTCTCGTTAACACAGGTGTGAGTGTTGACGAGGACAAGGCTGGAGAACACTCTGTCATGCTGATTGAGTTCAAATAACAGACTGGAAGCTTCAAAAGGAAGGTGGTGCTTGGAATCATTGTTCTTCCTCTGTCAACCATGCTTTGTACAAAAGGGGTTCACAGGCAAGGATATTGCTGCCAGTAAGATTGCACCTAAATTAACCATTTATTGGGTCATCAAGAACTTCAAGGAGAGCGGTTCAATTGTTGTGAAGAAGGCTTCAGGGCGCCCAAGAACTCCACCAAGTGCCAGGACCGTCTCCTAAATTTGATTCAGCTGCAGGATCGGGGCACCACCAGTACAGAGCTTGCTCAGAAATGGCAGCAGGCAGGTGTGAGTGCATCTGCACGTGTAACAGGATAGACTTTACGTCACTAGCACGCACCATTGAAACGCCACTAGCACGCACCATCGCTAACTAGGTAGCCATCTCACATCGGCACACCAGACCATCCTCCAAAAGTCTTCGCCTCAGTGTGCGTGTGTAGCCGATGTGAGATGGCTAGCTAGTTAGCGATGGTGCGTGCTAGTGGCGTTTCAATCGGTGACGTCACTCACTCTGAGACCTTGTGTGCGTGTGTAGCCGAGCAAAGAAGAAGCAAAGAAGTGCAGCAAAGAGGCCACGTCTCTCCAGGAAAAACATCGGGGACAGACTGATATTCTGCAAAAAGGTACAGGGATTGGACCGCTGAGGACTGGGGTAAAGTCATTTTCTCTGATGAATCCCCTTTCCGATTGTTTGGGGCATCCGAAAAAAAGCTTGTCCGGAGAAGACGAGGTGAGCGATACCATCAGTCCTGTGTAAAGCATCCTGAGACCATTCATGTGTGGGGTTGCTTCTCAGCCAAGGGAAGGGTCTCACTCACAATTTTGCCTAAGAACACAGCCATGAATAAAGAATGGTACCAACACATCCTCTGAGAGCAACTTTTCCCAACCATCCAGGAACAGTTTGGTGATGAACAATGCCTTTGCCAGCATGATGGAGCACCTTGCCATAAGGCAAAAGTGATAACTAACTGTCTTGGGGAACAAAACAGATATTTTGGGTCCATGGCCAGGAAACTCCCCAAACCTTAATCCCATTGAGAACTTGTGGTCAATCCTCAACAGACGGGGGAACAAACAAAACCCCACACATTCTGTCAAACTCCAAGCATTGATTATGCAAGAATGGGCTGCCATCAGTCAGGATGTGGCCCAGAAGTTAATTGACAGCATGCCAGGGCGGATTGCAGAGGTCTTGAAAAAGAAGGGTCAACACTGCAAATATTGACGCTTTGCATCAACTTCATGTAATTGTCAATAAAAGCCTTTGACACTTATGAAATGCTTGTAATTATACTTCAGTATTCCATAGTAACATTGACAAAAATATCTAAAGACACTGAAGCAGCAAACTTTGGAAATTAATATTTGTGTCATTATCAACTTTTGGCCACGACTGTATTCACTCCATTCCAGCCATTATTATGAGCCGTCCTCATCTCAGCGGCCTCCACTGTTTCAGCAGGACAATAACCTAAAACACAAGGCCTAATCTACATTGGAGTTGCTTACCAAGAAGAGAGTGAATGTGACTGAGTGGCCGAGTTACATTTTTGACTTAAATCTATGCCAAAACCTGAATGGTTGTCTACAAATGAACAACCAATCTGACAGAGCTTGAAAAAATCTGAAAAGAATAATGGTTGCACATTCCAGGTGTGGAAAGCTCTTAGCGATTTACCCTAGAACGACTCACAGCTGTAATCGCTGCCAAAGGTGATTATGACTCTGGGTTGGATACATAATCTGGATACATACAGTATGTGTTTATTTTCATAGAATATTTCTTCCACTTTGACATTAAAGTATTTTGTGTAGTCAAATTACAATTAAATCCATTTCACTCCCACTTTGTAACACAACAAAATGTTGAAAAAGTCAAGGGGTGTGATTACTTTCTGAAGTGTAGACAATAGAACATCACGAATTAGAGTGTTGGAACTTGTAACACGGTTGCATGAACTTCTAATGGGGCTGCATGGAATTTGTCAGATATAAAGTTTGGTGTGGTTTCATTTCATCCAATAGCAGTGTCCGTGGCAAGGTAACACAAGGAGCCGCATGTGATTTTGACAGCTCTAATGCAGTTCCACCTCCGACACCGCCAAAATAACCGCTATGCAGATGTTGCTAGCAAGGATCTGTTACAATCTATTTTTATTTATTTTTTATTTCACCTTTATTTAACCAGGTAGGCTAGTTGAGAACAAGTTCTCATTTGCAACTGCGACCTGGCCAAGATAAAGCATAGCAGTGTGAACAGACAACACAGAGTTACACATGGAGTAAACAATTAACAAGTCAATAACACAATAGAAAAAAAAAGGGGGAGTCTATATACAATGTGTGCAAAAGGCATGAGGAGGTAGGCGAATAATTACAATTTTGCAGATTAACACTGGAGTGATAAATGATCAGATGGTCATGTACAGGTAGAGATATTGGTGTGCAAAAGAGCAGAAAATTAAATAAATAAAAACAGTATGGGAATGAGGTAGGTGAAAATGGGTGGGCTATTTACCAATAGACTATGTACAGCTGCAGCGATCGGTTAGCTGCTCAGATAGCTGATGTTTGAAGTTGGTGAGGGAGATAAAAGTCTCCAACTTCAGCAATTTTTGCAGTTCGTTCCAGTTACAGGCAGCAGAGTACTGAAACAAAAGGTGGCCAAATGAGGTGTTGGCTTTAGGGATGATCAGTGAGATACACCTGCTGGAGCGAGTGCTACGGATGGGTGTTGCCATCGTGACCAGTGAACTGAGATAAGGCGGAGCTTTACCTACTAAGGACTTGTAGATGACCTTGAGCCAGTGGGTCTGGCGACGAATATGTAGCGAGGGCCAGCCGACTAGAGCATACAAGTCGCAGTGGTGGGTGGTATAAGGTGCTTTAGTGACAAAACGGATGGCACTGTGATAGACTGCATCCAGTTTGCTGAGTAGAGTGTTGGAAGCCATTTTGTAGATGACATCGCTGAAGTCGAGGATCGGTAGGATAGTCAGTTTTACTAGGGTAAGCTTGGCGGCGTGAGTGAAGGAGGCTTTGTTGCGGAATAGAAAGCCGACTCTTGATTTGATTTTCGATTGGAGATGTTTGATATGAGTCTGGAAGGAGAGTTTGCAGTCTAGCCAGACACCTAGGTACTTATAGATGTCCACATATTCAAGGTCGGAACCATCCAGGGTGGTGATGCTAGTTGGGCATGTGGGTGCAAGCAGCGATCGGTTGAAAAGCATGCATTTGGTTTTACTAGCGTTTAAGAGAAGTTGGAGGCCGCGGAAGGAGTGTTGTATGGCATTGAAGCTCGTTTGGAGGTTAGATAGCACAGTGTCCAATGACGGGCCGAAGGTATATAGAATGGTGTCGTCTGCGTAGAGGTGGATCAGGGAATCGCCCGCAGCAAGAGCAACATCATTGATATATACAGAGAAAAGAGTCGGCCCGAGAATTGAACCCTGTGGCACCCCCATAGAGACTGCCAGAGGACCGGACAGCATGCCCTCCGATTTGACACACTGAACTCTGTCTGCAAAGTAATTGGTGAACCAGGCAAGGCAGTCATCCGAAAAACCGAGGCTATTGAGTCTGCCGATAAGAATATATATGGTGATTGACAGAGTCGAAAGCCTTGGCAAGGTCGATGAAGACGGCTGCACAGTACTGTCTTTTATCGATGGTGGTTATGATATCGTTTAGTACCTTGAGTGTGGCTGAGGTGCACCCGTGACCGGCTCGGAAACCAGATTGCACAGCGGAGAAGGTACGGTGGGATTCGAGATGGTCAGTGATCTGTTTGTTGACTTGGCTTTCGAAGACCTTAGATAGGCAGGGCAGGATGGATATAGGTCTGTAACAGTTTGGGTCCAGGGTGTCTCCCCCTTTGAAGAGGGGGATGACTGCGGCAGCTTTCCAATCCTTGGGGATCTCAGACGATATGAAAGAGAGGTTGAACAGGCTGGTAATAGGGGTTGCGACAATGGCGGCGGATAGTTTCAGAAATAGAGGGTCCAGATTGTCAAGCCCAGCTGATTTGTACGGGTCCAGGTTTTGCAGCTCTTTCAGAACATCTGCTATCTGGATTTGGGTAAAGGAGAACCTGGAGAGGCTTGGGCGAGGAGCTGCGGGGGGGGGGGGGGGGCGGAGCTGTTGGCCGAGGTTGGAGTAGCCAGGCGGAAGGCATGTCCAGCCGTTGAGAAATGCTTATTGAAGTTTTCGATAATCATGGATTTATCGGTGGTGACCGTGTTACCTAGCCTCAGTGCAGTGGGCAGCTGGGAGGAGGCGCTCTTGTTCTCCATGGACTTCAGTGTCCCAGAACGTTTTGGAGTTGGAGCTACAGGATGCAAACTTCTGCCTGAAGAAGCTGGCCTTAGCTTTCCTGACTGACTGCGTGTATTGGTTCCTGACTTCCCTGAACAGTTGCATATCACGGGGACTATTCGATGCTATTGCAGTCCGCCACAGGATGTTTTTGTGCTGGTCGAGGGCAGTCAGGTCTGGAGTGAACCAAGGGCTGTATCTGTTCTTAGTTCTGCATTTTTTGAACGGAGCATGCTTATCTAAAATGGTGAGGAAGTTACTTTTAAAGAATGACCAGGCATCCTCAACTGACGGGATGAGGTCAATGTCCTTCCAATGTCCTTCCAGGATACCCGGGCCAGGTCGATTAGAAAGGCCTGCTCACAGAAGTGTTTTAGGGAGCGTTTGACAGTGATGAGGGGTGGTCGTTTGACTGCGGCTCCGTGGCGGATACAGGCAATGAGGCAGTGATCGCTGAGATCCTGGTTGAAGTCTACTTATTGTAGTAGAATTAGGAATTGCTCATCTTATGTTAGGGTCCAGCCAAAGAGCATTCATATCTGCTTACATCATGAATACCATTACAGATGTAGGATCTTAATTTGAGTCAGTTTGCTACAGCAGGAAAACAATTCTGCAGCAGCAGGACACATGCATTATGTGGATTATAATTAAAGGATATTTTTGTGGTATATCCATTTTTTGTTAGGGCAAATCAAGCCGTAGTAATTTCCGCTTAGAAATGTCTAACTCTAGATACAGTGAAGAGGTCACTCCAGGATGCTGGCCTCCTAGGCAGAGTTTCAAAGAAAAAGCCATATCTCAGACTGGCCAATAAAAATAAAAGATTAAGATGGGCAAAAGAACACAGAAACTGGACAGAGGAATCCTGCCTAGAAGGCCAGCATCCCGGAGTCGCCTCTTCGCTGTTGACGTTGAGACTGGTGTTTTGCGGGTACTATTTAATAAAGCTGACAGTTGAGGACTTGTGAGGCGTCTGTTTCTCAAACTAGACACTCTAGTGTACTTGTCCTCTTGCTCAGTTGTGCACCGGGGCCTCCCACTCCTCTTTCTATTCTGGTTAGGGCCAGTTTGCTCTGTTCTGTAAAGGGAGTAGTACACAGCGTTGTACGAGATCTTCAGTTTCTTGGCAACTTTTCGCATGGAATAGCCTTCATTTCTCAGAACAAGAATAGACTGACGCGTTTCAGAAGAAAGTTATTTGTTTCTGTCCATTTTGAGCCTATAATCGTACCCACAAATGCTGATGCTCCAGATACTCAACTAGTCTAAAGAAAACCAGTTGTATTTAATCAGCAAAATAGTTTTCAGCTGTGCTAACATAATTGCAAAAGGGTTTTCTATTGATCAATTAGCCTTTTATGATAAACTTGGACTAGCTAACACAGGGTGCCATTGGAACACAGGAGTGATAGTTGCTGATATTAGCCCTCTGTATGCCTATGTAGATATTACATTACAAATCTGCCATTTTCAGCTACAATAGTCATTTAGAACATTAACAATGTCGACCCTGTATTTATGATCAATTTTATGTTAATTTAATGGACAAGAAATGTGCTTTTCTTTCAAAAATGTCTAAGTGACCCCAAACTTTTGAACGTGCGTGCGTGCGTGTGTGTGTGTGTGCGCAGTTGAAGTCGGAAGTTTACATACACTTAGGTTGGAGTCAGTAAACTTTTTTTCCACTCCACAAATGTCTTGTTAACAAACTGTAGTTTATGCAAGTCGGTTAAGACATCTACTTTGCATGACACAAGTAATTGTTTACAGACAGATTATTTCACTTAAAATTCACTGTATTACAATTCCAGTGGGTCAGAAGTTTACATACAATAAGTTGACTGTGCCTTTTAAACAGTGTGGAAAATTGCAGAAAATGATGTCATGGCTTTAGAGGCTTCTGATAGGCTAATTGACATCGTTTGATTCAATTGGATGTGTACCTGTGGATATATTGCAAGGCCTACCTTCAAACTCAGCCTTGCTTGACATCATGGGAAAATCAAAAGAAATCAGCCAAGACCTCATAAAACAAATTTGTAGACCTCCACAAGCCTGGTTCATCCTTGGGAGCAATTTCCAAACACCTGAAGGTACCACGTTCATCTGTACAAACAATAGTAACCAAGTATAAACACCATGGGACCATGCAGCCTTCATTCCGCTCAGGAATGAGACGCGTTCTGTCTCCTAGAGATGAACGCACCTTGGTGCGAAAAGTGCAAATTAATCGCAGAACACGGTTTACAACTGCACATGTGGACAACGATTGTACTTTTTGTAGAAATGTCCTCTGGTCTGATGAGACAAAAATAGAACTGTTTGTCCATAATGACCATCATTATATTTGGAGGAAAAAAGGGGGGGCTTGCAAGCCGAAGAACACCATCCCAACCGTGAAGCACGGGGTAGCAGCATCATGTAGTGGGGGTGCTTTGCTGCAGGAGGAACTGGTGCATTTCACAAAATAGATGGCTTCATGAGAGAATTTTTTTTTTTATATATTGAAGCAACATCTCAAGACATCAGTCAGAAAGTTAACACTTGGTCGCAAATGGGTCTTCCAAATGGACAATGACCCCAAGCATACTTCCAAAGTTGTGGCAAAACGGCTTAAGGACAACAAAGTCAAGGTATTGGAGTGGTCATCACAAAGCCCCGACCTCAATCCTACAGAAAATATGTGGGCAGAACTGAAAAAGAGTGTTCGAGCAAGGAGGCCTACAAACCTGACCTGGTTACACCAGCTCTGTCAGGAGGAATGGACCAAAATTCACCCAACTTATTGTGGGAAGCTTGTGGAAGGCTACCCAAAACGTTTGTCCTAAATTAAACAATTTAAAGGCAATTCTACCCAATACTAATTGAGTGTATGTAAATATCTGTCCCACTGGGAATGTGATGAAAAATATAAAAGCTGAAATCATTCGCTCTACTGCCATTCTGACATTTCACATTCTTAAAATAAAGTGGTGGTCCTAACTGACCTAAGACAGGGAATTTTTACTTGGATTAAATGTCAGGAATTGTGAAACTGAGTTTAAATGTATTTGGCTAAGGTGTATGTAAACTTCCGACTTCAACTGTATGTAGTGCATTCGGAAAGTTTTCAGACCCCTTGACTTTTTCCACATTATGTTACGTTAAAGCCTTTTTTTCTTTTCACTCATCAATGTACTCACAATACCCCATAATCACAAAGCAAAAAAAATCAAATTTTTGAAAAAAATAAAAAAGCTGAAATATCACGTATTCAATCTTTTTACTCTTTGTTGAAGTACCTTTGGCAGCGATTACAGCCTTAAGTCTTCTTGTGTTGGACGCTACAAGCTTGGCACACCTGTATTTTGTGGGTTTCTCTCATTTCTTCTCTGCAAATCCTCTCAAGCTCTGTCAGGTTGGACGGGGAGCCTCGCTCCACAGCTATTTTCAGGTCTCTCCAGAGATGTTAGAGCTGGTTCAAGTCTGGTCTCTGGCTGGGCCACTCAAGGACATTCAAAGACTAGTCCCGAAGCCATTCCTGTCTTGGCTGTGTGCTTAGGGAAGTTGTCCTGTTGGAAGGTGAACCTTTGTCCCAGTCTGAGATCAAGGATTGGTTTCAGACCAGAGTGTCTTGTTTCTGCTGTGAGAGTCCATTGGGTTCCTTTTGGCAAGCTTCAAGCGGGCTGTCATGTGCCTTTTACTAAGGAGCGGCTTCCATCTGGCCAGTGCCATAAAGGCCTGATTGGTGGAGTGCTGCCAAGATGGTTGTCGTACTGGAATGTGGGTTCTTGGTCACCTATCTGACCAAGGCCTTTCTCCCCCTATTGCTCAGTTAGGCGGGGCGGACAGCTCTAGGAAGAGTCTTTGTTCACTGTGTTCTTGGCGACCTTCAATGCTAAAGAAATGTTTTGGTACAATTCCCCAGATCTGTGCCTCAACAGAATCCTGTCTCTGAACTCTGCGGACAATTCCTTCGACCTCATGGCTTGGTTGTTGCTCTGACATGCACTGTCAACTGTGGGACCTTATATAGACAGGTGTGTGTCTTTTCAAAGTAATATCCAATCAATTGAAGAAACATCTCAAGGATGATCAATGGAAACAATTTGCAAACATTTCTAAACCTGTTTTCGCTTAGTCATTATGGAGCATTGTGTGTATATTGAGGGGGAAAATTAATTATATCAATTTTAGAACAAGGCTCTAATGCAACAAAATGTGGAAAAAGGGGTCTGAATACTTTCCGAGTGCACTGTGTATTACAACATAATATTCAGTACTGTCTAATTTGATTATAATGCAGCCTGATTCTTTGTAATGTTATCTGTCCTCAGATACAGAGACTTGTGAAACACTGTCTGCGGATGAAGAGGATTATGGGGACCTACTGTATGTTAGCGAATTTAAAACAAAAATACAGTTTAAAAATCAATATGTATAAAGCTATTACAACTGGAGCAGGCCAACCCTGCTGGGTGTGCAGGCTTCTGTTCCAGCCCAGCACTAACACACCTAATTCAATTTATCAGAACTAAGTAGTTGATAATCAAGTGTGCTATCGCTTGGCTGGAACAGAAGTCTGCTCACCCAGTAGATCAGGGATCAGTGGAAGGAGGTTCGCCACCTCTGGTATTGACTTTCTTTTGTTCACCTGAAATTATGCTTTAGTAATAATAGCCTACAAGTTACTAAGATGTCCAACCTTTACATATGAGTTAGCTTACTTTTATATGAAAGTGATCATTCTTTGAAGTGAAGTGCTTGAACTCGTTTTTTGTGATGAAGTAATGTCAATGTTAATTAATCACAGATCACAATTGTGCTAGAAAGAGGGGAAGAGAATATGTCTCTAATTTGTCTGTTTCTGCAGTGTATTCTCAAATGAACAAACGGTACCTCCTTTGTTCAGTCTGAAGCTCTCCAATTAGTTTTATCCTGGAAAAAAAGAGTGACAATCAAATATCAGCCATGTGAACCCATTTTGCAGCTTATTATGGTATGCAACACCAATGTAGCCATAGGCCTTCAGCAGTGGTTCCCAACTCCAGGCCTTGAGTACACATTGAGTACTCCCAACAGTACACACAATACTTTAACTCATTCAGGGCCTGATGATTAGTTCACAAGTTGAATCAGGTTTGTTTGCACCGGGGCTTCAATAAAACTGAACTGTTGGGGGTACCTGAGGACCGGAGTTAGGAACCATTGACCTACAGTATGATGGCATTAGTCTTATGGGTGTTTGCAAGGCACCCAATTGACATTCTGCATCTGACCCGAGAATAGATTAACTCCCACATGGTTTACATATTGTTGAGCTAGATCTTCTTAATTTAAAAATGATACCACAAGACAAAGTATGAGGCTAATCGTTATAGTAGAGTTTGTACATGCCTTGTGCTGACATTTTTTTATTTGTTTAGTGCAAATCCAACCTTTGCAATCTAGGTGGTGAGATGTCTGGAAGCAGGAGATGATGGAATCTTTATCTTAAAACATACACACAACTACTACCAAGTTCAATGCTCGACACTTTTCTCCCAGAAGGTCCGAGTGGCACTTGGAGGTGCCACTTGTGATAATGAAGATGGTTTGCCTTGGAACATGTCATTGTTGTGATAGTCTATGTTAAATGTGTCTGAATTGTAAAATAAAGAAAAGTTAGGCTATAAGAAATACATTTTATTCAATGGCGCAAGGAAAAGCAGACACAAAATATTTTGAATGTCGCCCATACAACAACAGCCTATTATTAAAGTACACTATGTTTACATAAACAATAGTATTTTACATGTTCTAAATGACATGTTATATATTCATACGGTTTAAGGGGGCACATGTGTCATGTCGACAAGGTGAAGGTGCTCTCGACTCAAATGGCACAACAGAATCATTCAGATTGACCACAGCACATGACAACCATCTTGTACAGGGGGGAGGGGGGGGGGGGGGATGATATGTCTCCTTTTCATATCTGGATAAGGACGAAGTCGTAGAAACTGATGCTGCTGCACCATTGCTCATTTTCACGGGGGAATCCAGTCGACATGGGTGTCTTGATAGAGGTCTGCTGGTGAACCTACAGTACATAACAAATTAAAAGCCACCTGATGTTAGATTATCACTTATTCGGGTCACCTATACCATCAGGGCTCTTAATTGTTTGGTTGTGTTTAATTCATTCAGCTGTTTTGGTGTCAAATAAAGAGTAAATATATTGTTGGGCTGGAACAACCAATATTCAAAACAGCCGGTTGTCTTATCCCATTGAGGCCTTTGCTGTAATGTCCATACCTTTTCCCTCTTATAAATAAAGTTCTCAACAAATTATCATTGGGTCAGTGCCACTGAGCTTTTTTTGGACTAATGTCCTCCTCCAGGCTATATGGACTTCATATTGTACAATTTGGTTCTCCCCTTTTTTCATGGTCATGTCTAGAAGGTTTTGTCATAGCAGATTAGCATAATTAAAGTAGCCGGTTAGGAGAATTAGGTTAGGGTTAGGAAAAGGGTTAGGGTTAGCTAAAATTCAAAAAATAACTTTTGAGGTTAATTTGACAAAAGCTGGATTCCTTCTAGCCATGAACCCTTTACATAGGTCTTCGTTACATGGTTGCATTCAAGACAAGTTTGTTTTTATTGATCTGTTGTCATTGTCAGCAGAGTAGGCCTAGGTTGCCATCATATAAAAAGTATGCTAATGTCTCCACACATATGAAGTGTAGTAGAATTGCATAAAATGTTTGTCAAAAGGCCATATTTGTTCCCGTGCAAAGAAAAGAAACGTCTCTGATATCCTATAGGCCTATGCCACTACGAGCTCATTGGATAGACAATTTAGGCTATTAATCAACCCATTACTTCTGTTTCAATTTGTACCTCTCTTCTGAACTGTAAAATGATGGTAGGCCAACTGTTGGCAGGTAGGTAGCCTTGTGGTTGAGTGTTGGGCCAGTAACTGAAAGGTTGCTGGTTTGAATCCCAGAGCAGACTAGGTGCAACATCTGTCGACGTGCCCTTGAGCAATGCATTTAACCCTAATTGCTCTGGATAAGAGTCTCTGCTAAATCAGGGTTTCCCTAACATGGTTCTGGCCCCCCACTCGGTCCTGACCCCCCCCCCCCCCAGGTTTTGGTTTTGGTTTTTCCCCTAGCACTACACAGCTGATTCAAATAACATTTTACATCAAATAACCAACTCATTATCAAGCTTTGATTATTTGAATCAGCTGTGTAGTGCTTGGGCAAAAGCCAAAACCTGAACCCATGGGGGGCCCCAGGACCGAGTTTGGAAGACCATGTGCTAAATGACTAAAATGTAAAGATATACATTAATCTATATCTGTGCCAAATTTTGTGCTTTTATCACAAAATGCACAATTGTTCCAGATTTTTCTGTTTAGAAGCATGATGAGAAGATTCATGGCCATGCACAGATCTTTTGGGGTGCATGTTTTCCCCCCAAAAATGCCACCCCGAAAACTGTGGTCACAGACGCTGAGAAACTCTTACAATCTGATGAGTAAAGTATTTTGCAAAGCTATTTTGAAATGGAATAAATTCTGCACTTATTAGCAATAAATCATCCATGTTAGCAGCCGATATCTGGAGTCCAGAGAAAGATGAATCATACAACCATATGACCTACTTGTAGAAGAGGTTGCAGGATCGGATGGAAAGCATGTCATGTCTGGAACGTGCCATCACGTTGGAGGGCAGCCTGCCTACCGAGTGCTCGTTGCCAGCCTGGTAGCCCTTTACTTCCTCACAAATATCTTAATAAATTATTCATCCCATAATATTGAAGACAGTGCAATGTTACAGCTACTTATCTTTAAACATATAGCAGGTAGCCACCCAAACTAGGCCTACCTGAAATACAAAAATGATCAATGAAATCGTCAGGTAGCCTATTGAATCAGTAGTAGATCGCTAAATTGTATTTTATATGGACGATAAACGTAGTTGACAATGATAATCTGTTTTTGTCAGGCAAAACTGGAGGAAATGAAACAAGTTCTTTCTGGTCACAAATCTGGTATTCGCGTCAGCCTTTGTATAGAACGCCGTTTGGGTCTTTGCGTGTCCATAAAGATACCCGTCAAATAACACTATTTGACATGTCAAATCATCTTGTTGCCCAATCAGGACCTTAATATGACTGTACATAATAATGTAACACGTTCATGAATTTTTTACGTTGTTATTACACATGGATTATATTCTCATGAGTCATAGATTTTGTCACTGATGATCCTCATTTGCACGAAAGTCGTTTGGACTCCTCAATTCTCAGGTACTGACGAAAGACGTTCACTCAACTTTCTGTTCTTCTGAGGTTAAGTTAGCCAACTGTTCTTCTGAGGTAAAATTGGCTAGCTACAGTAGTTAATGGCCTTATCGAGCACATCTCATGTAAGACGGTATCAAGGGTCAGGGGTCACTATGTCAGAAGACATTGAGATGAGTGGGCTACTTTTAGTTTTCCACTTGCCAATATGACGACCAGTTAAATCCCAATGGCATTAGAAGGCACATAGGCCTGGGGTTTAGCATGTCTGACAAGTTAAACTCCCTGATCCTATTATTGTAGGCTGTGGAGCTGCAGATAAAGGGACATTTGCTGAAATGCAGGACACACAAATACTAGAGGTAACAGAGAACCTGAATGGAAAACGTGGGACAACTACTGAAAAAGCCCGCTATTGAGTTAATGTGACTGCAGAGTGCAATCCAGAATGGATACTGTACACAGAGTATGTTTGCCTGTTACTCCAGTTTAATTCAGACAGATGCCTTGGGTCAGAGCACCTTGGTTTTTCCTTTGGGTGTTTTCACCATAGAAATATAATTACTAAAACATTGAGTGTATAAATTGCTGTGGTCTAAAGGGGTTTTGTCCATTCTAGGAATTATATTTCTATGGTTTTTACTGTAATTCCTTCTGTTCACATTGTTATGGGTCTGTGATAATACATATACATCCTAGAATTGACCATTGAGGTGAATTGATTGATAGTTTAAGATTCAAATACATTTTTTTGATGAATCAGATTAGATAGAGAAGCTAAAATAATTCTCGCCAACTATCATAGAATCAAGAACTGTGTCCACTCCATATGCTCCATTTCTACTGGGGCAAGCTCTTAGAATGCATCAGCACAACAGGACACAACATCATAATTGGAAACAACCTCTGCCACTGGTAGTAGACAACGCATAGATTTTTTGTGTGCTAGCGACTGCATGCGCAGTGGATGTTTAGCTGACTAACATGCTGCTGTCCAAGACCTTAGCTTGTCCCTATAGTGACATGCATAGTAAACATATATGACAGAGAAGAGTAATGAATGTCTCTCCCTGTGACTTGTCCCTCTGAGGCTCCGTCCCACATGGCACCCTAGTGCATCTGATTCAATCAGATCGAGCGTTAACATGCGCTGGCCGACATCCGCATAGTGGTTGTTTTACCGGTGTTGGAGGTGTAACTGTGCTATGAGCTGAGAAATCGGTGAGTGGCTACTCCTGTGTGTCACCAACCACTCCCTTTCTTATTATCCCTTTCATATTAGAAGTTCAAATGGTGATATAAAGTGTAGGTTCTATCGTTGATTGAAATAATGACAGCCATGTTTTCACGTTAATTTGGATGTTGAATAAAGTGGATGAAGTGCCTTCAGAAAGTATTCACATCCCCTCTGCTTTTTCCACATTCTTTTGTTTTACAGCCTGAGTTTAAAAAAAATTAAAAATGTACTTAACAAGTCACGTAATAAATTGCATTGACTCTCTGTGTGCAATAATGGTGTTTAACATGATTTTTGAATGACTACCTTATCTCTGTACCCCACACATACAAATCTTTAAGGTCCCTTAGTTGAGCAGTGAAGCAAGATTCTAGGCTTTCGAAACATGTGAGATACTTGTATTTTCATGAATGTTTAATATGACTATTTATGTAGCGATCACCGTATGTTGTCGAATTTCATCCCGCTACCGGGTTCTGTGTGCAGAGAGGTTAAGAGTTACTCCATCATATGGTGCTATTTTCATCAGTCCACATCTCTGCTGAGTTCTGCGAGGCCTTGCAAGAGAGCTGGACCTCTGCAAAGGGGCACTTCCGACTCACAGCAGAGACTTTACCTCCCGGCACCATCTCAGGCTGGCGCAATCCCGTCTGCCAGCTGCTCTCCAAAGCACATTTTCCACTCTCCTCATCACCCCAGGGCTCACAATTGGCCCAGGGGTTGTCGACGTTCGGGAGCAGACCGATTCGTAGGGACCGGGAGACCCTGAGACGGTTCATGATGCCTCCTCAGGCCCCGGGTTCAAGACAGACGGGCCGTCGTCACCCACCCACACCCGAACGATGGTGGGGTCCTTCTCCTGCCCCATCACCTCTTGCTGAGGGATGACAGCGGGGAGGGGCAACAACGTGAGATGGAGCAACAACCTGTCAACCATCACTGCCATAGGGACGTGCCTGGGGGACCCAGGCGCTCTGGGCGCCAAAGGAGAAGCAGAACCCCTGACAGGACCCCAGAAGACCCCTGACACACCATTCCCCGGCCACTTCTCCCGATCTCAAAGGGCAAAGTGGGAGGAGGGTGTGGAGTCCCCCTGGGTGTTGTCCACAATGCTCCACTTATTCTGTGGTTCCAAAAAGAGACGGAGGGTTTCGACCAATTCTGGACCTCCGCAACCTCAATGGGTACTGAGGTTCCACATTATGTCCCCAGCCCGAGTGTTGCAGGCCGTTTCCAGGGACCAGTGGTTTGTGATGCTGGACCTGAGGGATGCGTACTTCCATTATCCTGTTCACCCAGCTCATTGGCAGTACCTCCGATTCACTTTCGAAGGGACGGCTTACCAATTCATGGTTCTTCCTTTTGGCCTCTCCTTGGCACCCCGCACTTTCACAAAGTGCATGGATACTGTCCTGGCACCTCTCACGTCCCGAGGATTGTTTGGCCTAATTACCTGGATGATTTGTGCCCCGACCAGGACCCAGGGCCTGTCAGACAGAGACATGCTCCTGACCCACATTGATGGGCTGGGCATTACTGTAAACGACAAGAAGAGTCATCTGACAGTGAGGGTGGCCTTCGTTGGAATGGAACTGGACTTAGTCCACATGAGAGCACGCCTGCCCAACAGAAGATTTCAAGTGATTTTATCTTGTCTTGACCACTTTCGGCCGGGGCGGGTGGTATCTGCCCTGACCTGCCAAGGCCTGTTGGGCTTGCTGACGGCGGCCTCGTTACTGATTCCCCTGGACCTGCTCCATCTCCGGCCTCTTCAACGGTGGTTCAACTCCCACCAGCTGCACCCGAAGCGCCACCGCCACCGCACAGTAGGAGCAGCAGGTGCATCAATACACTAGAGGTCTGAGCTGTACCGCTGGCCCTGCGGTCTTTCCTCCCACATCGGAAGGGAACACATGTCCTGGTCAGGACTGGAGCCTACATCCCCAGGTAGTGCAGCACCTGTGGGACATGTTCAGGAGGGCTCAGGTGGAACTGAGACAATGCCTTCCTGGATAATGCACATAAGCCATCAGGGCCTCTGGGCTTGAATGCTCTGGCTCACGATTGGTAAGGGCTGGAGCTTTACGCATTCCCCCTTTTTCCCCTGATCCAGGCTGTGCAGGACAGGACCAGGATGGTGGAGCATCTGTCTCAGGTCGGGGGAACTCTGTGGCATCCGAGACTGCACCGCCTCAGTCTGTGGGCTTGGCCTCTGAACGGCACCAATGGTCCATGTTAGGACTACAGGAGGGCGTAATGTACACCAGGCAGAGCGCAAGGGCACTGGCTACAACCGCAGCATACCAGTTGCGCTGGTGGTTGTTCTGCTCTTGGTGCACTGGTATTGAGGTTGTACCCGAGTCATGCGGGGTGCAGTATGTCCTCCAATAGCTGCATTTTCGCTTGGATGAGGGCTTGGCAGCCTCTACGCTGAGAGGGTATTTGGCCACTATACAGTGCCTTGCGAAAGTATTCGGCCCCCTTGAACTTTGCGACCTTTTGCCACATTTCAGGCTTCAAACATAAAGATATAAAACTGTATTTTTTTGTGAAAAATCAACAACAAGTGGGACACAATCATGAAGTGGAATGACATTTATTGGATATTTCAAACTTTTTTAACAAATCAAAAACTGAAAAATTGGGCGTGCAAAATTATTCAGCCCCTTTACTTTCAGTGCAGCAAACTCTCTCCAGAAGTTCAGTGAGGATCTCTGAATGATCCAATGTTGACCTAAATGACTAATGATGATAAATACAATCCACCTGTGTGTAATCAAGTCTCCGTATAAATGCACCTGCACTGTGATAGTCTCAGAGGTCCGTTAAAAGCGCAGAGAGCATCATGAAGAACAAAGAACACACCAGGCAGGTCCGAGATACTGTTGTGAAGAAATTTAAAGCCGGATTTGGATAAAAAAAGATTTCCCAAGCTTTAAACATCCCAAGGAGCACTGTGCAAGCGATAATATTGAAATGGAAGGAGTATCAGACCACTGCAAATCTACCAAGACCTGGCCGTCCCTCTAAACTTTCAGCTCATACAAGGAGAAGACTGATCAGAGATGCAGCCAAGAGGCCCATGATCACTCTGGATGAACTGCAGAGATCTACAGCTGAGGTGGGAGACTCTGTCCATAGGACAACAATCAGTCGTATATTGCACAAATCTGGCCTTTATGGAAGAGTGGCAAGAAGAAAGCCATTTCTTAAAGATATCCATAAAAAGTGTTGTTTAAAGTTTGCCACAAGCCACCTGGGAGACACACCAAACATGTTGAAGCAGGTGCTCTGGTCAGATGAAACCAAATTTGAACTTTTTGGCAACAATGCAAAACGTTATGTTTGGCGTAAAAGCAACACAGCTGAACACACCATCCCCACTGTCAAACATGGTGGTGGCAGCATCATGGTTTGGGCCTGCTTTTCTTCAGCAGGGACAGGGAAGATGGTTAAAATTGATGGGAAGATGGATGGAGCCAAATACAGGACCATTCTGGAAGAAAACCTGATGGAGTCTGCAAAAGACCTGAGACTGGGACGGAGATTTGTCTTCCAACAAGACAATGATCCAAAACATAAAGCAAAATCTACAATGGAATGGTTCAAAAATAAACATATCCAGGTGTTAGAATGGCCAAGTCAAAGTCCAGACCTGAATCCAATCGAGAATCCGTGGAAAGAACTGAAAACTGCTGTTCACAAATGCTCTCCATCCAACCTCACTGAGCTCGAGCTGTTTTGCAAGGAGGAATGGGAAAAAATTTCAGTCTCTCGATGTGCAAAACTGATAGAGACATACCCCAAGCGACTTACAGCTGTAATCGCAGCAAAAGGTGGCGCTACAAAGTATTAACTTAAGGGGGCTGAATAATTTTGCACGCCCAATTTTTCAGTTTTTGATTTGTTAAATAAGTTTGAAATATCCAATAAATGTCGTTCCACTTCATGATTGTGTCCCACTTGTTGTTGATTCTTCACCAAAAAATACAGTTTTATATCTTTATGTTTGAAGCCTGAAATGTGGCAAAAGGTCGCAAAGTTCAAGGGGGCCGAATACTTTCGCAAGGCACTGTATCTGCCTGCCATGTGGGGTGGCTGGACAGGCCGGCGGGGCGCCATCCCTTAGTCTCCAGGTTTATGAACGGGCTTCGTTGCCTGCGTCCAGTTAGGACCCGCTCAATGGTGAGCTGGGAATTGGATGCTGTCTTGGCAGCTTTGGCAAAGCCGCCTTTTTAACCGTTGGAGTCTGCCTCTCTGAAACACCTCTCTATGAAGGTGGCTTTCTTGGTAGTGATTACTTCCATGAAGAGGGTGGGTGAGCTCCATGCTCATTCAATGAGTTCTGAGTGCTACCGGATGGACTCTGGTGGGAGGAGTATTTCTCTCCTCCCCAGTCCTTCCTTCCTCCCAAAGGTTCTGTCAGACAGGCATGTGAACATCCCTTTTATCCTGTCTGCTTACAACCCCCCCGGCAGTGGAGGGGAGTCTGGGCCTCCCTCTGACATGCTGTGCCCTGTGCGGGTACTGGCTGCCTATGTGGTGCGGACACGGGCAGTGAGAACAACAGACCAGCTCTTTGTCTGCTGTGGTGAGTGAGTCCTGGGGGCTGGGTTATCAAAGCAGAGGCTCTCTCACTGGATCGTGGATACGATTTTGACAGCATACCGCCTGGCTGGCAGGACAGGGCTGGGATCTGTGGTGGCACATTCAACACGAGGTGTGGCTGCGTCCTGGGATCTACTGAGAGGAGTGCCCCTCGTTGATATCTGTGCTGCGACCAGCTGGGCTTCCTCTTGCACCTTTGCTAGGTACTATCGGGTAAATGTGGCCACTCCCTCTGCGGTTGGTTGGGCAGTCCTGGGCATCGCCTCCCCTTCTGGGGACTGTGCCGGGACCCCCTTCCACATTGACGGCCCCTGCGTCTCCATTCCGCACTGGGATTTCGCCGCTGGCTGGCCAGGTCCCTTTAGCACCAACTACATCTGGTACGGGTGTACCAATATATTGAAGTGATACAATATAGTGAAACATAACAAAGGTTATGTATGTAACCACGGTTATGTGAGCTATCTGGATCACTCCAATGTGATGTCGTGGCCATGGGGTCTATATATAGGGGAGGACCCCAGCCGTGACACAGGTGTACACGGGAGTAAATCTGTCAATCCTGACCTCGGATGTATCCCTCCGCCGCGGAGTGATGCCAATATATTGGAGTGATCCATGTAGCTCACATAACCGGGGTTACATATGTAACCTTTGTTCTATTTGTGATGCTCAAAGCGCTGCAAGTCCGGCCTCTCCCATCTCCTCATAGGTTTTTAGGAGCATACACCCACATTGGGGATTGAAAGATGAACTTAGTTGGTTGCCAACCGCCATATTAAGTCCAAAATAATAATAAGAAGCCTGAGGAAGGAAGAGATGACAAAACGGTAAACCAAATTATTTTCTCATCTCTGGATGAATTGTCGGAGTAGAGGACCTTGTGCATTTCAGGTAAATTAGCAACCCAATATCTTTATCCCAGGACAAAATAGCTAGCAACATTAAGCTTGCTAGCTAAATTGCCATAAATATGTAATGTTTTTCGACCTGTCCCCAAATTAATATAATTGTTTCATAGTTTGTTAAGATATTTCAACCTGCGTGCCCTGATCACTTCTGGTGTGGGTGTAGAAAATCGGTATGCTCATGTCCGGTTTGGTCAGCATGTTAGCAAACAGGTGAGCATATATTACCATTGGACAGTTAATGTTTGCATGTTGATTTCGTTTTAGTTATTAGTGAGTTCTATGGAGATATCGTGCAATTCAGTTTAGCTAACGTTAGTCTAGGTTATGTTAACACACTGCTTGACAACTGCATGCTGTGACCGTGTGTACAGTACGGCGACTGCATGGTTTAGCGTTATGCCAAGGGTGCACGCGCTGAAGAGATGCAGCAACAAGTAGTTGGTTCCATTGGTGTTAGCATAACCCTAATCGTCTGCTGCAGCGTGGTGGTCATAGTTTATTGAGCCCACTGATCTGGGGAGTTATAAATTATCAACACATTTGAATTCCTTGCTGTGTAAAAGTATTCAAACAAATCTGTGCGATTTTGACTTAGTTTAGCAAACTAGCTATTGGAGTTACCAACGCACATCGTGCTTGCGAAATAGATAATTGCAAAGCATTGATACATAGCATGTGGGCTAGTTAACATTAAGATGGTATGGTAACATGCCCGTTTAAGAATTGTGACTATCGCACTAATGTATAGTCCTCATTTAATGCTGACAAGAGTAGGAAACATGCAGTTGCTGTTAGTTCTGACTTCTGTGAAGATGCTGTAGTCTCCCAGTCACTAGGTCAGTTCACCCCGATGAAGAGTGTCCTACTCAGAGTGCAGACACTTTTGACCTCCGTGAGTGTCAGTTTGACACAAACGAGTTGAGAGCTCAGTTAAATAAACATTTGGGCTCCTCCATTCTTAAAAATGCAAAGTGTTCTCCATGTTTCTGACTACACAACACAGGAAATAGTTGAGCACTTGGGGCAGATATTTTCTCTCTCAACCTCTTGTCAAGGAAGCAATAAAATATGTATTACTGAAAAATGAACACACAATTAGCGATGCTACCCTTGACGAAGTAGTCAAGGAGGTCATGGACAGCAATGTTTTTGCCAGTGCCACTGCTTAAGTTGCAGAGATGTCAACTTCTAAGCGCAGGAAAACCTTTGTTTTTGCAAAGAACTACCCTTTAGTCATGTCAGTGCAGTATGTACAGTGCCTTGCGAAAGTATTCGGCCCCCTTGAACTTTGCGACCTTTTGCCACATTTCAGGCTTCAAACATAAAGATATAAAACTGTATTTTTTTGTGAAGAATCAACAACAAGTGGGACACAATCATGAAGTGGAACGACATTTATTGGATATTTAAAACTTTTTTAACAAATCAAAAACAGAAAAATTGTGCGTGCAAAATTATTCAGCCCCCTTAAGTTAATACTTTGTAGCGCCACCTTTTGCTGCGATTACAGCTGTAAGTCGCTTGGGGTATGTCTCTATCAGTTTTGCACATCGAGAGACTGACATTTTTTCCCATTCCTCCTTGCAAAACAGCTCGAGCTCAGTGAGGTTGGATGGAGAGCATTTGTGAACAGCAGTTTTCAGTTCTTTCCACAGATTCTCGATTGGATTCAGGTCTGGACTTTGACTTGGCCATTCTAACACCTGGATATGTTTATTTTTGAACCATTCCATTGTAGATTTTGCTTTATGTTTTGGATCATTGTCTTGTTGGAAGACAAATCTCTGTCCCAGTCTCAGGTCTTTTGCAGACTCCATCAGGTTTTCTTCCAGAATGGTCCTGTATTTGGCTCCATCCATCTTCCCATCAATTTTAACCATCTTCCCTGTCCCTGCTGAAGAAAAGCAGGCCCAAACCATGATGCTGCCACCACCATGTTTGATAGTGGGGATGGTGTGTTCAGCTGTGTTGCTTTTACGCCAAACATAACGTTTTGCATTGTTGCCAAAAAGTTCAATTTTGGTCTGACCAGAGCTGACCTTCTTCCACATGTTTGGTGTGTCTCCCAGGTGGCTTGTGGCAAACTTTAAACGACACTTTAAGAAATGGCTTTCTTCTTGCCACTCTTCCATAAAGGCCAGATTTGTGCAATATACGACTGATTGTTGTCCTATGGACAGAGTCTCCCACCTCAGCTGTAGATCTCTGCAGTTCATCCAGAGTGATCATAGGCCTCTTGGCTGCATCTCTGATCAGTCTTCTCCTTGTATGAGCTGAAAGTTTAGAGGGACGGCCAGGTCTTGGTAGATTTGCAGTGGTCTGATACTCCTTCCATTTCAATATTATCGCTTGCACAGTGCTCCTTGGGATGTTTAAAGCTTGGGAAATATTTTTGTATCCAAATCCGGCTTTAAACTTCTTCACAACAGTATCTCGGACCTGCCTGGTGTGTTCCTTGTTCTTCATGATGCTCTCTGCACTTTTAACGGACCTCTGAGACTATCACAGTGCAGGTGCATTTATACGGAGACTTGATTACACACAGGTGGATTGTATTTATCATCATTAGTCATTTAGGTCAACATTGGATCATTCAGAGATCCTCACTGAACTTCTGGAGAGAGTTTGCTGCACTGAAAGTAAAGGGGCTGAATAATTTTGCACGCCCAATTTTTCCGTTTTTGATTTGTTAAAAAAGTTTGAAATATCCAATAAATGTCGTTCCACTTCATGATTGTGTCCCACTTGTTGTTGATTCTTCACAAAAAAATACAGTTTTATATCTTTATGTTCGAGGCCTGAAATGTGGCAAAAGGTCGCAAAGTTCAAGGGGGCCGAATACTTTCGCAAGGCACTGTAAATGGAGCATCCTGGACACACTGAAGTGCATATTCCTCTTCTTCAAATGCTTCAGGACATTTTTAAACATACTGATATCAGGAACAAAATCCAAGAATCTAACGTTGCTCAGCCAGGTCTTTACATGACTCATAGATGGCTCATATTTTCAGATTAAATTCATTGTTATCGGCAGGAGAACTTAAATTGTCATTGCTTTTGTATATTGATGACATAGAACTAGCAAATCCACTGGACACTTCCAGGGAAATACACAAACTCTGTGCAGTATACTGGCTGCTTGCCAATCTGCCAAGTAAGTACAGATCAGCCTTGCACATTATTCAGCTGGCAGCATTATGTAAGGTGCCTGATCTCCATAGTGGCGGTTATGAATGTGTGTTAGGCCCTTTGTTACAAGACATTCACACTATAGGACAGGATGGGGTTTTCATTGAGTCCATCGGTCAGTGTGTCCAGGGTACTGTCCTGTGTGTTGCAGCTGGCAGTCTTGCAGCCCATGGGTTAGCAGGCTTTTTACAATCCTTTAGTGCTGACTTTGTGTGTAGATTCTGTACAGCCACGCAAGGCCAATTTCAAACCCATGAAGTTGGTGAGGGAGAACAAGAGCCACCCATGACCTTAACCTGCAAGATGTTTTGAATGGTCAGAGTCAGTAAGGTGTGAAGCGTGAAAGTGTTTTGAGCCAGACCTTGCAATATTTTCATGCAATTACTGGTTTCCGACCTAATGTACTGCATGATCTGCTTGAAGTAATTGTGCCCGTTGACTTGGCCCTTTGCATCAGCGAAATGATACGTCTTAAGTATTTCACTCTTGAGTATTTAAACCAGAAAATGGTTTCATTCCCATATCAGTACGCAGACAAAATAAACAGACCACATCCAATCCCAAAGACATTTGCAACCATAGGAACTATTGGTGAAAATGGGCATGAAAATGCAACCTTGCTCAGACTGCTTCCTTTAATGGTTGGTAGTGATGTGCCAGAGGGAGATGGAGTGTGGGCAGTGTTAACGGATTTGAAAGACATCGTCGAGCTTGTGTTGTCACCTACATCTGAAACTGTCCAGTATTTGCAATCTAAAATCAGTGATTGTAGACAGACTCTGCAAGAGGTCTTTCCTGGGTTTAGACTTCGTCCCAAACACCAGTATGTTGAGCATTACCCTGAGCTCATCAAGCATTATGGGGCTCTTGTACACCTTTGGACCATGAGGTTTCAGGGTAAACACCGCTTTTTCAAACGGGTTGTGCACTCAGAACTTCAAGAATGTCCTGGAAACTGTCAACAAACACATGATGGCATATTACCTCAGTGCACCATCATTTTTGTCACCTCTGCCATTGTTTCAACACTCCCGAAGTAGCTAAGCACTAGATTGAACAAGAGACAGAAAGCAACACTATTTACTGCACATCAAAAGTCACTATTGATAGCACTGATTATGCCAATGGCATGTTTGTATCAGTGGGAGTGGATGGAGGACTCCCTCAGTTCTGCAGAATTGAGCAGATCTTCCTTGTGAATAACAATGTTTCCTTTCTCTGTAGAAAGTAAGAGTCCTGCTACGTGGAACATCTTGGATCCTATGAACTGTCCTCAGGCAACTCAAAACTCAAAGTTCAACGATACATCCACCCTCTCAGCATACAACACAGGAGGCAGATTGCTCCTGAGGCTCAAGAGATTCATACAACTATATTGAAAAGGTGACTGATATTTTCCCTTACTCATGAAAAAGGAATTGTTAAATAAAGGAATATGCTATGGAAAAATGGATCGTTAACTTCAGTCTATCTATATTTTTCCTCCCTCAGATGGCAGAACCTACATACCAGACCTTACTTCGTCTCCATATTAGAGGTCAACCGATTATGATTTTTCAAAGCCGATACCAATACTGATTATTGGAGGACCAAAAAGCCGATACCGGCCAATTTAAAATAAAATAAATTAAAAGTATTTATTTGTAATAATGACAATTACAACAATACTGAATGAAACACTTATTTTAATATAATACATCAATAAAAATCAATTTAGCCTCAAATAAATAATGAAACATGTTCAATTTGGTTTAAATAATGCAAAAACAAAGTGTTGGAGAAGAAAGTAAAAGTGCAATTATTGCCATGTAAAAAAGCTAACGTTTAAGTTCCTTGCTCAGAACATGTGAAAGTTGGTGGTTCCTTTTAACATAAGACTTCAATATTCCAAGGTAAGAGGTTTTAGGTTGTAGTTAATATAGTATTTATAGGACTATTTCTCTCTATACCATTTGTATTTCATTAACCTTTGACTATTGGATAAGCACTTTAGTATTGCCAGTGTTACAGTATAGCTTTCGTCCCTCTCCTCGCCCCTACCTGGGCTCGAACCAGGAACATATTGACAACAGCTACTGTCGAAGCATCGTTACCCATCGCTCCACAAAAGCCGCGGCCCTTGCAGAGCAAGGGGAACAACCACTCCAAGTCTCAGAGCGAGTGACGTTTGAAACGCTATTAGCGCGCACCCCACTAACTAGCTAGCCATTTTACATCGGTTACACCAGCCTAATCTCGGGAGTTGATAGGCTTGAAGTCATAAACAGTGCTGTGTTTGCGAAGAGCTGCTGGCAAAATGCACTAAAGTGCTGTTTGAATGAATGCTTACAAGCCTGCTGCTGCCTACCATCGCTCAGTCAGACTGCTCTATCAAACATCAAATCATAGACTTAATTATAACATAATAACACACAGAAATACGAGCCTTTGGTCATTAATATGGTCAAATCCGGAAACTATCATTTCGAAAACAAAATGTTTATTATTTCAGTGAAATACATAACCGTTCTGTATTTTATCTAATGGATGGCATCCATACGTCTAAATATTGTTGTTACATTGTACAACCTTCAATGTTATGTCATAATTATGTAAAATTCTGGTAAATTAGTTCACAATGAGCCAGGCTGCCCAAACTGTTGCATATATCCTGACTCTGCGTGCAATGAACGCAAGAGAAGTGACACAATTTCACCTGGTTAATATGGCCTGCTAACCTGGAATTCTTTTAGCTAAATTTGCAGGTTTAAAAATATATACTTCTGTGTATTGATTTTAAGAAAGGCATTGGTGTTTATGGTTAGGTACAGTCGTCCAACGATTGTGGTTTTTTCGCAAATGCACTTTTCTTAAATCATCCCCCTGCGTTGCATCGATTATATGCAACGCAGGACACGCTAGATAAACTAGTAATATCATCAACCAAGTGTAGTTAACTAGTGATTATGATTGATTGATTGTTTTTTATAAGATAAGTTTAATGCTAGCTAGCAACTTACCTTGGCTTCTACTGCATTCGCATAACAGGCAGGCTCCTCATGGAGTGCAATGAGAGGCAGGTGGTTAGAGCGTTGGACTAGTTAACCGTAAGGTTGCAAGATTGAATCCCAGAGCTGTCAAGGTAAAAATCTGTCGTTCTGCCCCTGAACAAGGCAGTTAACCCACCGTTCCTAGGCCGTCATTGAAAATAAGAATGTGTTCTTAACTGACTTGCCTAGTATAATAAAGGTGTATTTTCTAATTTATTTTTTATTTAAAAAAATAAACTGTCCAGTGTCAGTGTCCAAAAATACCGATTTCCGATTGTTATGAAAACTTGAAATTCGGGATAACGTCCACAGTCGGTGGATGTCCTGAAGATCATCATGTAAAACAAATTGAATTTGGACTATGACTTCACTCTTCAATACGAAGATCCTGACTTCGATGGACAATTGTGCTGTCTAGTGGACATTGAGGAGTTTCCTGAGGAAGCTGTCCTGAAGGTAATTGGATCAGAAAGTGATGCCAACTCAACCGAATCTGGAGACACAGATATACTTGCCCCACGCCAGAGAGTCTCCAGAGTGCCTAGAGAAGTGGCCTGACGGTTTTCCGGGTGCCATCTTTTTCTTATGATATTGAGCACATGCTTAGTTGCTATGAGAACTGGAAAGACTTAAATTAACAAGAGCCCAGAAGCATGACATTCTTGAGAACATAGCTAAAGCAATACACAGCTTCAAGACCTATCCAAGTGGGGGAGAAATAGGCAAGGCAAGGCTACCACCTTGTTACCAAGCACCCATGTCTCAAAGGAGCAGGGAGTCGGTCTGGATGGTATGCATGGATGACTAGTCTGAAGTTCAAGATGGGGAACTATCGGACCAAGTTGAGCAGAGCTGGAGTTCCTGAGTTCTATCTGAATGCAGGCAAGAGGAGCAGAAACAACCTAGAGAGAGAGTCACCCCACTCAAACATCAAGAGACCCAGACGAGCTGAGGTAAACGTCCTGCCATGCTTGAGAGACCCAGAGTCTCTCAAGCAGCTGAGACAGCAAATCATCAACCAAGTTTCAAAGACTGAGAGAAACCTGCCATTAATAGACAAGCTGATGCAGACAACTTTTGCCCTTTGACGAAATGATGGACCGCCAGTGAAATGGTTCCAGAGGGAACTGGCCAGCCCTTCCCATGGAGTCTCAGGTAAAACAGCTGTTATCCCCCTCTCTTTCTCTTATTTTGTCTCTGTCTCCCTCTTGCTCCCTTTAACCCTCTTCCCCTTTGTAAGATCTTTCTTTCAGTCAACATTGTGTTCAATGGGGCTTTTGTTTGTGGTTTGTTGATGCATGTGTGTGCAGAGTTCCACCGCATAACAAACATCATTTTGAAGGGCCCGATTCTATGCCAAGCTTACATTTATGCATGTTTCAGGTGGAGGAAACTGAAGAGCCAGACATTAGACACACCTGTCGCTCTCCTCACTGTTCTCAGTGAGAACTTAACTGATCATGTCCAGTTCAACCCAGCCAGGATTGCTGTGGTGCTAGAAGGTGACATTGTAATGAATGATCTCCCCAGGTTGGCTGATGCAATTATGTTATTTGGTTTGATTTACGTCTTGCATCTGAGTTATCCCAAGCAGCTGATCCATACTTCTGACTTCATACAAAACAGTTCTAGGCTGATGGGAAAATGCTTAAACCGAAGCTTGTGTCTCTGAAAAATGACCTATTGGCGCAAGACTAATGATGTATGGGCCTGTGTGGGTATTTGCCTTTAGAGGTATTTACCATCAGTGAGGTTGTAGGCCTTTCTCGTAGATATGTCTTTATTGTGTGGGTCCACATTGTCCCATCATTGCCTTGTAAATCGCAGTATAGGCTCACACAGCCAGTGTTTCCAATCAAAAACCATGCATTCTTTCAAAGTTATAAATGTTTTCCTTTTATTGTCATTGATGTCTGACATGTAACGTACACTATGTTCTGAATGTAATGGAGGTAAGCAAGAGTTAATTTGCACTAAAATAAAGCTGGAACATATTTTCTAAAATGTATGTATTGCAATGGTTCTAACAGTTCATGGTTTTTGTTCATGGCTGCAGCTTTAATGTGTTGTTCCTCATTTTCCCGTTTTTGTCTATATATATAGAAAATAGAAAATTCAGTGAAACTATTTGGATAGTCCATCTGTAGATAGTGAATTGAGCATTCAAAGACCATCAACAAATGTTAAATTGCTATCAAACTAACCCTAACATATCAGCAGAGATACAGTTGACATTTTCTTAGTTTATTGATAGTTTGAGCATGTACAGCACAGGGGACTATCCAAATGGAGTTACAGAAAATGCTTTAACCAGGTTTCTATCCTCCATTTCATGCTAGAGCGCACATAAAGCCTACATGATAAGATTGGACAAAGAAGCGAGATACTTATTTTATTTGTCAAACTGCAACCAAGCATTGATGATCATGTCACCAGAATAAGACCCTTGATATTTATTGGAGAGGAGCACCTTGCACTTTCACCGCCCTGTGAAGTTGATCACAACTTATTTCACCTGTCGTCTAATAAACTGCATGCTTTCCCGACAAGTCGTAGTGGGAGGACCACACGTCATTGTGTAACTCCAAGTTTACTTCAATATAATGGTTATTATCTAAAAATGTCCTCATAAAGCGTTTCCACTTGTCTATACCCGCATAAAAAGGTTAGATGGAAACTTGGTTAGTGTCACATTTGGTTATTGTGTTGGAGGCAGGTGTTTTGTTAAGTTGAATACACAGGCATAGGAATATTAAAGTTTGCATTGTCAAGAACATTTTCAATTGTTTACTTCATTTGATTCCTAATTTTATTATGTACTGTATATTTATAGCAATCTATATAATTGTTTTTTTTAAATATTATTCAAGCCTTTATAATAAAGATTTCTTGAATACCTGAAAATGGTCTGCCTGAGTTGTGTGTACTAAGAATATAGTATGGTTTGGTAAGTTTTGAGTTAATAGTACCTACCTAAATCGGTTTCCAAAAAGGGTTTGAGTAAGATCATAAGAATTTGAGTTGGTACAACTATTGCAATACTCAATGAAGTTGAGTACAAATAAAGCATAGCAATTAAATATGCAGCAATTAAATGTATGAAATTATTTAAACAATATTTTAAAGTTAAGTACAGTTAAAAAATAGAGTTTGCATAAAACCATTAGGTTAAGTACAAGTAATTCAAAATAATTAGGTGTGACCTTACTTTATCTAAAAAGTAATCAGTTTCCCCCCCCAAAAAAAGTGAGTTCACGGAACTTATCAGGTTTTACAGTGAGACTTCAAAACAGTTGCATAGTTTAATGGTTGTGATAGGAGAAAACAGAGGACTGGTCAACAACATTGTATTTATTCCACAACACTAACCTAATTTAGAGTGAAAAGAATGAAGCCTGCACATAATTCAAATATTCCAAAACATCTATCCTGTTTGCAACAAGGCACTAGAGTAATATTGCAAAACATGTGGCAATGCAATGAATTTTTTGTCCTGAATATTATGTGTTATGTTTGAGGCAAATCCAATACAACACATCACTGAGTACCAGTCTGTCACGACTTCCACTGAAGTTGTTCCCTCTCCTTGTTTGGGCAGTGTTCAGTGGTCGACGTCACCGGCTTTCTAGCTGCCACCGATCCCATGTTTCATTTTTCCTTTTGTTTTGTCTGTTTTACACACCTGGTTCCCATCTCATGATTATGTTCCTTATTTAACCCTCTGGTTTCGCTTTCTGTTTTGTGCGTGATTGTCTTTCGTATCCTTTTTTGTATTTGTTTTATAAACAGGATTTTTGTTCCGTTCTCGGATGGAGTAAATACAGTGGTTTTACTCTTACCTGTGTCCTGCGCCTGACTCCTTCGCTATCCTCTAGATAGACTCTGACACAGTCTCGATATTTTCAAGAATAGTGGTGGCGGCGTCATGTTATGCATATGCTTGTAATCGTTAGTGACGTTTCAGTAAAAAAAAACAAGTAAAGGAATGAAGCTAAGCACAGCACAAATCCTAGAGGAAAACCTGGTCCAGATCAGTCTGCTTTCCAGCACACACTGACAGAATTCACCTTTCAGCACCTTAATTGGTAGCACCTTAATTGAGGACGGGTTCATGGTAACGGCTGGAGTGGAATCAGTGGAATGGAATCAAATACAAACACATGGTTTGATGCCATTCCATTCCTTCCGTTCCAGCTATTATTATGAGCCGTCCTCACCTCAGCAGCCACCACTGTTTCAGCAGGACAATAACCTAAAACACAAGGCCAAATCTGCACTGGAGTTGCTTACCAAGAAGACAGTGAATGTTCCTTAGTGGCCGAGTTAGAGTTTTGACTTAAACCTGCTTGAAAATATATGGCAAGACCTGAAAAGGGTTGTCTACAAATGATCAACATCCAATATGAGAGTTTTAAAAATTATGAAAAGAATAATGAGCAAATGTTGTACAATCCAGGTTTGGAAAACTCTTAGCGACTTGCCCAGAAAGACAAAATAATTCTTACATTTGTTGAATACATTAATTAGTGTTTAAGTTTATTTTTTTAAAACAATACTTTTTTGGAGAATTTTTATTCCACTGACATTAGACTATTTTGTGTAGATTGTTGTTGATATGACAGTGAGAGGGTAGACTGAAAGGAGAGCACTGAAGTTGCACTCTTGTTTCCACTGACAGTAGCGGTGGAGAACTGCACACACTGCACACACAGAATGACAATGAGGGTAAACTCCAGTACAAAGGAGCACAGCACTGAGCACAGGCTATCAGACAGAAGACAGGCTTTTAGATCACAGGATATTATCAGAACACAGGCAGAGCATCAGCTAGCTAGATCATCACTCAACCACAGACTGATTAATAAGATTTCGCCATTAAAACATAAGCACTGTGTATGATCTATCATGATTCATATGGCAATCTTTACAGTTCTTATCTTATTTCATCTTGCAGAAACTTAAGAAGAAATTATAAAAATGCATTTGTGTATCCTCAATATATTTTTAAGATACATTTATGGGAATCATGCCATCGATTGTCCATTCAAATTCCATTATTATTTTTATATTCACTCAGATTATATGTCACGATCGTTGTAAGGACGAGACCAAGGCACAGCGTGATATGCGTACATTCTTCTTTAATAAAGAACGAAACACTGAACAAACTAACAAAACGATACGTGAAGCTAATATAGACAGGCAACTAAACATAGAACAAGAACCCACAAAACCAAAAGGGAAAATGGCAACCTAAATACTATCCCCAATCAGAGACAATGATAAACAGCTGCCTCTGATGGGAACCATAATCAGGTCACCAGAGACATACAAATATCCTAGAGAATACAAAACCCCTAGACAATGCAAAACCCCTAGACAATATAATAACTAGCATACCCACCCTAGTCACACCCTGACCTAACCAAAATAATAAATAAAACAGAGATATCTATGGTCAGGGCGTGACATGTGCTCTTGTTAAGTTCAGCTGTGGAGGGCACACTGTTGCTTGTTCAAATGAATGATTTGACTGCTTCTAAAGGAACCTGTTCATTCTACAGGGTTTTGCCTTTGAGTTTTCGCTTTCTTTTATAACAAAATCAATAATTAAATAGTAATATCACAAACTGGAATGTAATAAATATTTGATTACGACATTTTGCAGTAGTTATAAATGAGTCAAATCTGAAAAATGTAAAAGGTCTAAAAAGCATCTTATGACCTTTTAATAAAAGCATATTATTTTAAGTTGGGTAGCAGGCATAATAATGTTTTTATCAATCAATCATTCACTTCTATTGCTGCAGGTGTGTATATGAACAACTTTGTCTGGAAAAAATTAATTGACTGGTATTTTCACATTAGTGGCAAACGCCAGCATTTGAAAATCAAAACAAATGTTAGCTGCTTCAACATTTCCGACAGATTTGTACTCTAGGAACTCCCAAATTGTGTACAATTAAATTACCTCCAGGTACGTCCCCCCAAAAGGGAGTGCAATGTAACTTTAGTCCTCACGCTGAACAAATGAGTCCGTCAGTTTTATTAAGTGTGTATTCTTCATGCATTGCGCAGACAGGAAGTGGTCCAGGAAGTGTGTGAAGTGAAGCAAGAAGGGCCTTCTCTTCTACATGAACATACAGTGCCTTGCGAAAGTATTCGGCCCCCTTGAACTTTGCGACCTTTTGCCACATTTCAGGCTTCAAACATAAAGATATAAAACTGTATTTTTTTGTGAAGAATCAACAACAAGTGGGACACAATCATGAAGTGGAACAACATTTATTGGATATTTCAAACTTTTTTAACAAAGTAAAAACTGAATAATTGGGCGTGCAAAATTATTCAGCCCCTTTACTTTCAGTGCAGCAAACTCTCTCCAGAAGTTCAGTGAGGATCTCTGAATGATCCAATGTTGACCTAAATGACTAATGATGATAAATACAATCCACCTGTGTGTAATCAAGTCTCCGTATAAATGCACCTGCACTGTGATAGTCTCAGAGGTCCGTTAAAAGCGCAGAGAGCATCATGAAGAACAAGGAACACACCAGGCAGATCCGAGATACTGTTGTGAAGAAGTTTAAAGCCGGATTTGGATACAAAAAGATTTCCCAAGCTTTAAACATCCCAAGGAGCACTGTGCAAGCGATAATATTGAAATGGAAGGAGTATCAGACCACTGCAAATCTACCAAGACCTGGCCGTCCCTCTAAACTTTCAGCTCATACAAGGAGAAGACTGATCAGAGATGCAGCCAAGAGGCCCATGATCACTCTGGATGAACTGCAGAGATCTACAGCTGAGGTGGGAGACTCTGTCCATAGGACAACAATCAGTCGTATATTGCACAAATCTGGCCTTTATGGAAGAGTGGCAAGAAGAAAGCCATTTCTTAAAGATATCCATAAAAAGTGTTGGTTAAAGTTTGCCACAAGCCACCTGGGAGACACACCAAACGTGGAAGAAGGTGCTCTGGTCAGATTAAACCAAAATTGAACTTTTTGGCAACAATGCAAAACGTTATGTTTGGCGTAAAAGCAACACACCATCCCCACTGTCAAACATGGTGGTGGCAGCATCATGGTTTGGGCCTGCTTTTCTTCAGCAGGGACAGGGAAGATGGTTAAAATTGATGGGAAGATGAATGGAGCCAAATACAGGACCATTCTGGAAGAAAACCTGATGGAGTCTGCAAAAGACCTGAGACTGGGACGGAGATTTGTCTTCCAACAAGACAATGATCCAAAACATTAAGCAAAATCTACAATGGAATGGTTCAAAAATAAACATATCCAGGTGTTAGAATGGCCAAGTCAAAGTCCAGACCTGAATCCAATCGAGAATCTGTGGAAAGAACTGAAAACTGCTGTTCACAAATGCTCTCCATCCAACCTCACTGAGCTCGAGCTGTTTTGCAAGGAGGAATGGGAAAAAATTTCAGTCTCTTGATGTGCAAAACTGATAGAGACATACCCCAAGCGACTTACAGCTGTAATCGCAGCAAAAGGTGGCACTACAAAGTATTAACTTAAGGGGGCTGAATAATTTTGCACGCCCAATTTTTCAGTTTTTGATTTGTTAAAAAAGTTTGAAATATCCAATAAATGTCGTTCCACTTCATGATTGTGTCCCACTTGTTGTTGATTCTTCACAAAAAATACAGTTTTATATCTTTATGTTTGAAGCCTGAAATGTGGCAAAAGGTCGCAAAGTTCAAGGGGGCCGAATACTTTCGCAAGGCACTGTATCATCATAGCCTGGCGGCGGCACGTGATCTGGGTCTGGCCTGGAAACCAAAGATCATAATACATAATTAATACACTCATAAATAGTACTCTTCCACAAAAGCCAGATTTAAGACACATATCTGGTGGCCAATTTCTGTGACGGCCCACCATGCCAGCTATTTATTAACTCTTAAATGATAACATAGGCCTATCTCAGATATGATTCAAGAAAGACTGGCTGACCTTAGCTTCAGTTACGTAGAAGTGAGTGACGTGTTGTATTGCAAATGCCTACAGTGCCTAGCGTAAGTCTACACACCCCTTGCAGTCTTCATATTTGTCTTCCTTAAAATACATCTAAAAATATATGTTTCCAACAGATCTACACAACCTGCTCCACATTTTCAAAGTGAAAGAAAACTATAGAAAATTGGCTAAATAATTTTTTTTTTTAACAAAGATGTCTTTATTGCATACCTGTATGTTTTCACACCCCAGAGTTAATGCTTTGTGGAAGCACCTTTGGAAGCCATTACAGTTATTTATTTTTTTTACCCCTTTTTTCTCCCCAATTTCGTGGTATCTAATTGATAGTTACAGTCTTGTCTCATCGCTGCAACTGCCGTACGGACTCGGGAGAGGCGAAGGTCGAGAGCCGCGCGTCCTCTGAAACACAATCCAACCAAGCTGCGCTGCTTCTTGATACAATGCCCACTTAACCCGGAAGCCAGCTGCACCAGTGTGTCGGAGGAAACACCGAACACCTGGCGACCATGTCAGCGTGCACTGCGCACGATGGGACAAGGACATCCCCGGCCGGCCAAAACCTTAGACCACTGCGCAACTCGGGAGGCCATGTCAGACACATTTACATGGACTTAACCGCTGAAATTGTAATTATTGTGCACTTATCCATTTAAAATAAATTCCATAATTAAAGCGAGATAACACTTAATAATAACGTCCAGCAATAAATCATTTATAAGGCATTTATAAATAGTTTGCTCACCATTTCTTAATCATTAGTCCTACATTCGTAAATGTCAGCTAGTACGCTATAAATACAGTGCCTTCGGAAAGCATTCAGACCCCTTTACTTTTTCCACATTCTGTTACGTTACAACCTTATTCTAAAATGGATTAAACAAAACAGCTCCTCAGCTCTACACCCATTACCCCATAATGACAAAGTGAAAAGAGGTTTTAAGAATTGTTTACAATTGCATTAAATATAGAAAACAGAAATATATTCTTTACATAAGTATTCAGACCCTTTGCTATTAGACCCGAAATTAAGCTCAGGTGCATCCTGTTTCCATTGATCATAGTTGAGATGTTTCTACAACTTGGAGACCACCTGTGGTAAATTGAATTGATTGAATTGCCTAGGAGGCCTGCATCCCGGATTCGCCTCTTCACTGTTGTCGTTGAGACTGGTGTTTTGCAGGTACAATTTATTGAAGCTGCCAGTTGAGGACTTGTCCTCTTGCTCAGTTGTGCACCGGGGCCTCCCACTCTTCTTTCTATTCTGGTTTGAGCCAGTTTGCACTGTTCTGTGAAGGGAGTAGTACACAACGTTGTACTAGGTCTTCAGTTTCTTGGCAATTTCTCGCATGGAATAGCCTTCATTTCTCAGAACAGGAATAGACTGACAAGTTTCAGAAGAAAGTTATTTGTTTCTGGCCATTTTGAGCCTTTAATTGAACCCACAAATGCTGATGTTCCAGATACTCAACTAGTCTAAAGAAGGCCAGTTGTATTGCTTCTTTAATTAGAACAACAGTTTTCAGCTGTGCTAACATAATTGCAAAAGGGTTTTCTAATGATCAATTAGATTTTAAAATGATAAACTTGGATTAGCTAACACAATGTTCCATTGGAACACAGGAGTGATGGTTGCTGATAATGAGCCTCTGTACGCCTATGTAGATATTCCATAAAAAATCTGCAGTTTCCAGCTACAATAGTTATTTAAGACATTAACAATGTCTACACTGTATTTCTGATCAATTTGATGTTATTTTAATGGACAAAAAAGTGCTTTTCTTTCAAATACAAGGACATTTCTAAGTGACCCCAAACTTTTGAACGATAGTGTGAGTGTGTGAATTGGTTCATTTTCCTGTCAAAATGTAACAAGTAGTTTTTGCTCTCAGGGAAAATGTATGGAGTAAAAAGTACATTATTTTCTTTAGGAATGTTGTGAAGTAAAAGTAAAAGTTGGCAAAAAGATAAACTTAAAGTACAGATACACCACTGCTTCATACCCAAGAAGACTCAAGGCTGCCAAAGGTGCTTCAACAAAGTACTGATTGATGGGTATGTAATGGTGATATCAGTTTTTTGTATTTATACATTTCACTAAAAACCTGTTTTTGCTTTGTCATTATGGGGTATTGTGTGTAGATTGATGAGGGTTATGAATACTTCCCGAATGCACTGTAGATATAATATTTACATTTCAAAGGCAATTGTTTTTAATAATTATCTATATATAGCTTACTAAAATTTACTAATTTAGGAATAATGATTCACAAATGGTGAGCAAACTACCTATGAATGCCTTATAATTGGTGGACGTTATTAATACCTAAATTAAAATTCTCAATAGAAACATAACCTGTACCCTGGTCTGTGTCTTCCAACGTGCCCAAAGGGGTGGGCCCCAGGTGGCACAGCTCCCGGGGGCAGGACGCCCACGAGAGGGGTCGAACCCTGAGCGGGGATAACCAGCTCGCAAAGGGTCCACGATCATCCATCCTCCTCCACAACCACTGTGGGACAAACACAGAAACAGAGCTGGCTTTGGTCTTTAGCATTTTTGTATTATTTTACCCCATTTTTGTGATATCCAGTTGACATTGCCTCATCACTGCGACTCCCCAATGTGCTCGGGAGAGGTGAAGGTCGAGACATGCATCCTCCAAAATATGACCTGCCAAGCCGCGCTGCTTCTAACACACTGCTCGCTTAACCCGGAAGTCAGCCGTACCAAAGTGTCGGAAGAAACACTGTCTGACTGACGACAGAAGTCAGCTTGCAGGCACCCGACCTGCCATAACTTCTTATGGCTGCAGGGGCAGTATTGAGTAGCATGGATGAAAGGTGCCCAGACGTGCCCAGAGTAAAAGGCCTGCTCCTCAGTCTCAGTTGCTAATATATGCATATTATTATTAGTATTGGATAGAAAACACTCTGCGGTTTCTAAAACTGTCTGAGCCATTTCCTGGTCATGCCCATTCCACATGATATCGACTTGCATTCCATTGCTCCTCTAGACACAAAGGAATTCTCCGGTTGGAACTTTATTGAAGATTTATGATTAAAACATCCTAATGATTGATTCTATACTTAGTTTGAAGTGTTTCTTCGACCTGTAATATAACTTTTTGAAGTTTTTGTCCGAAGTAATGTATGAGCGTTTGAATATGTATACCTAACGCGCTAACAAAAGTAGCTACTTGGACATAAATAACGGACATTGTCGAACAAATCAAGCGTTTATTGTGGACCTGGGATTCCTGGGAGTGCGTTCTGATGAAGATCATCAGAGGTAAGGGAATATTTATCATGTAATTTCTGGTTTCTGTTGACTCCAACATGGCGGATAATTTGATTATTTTTCTGAGCTCCGTCTCAGATTATTGCATGATTTGCTTTTTCCGTAAAGTTTTTTTGAAATCTGACACAGCGGTTGCATTAAGGAGAGTTATATCTATAATTCCATGTGTATAACTTGTATTATCATCTACATTTATGATGAGTATTTCTGTTGAATCGATGTGGCTATGCAAAATCACTGGATGTTTTTGGAACTAGTGAACGTAACGCGCCAATGTAAACTCAGATTTTTTTATATAAATATGAACTTTATCAAACAAAACATACATGTATTGTGTAACATGAAGTCCTATGAGTGTCATCTGATGAAGATCATCAAAGGTTAGTGATTCATTTTATCTCTATTTGTGCTTTTTGTGACTCCTATCTTTGGCTGGAAAAATGGCTGTGTTTATTCTGTGGCTTGGTGGTGACCTAACATAATCGTTTGTGGTGCTTTCGCTATAAACCATATTTGAAATCGGACACTGTGGTGGGATTAACAACAAGATTACCTTTAAAAACGGTATAAGATACATGTATGTTTGAGGAATTTTATTTATGAAATTTCTGTTGCTTTGAATTTGGCGCCCTGCACTTTCACTAGCTGTTATCATATCGATCCCTTTAACGCGATTGCAGCCATACGAAGATAAGGAGTCCCTAGAGCACGATGAGCCAAGGAAAGCCTCGCTGGCCAAACCCTCCCCTAACCCAGACTGTGCTGGGCCAATTGTGCACCGCCGGTCAAACCCAGGTTGTAACAGCGCCTCAGCACTGTGATGCAATGCCTAAAACTGCTGCGCCACTCAGGAGGCCACTGGCATTGGTCTTTTTAATTAGGATGAATAATGATCATGTTGTGCTATTTGCGGTGTTAGTGGCTCAGATAGAGTAATCCCTTTCATAATACTTGGGCCTGATCTTCATTGATCTTCAATTTTGAATGGTCTGCCACATTGTCTGTTGTTCTATCCTTGCTGTCACGTCCGTTATATGAAGGAGACAGCGTGGTATGCGTACATACTTCCTTTATATAAAGAATGAACACTGAACAAACTAACAAAACATGAAGCTAATATGAATAGTGCAGACAGGTATCTAAACATAGAACAAGATCCCACAAACGCCAAAGGAAAAATGGCTACCTAAATATGATCCCCAATCAGAGACAACGATAAACAGCTGTCTCTGATTGTGAACCATATCAGGCCAACATAGAAATACAAAAACCCCTAGACTTACAAAACACCAGACATACAAAACCCTAGACAATACAAAAACTAGAGTACCCACCCTAGTCACACCCTGACCTATCCAAAATATAAAGAAAACAGAGATATCTCAGGTCAGGACGTGACACTTGCTGAGTGCAGTAGGGAAACTCACCCAAAGAGATCCAGAATGGCTCCTCCTGCAGCGAATGGAGCCACAATCAGACAGGCTGGGGGCAAATTAGAGACTGCACATAGTTTAGTTTTGCAAGGTATTGTCAGATGTCAACTAAGTCTCACAGTTGATACAATGGTTTTTGTTGGATGTACAATCAATTCGCGTTTGTTGACAACAATACAATATCAAATGTACATTAAAAGTTGTGTGATATTGTTCGCCCACAGGGGTATATACTGAAAAATGTTTTATGCAGGTGAGTGAATACAGTATCAACACTGTATATATAAACTCAGCATAAACTTATTTCAGAAGACACTGAGTTTACAAAATATTAAGATCAAATGCTCTTTCCATGACATAGCTTTCATTATCAGTCTATGATTCGTTATTGATGCCACTTAAATCCACTTCAGTCAGTGTATATGAAGGGGAGGAGACAGGTTAAAGGAGGATTTTTAAGCCTTGAGACAATTGAGACATGGATTGTGTGTGTCATGACGTTGGCCTGGGGGGGTTGGTTTATGACAGTCATAAATACCTCTTCCCCCCTTTTTCCTCTCTCTAACCTACTAAGGTTACATTTGCAAAACCCCTTGGTTAACATAGAGATTCTGGGAACGTCAGAATGTGGGGGGAAATGAACTATATTCTGGTAATCCGAACAATTGAACATATGCAGTGGTACTTAATGAATATGATGTCAGTTCGGTTGTCATCTGAGACATTCTCATCAATGATAAGATTACATAAACTCTACAGTGGAAAGTCTACACATCAGATTTATCAGATTCACATGGAATTATTGTTCAATTTAAATGTTTGAATATGAAATTATTTGTGATGGGATGAAATGTGATTTCAGCTTCTAGAATGTGAGATGTGGGTTTTCATAAGATAGGGCTGCTCAATCAGTGGCCCTCCCCTGTGAAGGGACAAGGGCTATAAAACTTTTCAAACACACCCTCCTCTCCCTTCCTATATAAGCCCTTGACGATAACATAACTTCCTGTTCCAAGGATATGAGGGCGACGGTCCTATGTCAGAATGGTTCAGAACGAAGCCAACATCAGCATGAGCTTTGGTTGCGAATGGTATGAACTTTGAACTCTTATTCACTACAGAAATGATACCACCTAGCTGTTGAGTTAGCGACCGCAGTTACAAACGCAGGTTAGGAAGGAACAGACAGAGTATCCCGTCTACCACACAACGACACTACTACAACGTATCCAATTGACAACCAGAGACATTCTTCAAAGGACAGAGGACTCGGTTTGGCAACATGGCCTTCCATCGACCAACAACATGCTGAAGAGCAGCTCAGAGTAAATATTTATTGCATTTTCCTTTTCCAAATGGGTGGTAATTTAGAATGCATAAGATACTGTATTTACAATAGCACAGCTTCGCCCTTTGTTCCTGTCTTCCCGCTCTTTCACTTAACCCAGCCCCTTTTCCTTTGTGTAACAAGCCGTCAATTCTGTTCCGCCCGCTAGGGACGTTTTCTTTTTTTATGACGTAATTCGTAATCAAGTTATGATTAATTGTGTGTATGTGAATTCTGTGTGATTAGTTAGGTATTTAGTAAATAAATAATTAAACCCAATTTGTATTGCTGATTCAAATTGTTAGCCAGGGTTCGTGCAGATAAAACATTTTACAACTTTCAGATGAGAAGTAAGATGAAGATTAATGTTGACTGCTATGGATGTAAAATATTACTAGGTCTTTAAGAGTTTATTCGGAAGATAACAGCTTTATAAATGTTATTTCGTGGTGCCCGACTCTCTAGTTAATTACATTTACATGATTAGCTCAATCAGGTGATATTAATTACAGAGACATTATTTTATAGAATAGCAAGTCATATCACATAATCCGGCATAACCAAAGACACGACATGTGCCATTCAGAGGGTGAATGTGCAAGACAAAAGATTTAAGTGCCTTTGAACAGGGTATGGTAGTAGGTGCCAGGCGCACCAGTTTGTGTCAAGAACTGCAATGCTAATGGTGTCACACCCTGATCTGTTTCTCCTGACTCCGAGCCCGCCTACCGACCTGTACCTTTTGACCTCTGCTTACCCTGAGCCTGCCTGCCGTCTGGTACCATTGCCTGACCTCTAATTTTATGACCCCTGCCTGGCTTGACCTGTCTATTGCCTGCCCCTATTGGATCATTAAACTATTGTTTATTCGATGTGTTCTGCATCTGGGTCTTACCTTCATACCTGATAAATGGGTTTTTCACGCTCAACAGTTTCCCGTGTGTATGAAGAATGGTGTTGGGTGCAACTCAGGTGTTCCTAATGTTTGGTATACTCAGTGTATGTATTCATTCTGTATTGTTACCCTAATATTACCCTATGCATAGGATTAGGTATTAGAATAGCTTCTGGTAATATATACTGAACAAAAAATATAAACACAACAAAAATATGAGCACAAATTTGTTTACATCTGTTACTGAGAATTTTTCCTTTGCCAAGATAATCCATCCACCTGACAGGTGTGGCATATCAAGAACCAGACTAAACAGCAGGATCATTACACAGGTGTACCTTGTGCTGGGGACAATAAAAGGCCACGGAAATGTGTAGTTTCGTCACACAACACAATGCCACAGATTGCAATTGGCATGCTGACTGCAGGAATGTCCACCAGAGCTGTTGCCAGAGAATTGAATGTTAATTTCTCTAAGTCATCTCCAACGTTGTGGTCTGTGCTTGTTCTCTAAAACGTGTAGCCACGCCACCCCAGGATCTCCAGATCCGGCTTCTTCACCTGTGGGATCGTCTGAGGCGGGGGTGCTGAGTATTTCTGCCTAATAAAGCCCTTTTGTGGGGAAAAACTAATCCCGATTGGCTAGGCCTGGCTCCCCAGTGAGTGGGCCTATGCTCTCCCAGGCCCATCCATGGCTGCGACCCTGCCCAGTTATGTGAAATCCATAGATTAGCCCTCGTGAATTTATTTATATTGACTGATTTCCTCAGCATGTCAGAGCATCTTGTGAATACTGTGTCCCTTTGCCCTTTCCTAACCATTGTATACTTCAGACAGAATGTAAATCTGCTGTATCATTCTGCTCCCTCTCCCTCGTGGACGAGGGCATGACAGCACCAAGGTCGATATATTGCTGACATCACGAGACAAATCTGATAGGGTCAGAGGAAGCAAAGGGAGGAGAGAGGAGGGAGGGAGTGAGAGAGAGAGAGAAAAGGGAGGTGGTGGATGCCAAGTGACAGGCTCCATCTTTGGACCGGTGCCATTTCCTAAGGACGACTCTTCTTCTTTCTCTCCTGCACTGCACACTATGCCCTGCCCCCATGTGTCTGCAGTGCGGGACACTGAGAATACTCCACATACCCCGTCTATTCTTAGTCTCTGTATCCATTTCACTTTCTTTCCGGCGCGAAGCCGAGGCAAAAAAAACATGCTGTAAATGTTGGCTAAGATGGATATGAGCTGAGATGATGCCCTCCAATTCAAGATATTTACATTTTTTATTTAACCTTTCTTTTGACAGGGAGTCATGCGGAGACCATGGTCTCTTTTACAGATGAGCCTTGTGTCAAACATACACATCAATATACACATGAATACACAAACATTAGTCTCTGTATACTTTACAGTGTCCCAGAACTTTTTGGAGTTTGTGTCACAGGATGCAAATTTCTGTTTGAAAAAGCTAGCCTTTGCTTTCCTAGCTGCCTGTGTATATTGGTTCCTAACTTCCCTGAAAGGTTGCATATCACGGGGTCTATTCGATGCTAATGCAGTACACCACAGGATGTTTTTTGTGCTGGTCAGGGGCAGTCAGGTCTGGAGTGAACCAAGGGCTATATCTGTTCCTATATCTGCTATATCTGTATATCTGTTTAATATCTGTTTTATGGCGAGGAAAGCACTTTTAAAGAATAACCAGGCATCCTCTACTGATGGAATGAGGTCAATATCCTTCCAGGATACCCGGGCCAGGTCGATTTGAAAGGCCTGCTTGCTGAAGTGTTTTAGGGAGTGTTTGACCGCAGACCCATTACAGATGCAGGCAATGAAGCAGTGATCGCTGAGATCCTGGTTGAAGACAGCAAAGGTGTATTTGGAGGGCATGTTGGTTAGAATGATAGTTATGAGGTTGCCCGTGTTTACGCATTTGGGGTTGTACCTGGTAGGTTTACTGATAATTTGTGTGAGATTGAGGGCATCAAGCTTAGATTGTAGGATGGCCGGGGTGTTAAGCATGTCCCAGGTTAAGTCACCTAACAGCACGAGCTCTGAAGATAGATGGGGGGCAATCAATTCACATATGGTGTCCAGGGCACAGCTGGGGGCAGAAGGTGGTCTATAGCAAGCTGCAACAGTGAGAGACTTGTTTCTGTAAAGGTGGATTTTTAAAAGTAGAAGCTCAAATTGTTTGGGCACAGACCTGGATAGTAAGACAGAACTCTGCAGGCTATCTCTGCAGTAGATTGTAACTCCGCCCCCTTTGGCAGTTCTATCTTGTCGGAAAATGTTATAGTTAAGGATGAAAATTTCAGGGTTTTTGGTGGTCTTCCTAAGCCAGGATTCAGACACAGATAGGACATCTGGTTTTGCAGAGTATGCTAAAGCAGTGAATAAAACAAACTTATGGAGGAGGCTTCTAATGTTAACATGCATGAATCCAAGGCTTTTACTGTTACAGAAGTCAACAAATGAGAGCGCCTGTGGAATGGGAGTGGAGCTAGGCACTGAAGGGCCTGGATTAACCTCTACATCACCAGAGGAACAGAGGAGGAGTAGGATAAGGGTACGGCTAAAGGCTATAAGAACTGGTTGTCTAGTACGTTCCGAATAGAGAGTAAAAGGAGCAGGTTTCTGGGTACGGTAGAATAGATTCAAGGCATAATGTATGGTAGGATGTGAATACAGTGGAGGTAAACCTGTGCATTGAGTGACGATGAGAGAGATATTGTCTCTAGAAACATCCTTTAAACCAGGTAAGGTCACCGCATGTGTGAGAGCTGGAATTAAAGGGTTAGCTAAGGCATATTGAGCAGGGCTAGAGGCCGTACAGTGAAATAAAGCAATAATCACTAACCAAAACAGCAATGGACAAGGCATATTGACATTAGGGAGAGGCATGTGTAGCCGAGTGATCTTAGGGGTCCCGTGAGTAGCTAGGCGGGCTGGAGACACGGCGATTCAGACAGCTAGCGGGCCGGGGCTTAGATGTACGTCGTGGCGGAAGAAGTCTGTTGTAGCCCCCTCATGCGGTTACGTCGGCAGACCAGTCGTGATGGATCAGCAGGGCTCCATGTAGAAAAAGGGTCCAGGCAATCTAGGTATAGTGGCCCAAGAAATTGGTGAATGGGCCTTTTCAGCTAACAGTCCGACATGCTCTAGACAGCTAGCAGGCTAGCAGACGGGCATTCAGGGGACGTCACGACGGAGGAGCCAGTTGAAAAACCCCCTCAAGGCAGATTACGTCGGTAGTCCAGTCGGGATGGATAGGCCTGGACCCCTTTCACATACGGTGGGGCTCCGTATCGGCAGTGAAAGGGGTCCATGCCAATTGGTAAAATAGGGATTGTAGCCCAAGGAGTGGCTGACGGAATATGGTCAATATCCTTCCAGGATACCCGGGCCAGGTCGATTAGAAAGCCCTGCTTGCTGAAGTGTTTAAAAGGAGATGGGCCTAGCGTAGGCTAGCGCCAAGCTAATTGGTGCTTGCTTCGGGACATAGACGTTAGCCAGGAGTGGCCACTCAGATAGCAGCTAGCTATCTTCTATGATCCAAGTAAAAAGGTTCAAAGCTTGCGGTAGGAATCCGGAGCTATGGAGAAAAATATGTCCGATATGCTCTGGTTTGAATACTGACTACTACTTAGAAGCTAGTTAGCTGGCTAGCCTCTGTTGGGGGTTCCGGTTCTAAAGTAAAGAAAATAGCAGATCCATGCCACATTGGGTGAGGCGGATTATAGGAGAGTATGTTGAAGTTGAGGTTAAGAAGAATATAAAAGAAAATATATGCAAAGAAAAAAATATATAAAAAGATATATACGACGACAAAGACGTCTGACTGCTACGCCATCTTGTATTCAAGAATTGTTTAGAATTGTTGCATCAAAAACAGCATGCAGTCTTGAAGTCTGCTTAGACAGACCTTTCTTTTATAGGACCCTGTTCTCCTCTAGTCGTTTTCTGGTCTTTTGAGGCGACAAGTTGTTTACACTTTTCACAAGTGTACACAGTAAATTATTTATCTTTCACTAAAGTGAACATATCAAAGGTCTCCAATATGATGGCTTTACTGTCCATCTCTGGATCCAAATCAGAGGAGTCTGACATGGTTATACTTAGGTCAGACACAGCGGTCCTGGCTACAAGAGCCAAATGCGACTTGAGACACATTTTGCCGGTGACAGCCAGGTAACCTAGCTAGTTGGATCTAGCAGGGGCTAGCCTGCTAACGTTACCAGCAGGAGATGGTAAAATCCAGAACAGCACTAACACTGTGGTCCCGAAGTAAAACATTTGCAACAAAAGTCAGTTAAGAACAAATTCTTATTTACGATGACGGCCTAGTGGGGAACAGTGGGTTAAGTGCCTTGTTCAGGGGCAGAACAACAGATCTTTACCCTGTCAGCTCAGGGATTCGATCTATGTATGCACTTTTCCACCTAAAACAATTGTGAATTGCAACAACAGCGGAGATGGGTAACAACTGCGCATGTGCGGTCTTGTGGGATAACTTTGATGTATATAACCTTATTTGGAGCTTCACCATCACAGATGTGAGTTTTATTGGGGGAGAAGGAGCTGACTTATTACAGGTAGCCTAAAGTTAATTCTGAAAAGTGGAAATCCGAAGAGATGTCAGCAAGAGTAAGATGGTGTTCGGTCCCCTGCTGCACTTTCTATAAGAAATCTAGGGAAGAAAGCACAAAATGTCAGTTTTCTGTTGAAAGGTGCAGAAAATGGCTAGTAGCAATAAAAAACTGGAAATACTATGTAAACACTCCTACCGTCAATCTTGCAAATATAGGTGTGTGTACAGCCATACCTTCTGTATTCCCATGGGCTGGTGCCATCTGGTGCCTGCCAAAATACAGAGATGCTTTTGACAAGAGCAAGCGCCAAAGCGAGCGTGCAGAGTTATGTAGTCTAATCATTGCAGTTTGAATTGATCTTATTGTGTTGTAGACTAGACACTTTACCGGTTAGCTTAGGTTGAAGAGATAGACAGTATTTGTGTCATCTTACGTTGCAGAATAGACAGATAACAAAAAGGAACGGTTTTGTTGAATTTTAATTATTTAGAATCAGGTCTACTCGCTTTTTTTCATAATCTCCAATGTCTGATGTGTTGGCTAATCAGATTTTATTGCAAAATAAATTGCATCTGTGATTGTGAACAAGAGCCTTACATGCAATTTTTACGTAAAGGGATTCCCCCACGTGAGCCTATTTCTGCTGTTGTTGCAGTCGGCCACATAAATAATGTTATAAAATAATCGCAATCGTTTTAGGTAGAAAAGTACACATTTCCTGACTCAAAATGTTTTGCTCATTTCGGCCGTACACTTTCATTAAAACAAAGACTGTCCACAATTTATTTTTTCAATCACTCTTTGACTGACAACGGAGCAGAGCTAGTATTGCACAAAGCAGTGCATCATTTTGCAGCTTTCCAGTTTAGACTGCAAGGAGAGCGAGGAGGTCAACTCCACCTAACTAGTTTCTGTACAGTATGGAATGTACAGTATGGAATCACTTAAGGAGTTTGGATTTTAGGTAAACTTCCACTTTAATGTTGTTAGCAGTTTATGTTATTCTTCAATAACACAGACCCCTCAATAACACATGGGGAGAAAAATAGGTTTATTCAAAGAGGACAAATCATACAATTGAAGTCGGAAGTTTACATGCACCTTAGCCAAATACATTTAAACTCAGTTTTTCAAAATTCCTGACATTTAATCCTCGTAAAAATTCCCTGTCTTAGGTCAGTTAGGATCACCACTTTATTTTAAGAATATGAAATGTCAGAATAATAGTAGAGAGAGTGATTTATTTCAGCTTTTATTTATTTCATCACATTCCCAGTGGGTCAGAAGTTTACATACACTCAATTAGTATTGGGTAGCATTGTGTTTAAATTGTTTAGCTTAGGTCAAGTGTTTAGCTTAGGTCAAGTAGCCTTCCACAAGCTTCCCACAATAAGTTGGGTGAATTTTGGCCCATTCCTCCTGACAGAGCTGGTGTAACTGAGTCAGGTTTGTAGGCCTCCTTGCTCGCACATGCTTTTTCAGTTCTGCCCACAAATTTGATATAGGACTGAGGTCAGGGCTTTGTGATGGCCACTCCAATACCTTGACTTTGTTTTCCTTTAAGCCGTTTTGCCACAACTTTGGAAGTGTGCTTGGGATCATTGTCGCATTTGTCCCATTGTCCCATTTCAAGACCCATTTGCGAACAATATATCCACATCATTTTCCACCCTCATGATGCCATCTATTTTGTGATGTGCACCAGGCCCTCCTGCAGCAAAGCACCCCCACAACATGATGCTGCCACCCCAATGCTTCACGGTTGGGATGGTGTTCTTCGGCTTGCAAGCCTCTCCCTTTTTCCTCCAAACATAACTATGGTTATTATGGCCAAACAGTTCTATATTTGTCTCGTCAAACCAGAGGACATTTCTCCAAAAAGTACAGTACGATCTTTGTCCACATGTGCAGTTGCAAACTGTAGTCTGGCTTTTTATGGCGGTTTTGTATCAGTGGCTTCTTCGTTCTACGTTCATCTCCAGGAGACAGACAGAGTCTCCTTCTTGAGCGGTATGACGGCTGTGTGGTCCCATGGTGTTTATACTTGCGTACTAATGTTTGTTCAGATGAACGTGGTACCTTCAGGCGTTTGGAAATTGCTCCCAAGGATGAACAAGATTTGTGGAGGTCCACAATTTTTTTTCTGAGGACTTGGCTGATTTTTGGGGGATTTTCCATGATGTCAAGCAAAGAGGCACTGAGTTTGAAGGTAGGCCTTGAAATACATCCACAAGTACACTTCCAATTGACTCAAATAATGTCAATTAGCCTATCAGAAGCTTCTAAAGTCATGACATAATTTTCTGGAATTTTCCAAGCTGTATAAAGGCACAGTCAACTTAGTGTATGTAAACTTCTGACCCACTTGAATTGTGATATAGTGAATTATAAGTGAAATAATCAGTCTGTAAACAATTGTTGGAAAAATGACTTGTGTCATGCACAAAGTAGATGTCCTAACCGACTTGCCAAAACTGTAGTTTGTTTAATTAACAAGAAATGTGTGGAGTGGTTGAAAAACGAGTTTTAATGACTTCAACCTAAGTGTATGTAGACTTCATACTTCAACTATAGATGTTATGCTGGGAAGTAGATGGTTCATTCTCCCCTATCCTCAGTGACTTTCGCCACAGAATAAAGGAACAGGGTGTAATTTATAACCCTCCACCCTAGCCTGTGGTTGACCAATTAGAATTCCTTATAGTAAAATTGGGCCAATGGCTAAATAACAAGTATCCCTTTTCAGGCTCAATGTACAGACGATTCAGACCAATGAAAACGTGGCACACGCAGCTGAGTCCAGGACTCACATTCCTACACAGATTCTAAACAGATGTTGAACTGAAAACCAACTATTTCCATTGATAATTCCCATTGACCATTAGTACTACCGTTAGCGTTGTGTATTATCTTAAAATATTCTTACAATGGCAACACCGTGGCACTGGGCTATCCATTTTAGTTTCACATCTTTCCATATGCCCGATTTCGATGTGAAGACGCTAGGGTTGCAACATTCCGGTAGCTTTTCCAATGTTGCCAGATTTGACAGATATTCCAGTCGGAAAATTCCCAGAATTCGGAGGGAATGAGCAAGAAATCAGAAATCCTCCAACCAGGATTTATGGAAAACCTGAGAATTTGGGTAAAGTTACAAGAATTTTACAACCCTAGAAGATATCAATCTCGATAGGCGATATGAGATTAATTTGAGAATCACACCTCTTCAAATGAAAAATAAGATGGAAATGGTCACAGGCCACACAATTACAACATGTTCTATATTTCACTGTACGGCTCAGTGGTCCCTAAAGAATCGGGGAATAACAATCTTATTAAACATGAATTCCCCAATTGAAGAATGCTACAAGTGGAACATTTCTCAATTGTAACAAAACAAGGTAACTATAACATTCAACCAAAAAGAACCAGTATGGTAATATCACCACCCGCTCTGTACAAAATGGTCCTGCCATATGCACCATGGTCGGGTAACCATGTGTAAGTACAATGGGCATACGTTAGGCTAGATGTGGAAAATAACCTAGAAATCTATCTATACATGAACATCGTTTATGGATGTAGTAGTCATGGATACATGAACAGTAGTGCAATGCTGTGACGTGTTCCCTCTCCCTTTCCTTCTAAAGTCCCTGTCCACTCACATCTTAAAACTTCTCATGACTCTCCAACCCGCATGCGTGAGCGTAACCATAGCCTCAAACTAATTAGCACAATGCAGCGGACATAAATCTTACTAGAAAATCTTCCTATTCATGAAACTCACAAGTTAAATACATTGAGACACAGCTTAGCCTTTTGTTAATCACACTGTCATCTCAGATTTTCAAAATATGCTTTACAGCCAACGCTAGACAAGCATTTGTATAAGTTTATCATGGCATAATGCTATGGCTAGGCTCTGCTACCAGCAGGCAACATTTTCACGAAAATAAGAAAAGCAATCAAATTAAATAATTTACCTTTGAAGAACTTTGGATGTTTTCACTCAGGAGACTCCCAGTTAGATAGCAAATGTTCCTTTTTTCCAAAATATAATTTTTGTAGAAGAAATGTTTGTTCTTCACGTTTGGCTGAGAAATCGACCGGAAAATGTAGTCACTACAACGGCAAACTTTTTTCCAAATTAGCTCCATAATATCGACAGAAACATGGCAAACGTTGTTTAGAATCAATCCTCAAGGTGTTTTTCACATAACAATTCGATAATATATCCGTCGGGACAATTGGTTTCCCATAAGAAACGATTGGAAAAATGGCTACTTGTGTACTTTACGCAAGATTTTCTGCGAGAGCCATCATGTGACCACTTGCTAAATGTGATCCCATGACATTTGTATTTAAAAGGATTGTTGAGAAATAATTAGTTGAAGTTAGGCCTCATATAAGACTCTAGGCTACAACATTTTGTCTGCAGGTGCAACAACGCATGAATTGGTGTAATAGGAAGCTTTTCCGCATGCTCTGTAATATCAGTAGTATTCAATAAGTCATGGTCTTTTTTCCCTTACAGAATGACCCATCAAACACATGCCAGATTCAAAGAATGTGGCGTTTGTGGTCCAAGGGATTTACTTATCCAAACAACACTTATAAATCTGTTTTGTTGGTAACTACTATCACTCCAGTAAGTAGTGTTACAATTAAGCAAGACTATTTATTCCGGGGAATCCATTGAGACCAGGGTCTCATTTACAGTGGTGGCCTGAGAATAACAACAGAACAATTTCAAAATGATAAATCAAAATTAAATAAACTACAAATTACAGAATTAACTCAACAGCTTCAAACACGACAAACCCAATTATTTACATTCAATCTAAACAGTTGAAATTCTCATAAAAATGTATTTCACAAGTCCTAAACTGCCCTAGAGGCACCAGAGAGTCAAAATGTAAGGGAGTTTTGTAGGCTATTCCAAAAATGGGGGAACTAAAAGTGAAGGCGGATTTACCTAGATCAGTGCATACTAGTAGAACTGAGAGTTAACCATCCCTGTGAACGGGTTTGGTGTCTCATTTTTTTTTTTTTTAACAGTGAAGTGAGGTAGGTCGGAAGCTTGTGTAGTAGAACTTTGTAAATAAAAAGGGAGTAATTAACTAATCTAAGGAACTTTAATGAGGACCAACCAACCTTTTGATACAGGATGCAGTGATGCGTATTAAAATGTTAAACACTATTATTGCACACAGAGTAAGTCCATGGAACACATTTTTTACTCCTGAACTTATTTATGCTTGCCATAAGACAGGGGTTGAATACTTATTGACTCAAGACATTTCAGCTTTTCATTTTTGAATAATTTGTAAACTTTTCTTAAAACATAATTCCAATATGACCTTATGGGGTATTGTGTCAGTGAATCAACATTTTTAAAAAGTTTGAATACTTTCTGAAGGTACTGTATATGATCACATACAGCTGGTCTCAATTAACTCCATGCTTCTTCCTCTTCCTCCTTCAATATTTGCAGATCTGAAAGGTCTGGATAGTTTTAAGCAGTCTAGCGGTGGATCATTCATCATATTGCTTACGCCTTACAGATCTGCAAACATTTACATTTGAGGTCTAAGGGTAGGGAGTGAATTGGAATCTGCTTAAAGAGATTGGTCGCATTCCAGGTGGACTACATTGGAGTCGCGTTGCACCCAGAAAAACAAATAGTTATGTAAGCTATATCATAAGATGCGGTTAAAGGGGTAATCGGCAGTTGAAACAATAACAAAGGTTACACCCCACCACCATTTTTGGTAATATTGGATTTTTAAAAAACATATATTTTGGGTTCTGATGGGGCTACAGTTGAGCTGAGCTACTGAGGCATGTATTAGTAATATTCTTAAATAATCAAAGGGTATATATCATTAACTTAAAAGTTTAAAAAATGGATGAAGCAATAATAAATTGCCACTCTAACTGATGTGCTAAACACTAATTCAGACATTGTGAAATCTGGCAGGTGACTACAACCTAGTCGGTCTGGAACTCGGAAACTAGCTCCACAGATCCAAACCCAGAGGACTCAGTTGACCTGACACGGCCCCCCATCCTCTCTCAGCGGGAAGAACTGAGGAGCTCCCTCTTCACTTTGACTGTTTTACTTCTGAGACTCCCACATCAAGTAACTCATGCAAGCAGTCAAATCTGATTAAAAAAAACATACAAATACACCTTATGGAACAGCGGGTACAGTGAACACACACAGGCACAGACACACACATACATGATAACATAAACACCATACATGTACACATTAATTTTATGTTGTAGATATGGTAGTAGAGTAGTGGCCTGAGGGCACACACACAATGTGTTTTGTAATAATGTTTTTAAAACTGTATATGATTTTGCTGGACTTCAGGACGAGGATCCTTAATAAATTCAAATACAAAATACATATTTGCGATTGGAGTACTAGAGGTAAAAGGAGAGGCGTTGGGACTATAAATCCTACATCCCCTTTTATCACAGTATGGGGGATGGCATGACAGACTGAAGGTGGAGCAGCGGCACCTGGTTACCCACATTCTCTTCCACTTCCAAGCTTCTCTTTCTTTTCTCTCTCTTTACCCCAGGCGTCAATTAGAGTCGATTTCATTTTAAAAAAAAGACAAACATGGATTTTGTTTAGAAAATGAAAATGTGACTTGTTGCATCTACAGGGAGATGGTTGTGCTATGAGTTTGAAACGTGTATTTCCCTCCACACCCTCTTAGCTATTTTGATGTATGCCAGTAGGTCAAGCCTCCCTGAAGACAATTTGCTGAGAATACACATTCTCACATCATGCAATGTTTTTCCTTAAATTCAGTGTTTTATGTGTTTGCTGTTCATTGTGAATTGAAAGACGAGTGTTTTGAAATGTACAGCTACATGACAGTAACCGTATCTTATGTATTGACGAATGTTCAAACACTCTCCTGTATTCGGTATGGTTTCTGATATCTGTGTGGGGGGTGGCAAAGCATCAATACAGCTACTGATTTAAGAGATACTGGCGCAAACCAAAGCAGATGGCAGAAGGGTAAGGAAAGAGTTTCTGTCAACACCCTGGAAAGCTGACCCAATAATGTACGTAAAGTGGATAGGAGTTGTGCAATACATGACATTGTAATATGGTCTGTTTTCCACTAACAGACAAAACAAGAAGAAAAAAGAAGAGAAGGGGTGAGAGAAAGAGATGAAAGAGACGAAAGAACAAGTGGAAACTCCTGAACAATGCACCAAGTCACCTGGGGGACTCACCTGGGGGACTCAGCTGGGGGACTCAGCTGGGGGACTCAGCTGGGGGACTCACCTGGGGGACTCACCTGGGGGACTCAGCTGGGGGACTCACCTGGGGGACTCACCTGGGGGACTCAGCTGGGGGACTCACCTGGGGGACTCACCTGGGGGACTCACCTGGGGGACTCAGCTGGGGGACTCAGCTGGGGGACTCACCTGGGAGACTCAGCTGTTCCATTGCCATACATTATCCGTATGAATAACATAATATTTAAGTGAACAACTTTTTCTCCATGAGGGCAGATACATTTTTTTAAATGTACCAAACCAACATTCTATTCACACCTCTTAGATGGCATACAGTAAAGCCCATCATATTGCATATTTATGTTTCATTACATGACACATTTGGAGTAATTCCTCAATATGAATATATGCCAAGGTCAATCGAATGCACGTATACTGTACCTCATACTTGGCACTTTTGCAGACTACAGCTTTGGGCAATCATTGTGTGGTTTTGTTCATGTTCGATATTATGCTTTGTGAGTCTTTGATTTAACTAATCATTAGAAATGTATGTGGAACTATATTCAATTCATGCATTTAAACCATATAACTTTGTTGCCAGCATTTCATGGCAACTATTTATCCATGTTCAACGACCTTATCATACTCACTGATTGCCATAAACTGTTGTGAATAGTTCTTTCACAGATTATGAAGGGTTATGGAGATATTTTGCTGGCTCTGTGAATGTTTGTAATTCCATCCATGAAGTTATCGACACAAGTCATTTTATGCTTGTCAAGATCATTTTGGGGTGCAGAATAGACATATGTATTATTGATTCCTAAAGTGTTGTACAGCCATATGACGTTGCCATTTTTACAATACATTTATGTTCTAATCTCCTCTAGATTCATAAAAAGATAAATGTACCAACAACCTTGGAGTTCATTTTTTTATATCTTAAAATGTGAAATTGTGCTAGCTATACAAGGTCTTTGTTAATAATATTGAATGTCGGTATATTTCTTTTCAACAATCATGCCTCAAATTCCTTTTAGGATCGCCAGTAAATGTTCAAGGAATTTTTTTGATTTATGATGTGCTTTGTGATGGGATATAAATATGTATTTTACAGCAAACTTGGGGAAGTTTGTTCACAAAAGCAAAACTTTATAACAGTGCTGAAAAACATCTTCTCACATGCTTTCCCCAATATATATTTATTTACAGAACATTATAGGACTTTTTATTCAATGTAAGGGCAAAGTAAATACAATATTTTAAATGGAAATATCTTGCAATTATCATATTTGTTATATAACAATAAAGCACAGTATTAAAACGTCAGCCTAGTTGTTTTGTCTGAAATGTTATCTTATTAGTGTATTTGGACAGTATTACATTTGTTTGTATTGTTGTCACGAATATAGTTCACGTGTATGGTTGTTTGTTATTTAATTCATATCTAGGCAACAACAACAAAATATCCAGGGTTTCCACAAAAAAAGTTTTGCGTTTCATTTCGAAAGTTGTGGATGTGTTATATCCTGACAGATTCCAATTATCTTGACATGGGAATCAAAATGATGATACCGTCTGACCTCGGCTGAAGGTATAATTTGGTACAAGGCTACCAGCTCCTCCTTGCGGTGTAAGTCCATGCATGCAGTGAACATGGAACATGCTATGAAGCATACAAACCTACTCGATTGCTTGAACACTGAAACTGGGATTCACGAGTGAAACTAGGATGTAGGATCCACATGGCCAAAACAGCAACTTTTTTTGCACACAAGTTTGTAATTCTCATTGTTTTCACACTTAATGCAAATGCTAAGCACTTTTTTTAGCAAAACACTAGACACAGGTCGTTATCACAAGACACTTTTTTTGCAGAACAATTGACAACTTTCTACGAGACACAATACTTTTTGCAAAGCATGTCAAACAAAACTAAATACTTTTTTCACGGTCAATAACAATTACTCCCATAATGGTATATCTTTACCAACAACATGTAAACTATCTTTGAATAACTGGTAACCTTAGAATCAGTCCATAAATAAATATGAAAGTTCCCTGGTGAGTTGTTTGGTTTTCCATGGGTTATACAGTAGATCATATTGATATGCTTTATATTGCCAACCATATTCTATAGGAAAAACATTCATCGTGATGTAGCTGATAACATATGTTCTCACAGTCCAATGAAATTGAACTGAATGGTCGTTTGAGTCACATCTTTTGTACAGTGTGTTTTTAAAGTACTTCAGTCACATCTGCTTCATATTTGGAATTAGGCCTACTTTCAATATTACTGTATTACGTTGCTTTTGCAGAGGCCCCATCATGTTTTAGGAGTGCTTTACATTACAGTACAGTAATAACCAAGTCTAGCATTGCAGAGTACAGTAAGTAGCCTTAACTACCTCACAGTAACATGCTTGGTTTGTAGTACCATAATACTTACTAAGTTAAGTACTTTTGATGGACATGATTTGATTTATGTTTACTATATTGCAAACATTTACAGCACTGCAATATACAGTATGGAACATTTTTTAAATTCCAAACAGTATCAAGTTATTATTTTTTTTACCCCTTTTAGTGAAATTCTACACACTTTATTATTTGATTCTAATTCAGAGAATAAGAATTTTGCACAATTCTGTAAAAGGTACGAGATGGTAATCAAACATTTTACTCTTGTTCATAGAAAAATATGGTATATTGATAAATATGGTTAGTATTTGTTGAGTCAGTATGTAATGAATGGCAAGATGACCTTGTCGTTCAATGAGAAATTATACTGTTTTGATGGAGTTAGTTTTCTGACATAAGTTTTGAAAGTGTGAGTTCATTTTGCCAAATACATCTTCTCATTAGATGACAAATGATACTGTTAAAAATGAATCACATTTTGTGATAGGTTACTTTAAGTTTTGAGAAGAGAAGTTGGGCCGGTTTTATGACTTAACGACCGGTCTTAAACTTTCTCTCTCTTACCTTTGCAGGATTGAGAATGGAATGTCTGAGTGTTACAATAGAGAGAGATTTGCCAAAACTTCAAACATCTTTCCTTCGATACCCTGGAGCTGGGGGAGTTCAAGGAGGTGGGAAAGAAGGCCATGTACAGAATATGTGTAAAGGTGTCCCATGCCTCTTCACTGGAAGGGGTAAAATCGACGAGGTGGGCGGATGTGCTTGGTCCAGGTGCCTCTCCAAAAGGCTGTTGGCGATCATTATGCAAACTGCCTTTTGATAAGAGGACAGCTGACCTCCAATGGAGGATAATACATGGAGCTTTCGCCACCAACATGCATCTGGTACACCTGGACCCTACTGTTGGGGAGGGGTGTCCATTCTGTGCGGAGTGGCACATCTGTTTTTACTGTGTCCCAGGTTGGTCGGGATGATTGAACTGATCACTGATTGGTTCTCAACGTTGGGAGAGGTTTTCTCTTCCCAACTGTATATACACTGCTCAAAAAAATAACTAAATAACACATCCTAGATCTGAATGAATGAAATATTCTTATTAAATACTTTTTTCTTTACATAGTTGAATGTGCTGACAACAAAATCACACAAAAATTATCAATGGAAATCAAATCTATCAACCCAAGGAGGTCTGGATTTGGAGTCACACTCAACATTAAAGTGGAAAACCACACTACAGGCTGATCGAACTTTGATGTAATGTCCTTAAAACAAGTCAAAATGAGGCTCAGTCGTGTGTGTGGCCTCCACGTGCCTGTCTGACCTCCCTACAACGCCTGGGCATGCTCCTGATGAGGTGGTGGATGGTCTCCTGAGGGATCTCCTCCCAGACCTGGACTAAAGCATCCGCCAACTCCTGGACAGTCTGTGGTGCAACGTGGCGTTGGTGGATGGAGCGAGACATGATGTCCCAGATGTACTCAATTGGATTCAGGTCTGGGGAACGGGCGGGCTAGTCCATAGCATCAATGCCTTCCTCTTGCAGGAACTGCTGACACACTCCAGCCACATAAGGTCTAGCATTGTCTTGCATTAGGAGGAACCCAGGGCCAACCGTCTGAGGATCTCATCTCGGTACCTAATGGCAGTCAGGCTACCTCTGGCGAGCACATGGAGGACAGGCGAGCACAGTGCGGCCCCCCAAAGAAATGCCATCCCACACCATGACTGACCCACCGCCAAACCGGTTATGCTGGAGGATGTTGCAGGCAGCAGAATGTTCTCCACGGCGTCTCCAGACTGTCACGTCTGTCACATGTGCTCAGTGTGAACCTGCTTTCATCTGTGAAGAGCACAGGGCGCCAGTGGCGAATTTGCCAATCTTGGTGTTCTCTGGCAAATGCCAAACGTCCTGCACGGTGTTGGGCTGTAAGCACAACCCCCACCTGTGGACGTCGGGCCCTCATACCACCCTCATGGAGTCTGTTTCTGACCGTTTGAGCAGACACATGCACATTTGTGGCCTGCTAGAGGTCATTTTGCAGGGCTCTGCCAGTGCTCCTCCTGCTCCTCCTTGCACAAAGGCGGAGGTAGCGGTCCTGCTGCTGGGTTGTTGCCCTCCTACGGCCTCCTCCACGTCTCCTGATATACTGGCCTGTCTCCTGGTAGCGCCTCCATGCTCTGGACACTACGCTGACAGACACAGCAAACCTTCTTGCCACAGCTCGCATTGATGTGCCATCCTGGATGAGCTGCACTACCTGAGCCACTTGTGTGGGTTGTAGACTCCGTCTCATGCTACCACTAGAGTGAAAGCACCACCAGCATTCAAAAGTGACCAAAACATCAGCCACGAAGCATAGGAACTGAGAAGTGGTCTGTGGTCACCACCTGCAGAACCACTCCTTTATTGGGGGCGTCTTGCTAATTGCCTATCATTTCCACCTGTTGTCTATTCCATTTGCACAACAGCATGTGAAATTTATTGTCAATCAGCGTTGCTTCCTAAGTGGACAGTTTGATTTCACAGAAGCGTGATTGACTTGGAGTTACATTGTGTTGTTTAAGTGTTCCCTTTATTTTTTTGAGCAGTTTATTTGGGCCAAAGTACAGGTTCAGTCAAAAGGGTGTAGTTGTGTTGCTTAATTTTGTGTTAGGGGCAGCAAAATTAGCTATAGGGGTCTGTGGATGTGGTGGGAATGCTGGAGGGAATGTTGCCAGCGAGACTTTAAAAAAAAAAAAAAATTTTTTTTTTTTTTTTTACCTTTATTTAACCAGGCAAGTCAGTTAAGAACACATTCTTATTTTCAATGACGGCCTGGGAACAGTGGGTTAACTGCCTGTTCAGGGGCAGAACGACAGACACTAGGCTACGCTGCCGCCCCCGAGACTAAGGGTTGAGTTTGCCTATTATAAACTTGTCAACAATATTGATCTGTTTTTGAGTGTATGGGGTATTCAGAGGCTGTTGTGTTTAGTTACTGTGGAGGAGGAATTGGAGTTGTATTTTTAATTGATGTGTAACTGTGGTTTTGTATGAGTATTTATTGTGTGGTGGGCCCCCAGACCCAATAAAGATGATTTAAAACTCAAACTCTATCTCGCTCTCTGTCTCTGTCTCGTCTCGCTCTCTGTCTCTCTCTCTGTCTTTCTCTCGCTCTCTGTCTTTGTCTCGCTCTCTTTCTCTGTCTCGCTCTCTTTCTCTGTCTCGCTCTCTGTCTCTGTCTCGCTCCCTGTCTCGCTCTCGCTCTCTGTCTCGCTCTCTGTCTCTGTCTTACTCTCTGTCTCACTCTCGCTCTCTGTTTCTGTCTCTGTCTCGCTCTCTGTCTCGCTTCCGCTCCCTGTCTGGCTCCCGCTCCCTGTCTCGCTCTCTGTCTCTGTCTCGCTCTCTGTCTCTGTCTCGTTCTCTGTGTCTGTCTCACTCTCTGGCTCTGTCTCGCTCTCTGTCTTGTTCTCTGTCTCTGTTTCTGTCTCTGTCTCGCTCTCTGTCTCTGTCTCGCTCTCTGTCTCTGTCTCGCTCTCTGTCTACGTCTCGCTCTCTGTCTACGTCTCGCTCTCTGTCTCGCTCTCTGTCTCGCTCTCTGTCTCGCTCTATTTCTCGCTCTCTGTCTACGTCTCGCTCTCTGTCTCGCTCTCTGTCTCGGTCTCTGTCTCTTCCTCTGTCTCGCTATCGCTCTTTGTCGGGCTCTCTGTCTCCTGTCTCTGTCTCTTTCTCTGTCTCACTCTCTTTCTCACTCTCTGTTTCGCTCTAAGTCTGTCTCGCTCTCTGTCTCGCTCTCCGTCTCTAACTCGCTCTCTGTCTCTGTCTCGTTCGCTCTCTGTCTCTCTCTCTGTCTCTCTCTCGCTCTCTGTTTTTGTCTCGCTCTCTGTCTCACTCTCTGGCTCTGTCTCGCTCTCTGTCTCGCTCTCTGTCTCGCTCTCTGTCTCAGTAACTGTCTCGGTCTCTGTCTCGATCTCTGTCTCGCTCTCTGTCTCGCTCTTTGTCTCGTCTCGCTCTCTGTCTCGCTCTCTGTCTTTGTCTCGCTCTCTTTCTCTGTCTCGCTCCCTTTCTCTGTCTAGCTCTCTGTCTCTGTCTCGCTCCCTGTCTCGCTCTCGCTCTCTGTCTCGCTCTCGCTCTCTGGCTCGCTCTCTGTCTCTGTCTTTGTCTCTGTCTCGCTCTCTGTCTCGCTCTCTGTCTCGCTCTCGCTCTCGGTCTAGCTCTCTGTCTCTGTCTCGCTCTCTGTCTCTGTCTCGCTCTCTGTCTCTGTCTTACTCTCTGTCTCTGTCTTGCTCTCTGTCTCACTCTCGCTCTCTGTCTCTGTCTCTGTCTCTGTCTAGCTCACTGTCTTTGTCTCGCTCTCTGTCTCTTTCTCGCTCTCTGTCTCACTGTCACTCTCTGTCTCTGTCTCGCTCCCGCTCCCTGTCTGGCTCCCGCTACCTGTCACGCTCTCTGTCTCTGTCTCTCTCTCTGTCTCTGTCTCGCTCTCTGTCTCTGTCTCGCTCTCTGTCTCTGTCTCGCTCTCTTTCTCACTCTCAGTCTCGCTCTACGTCTGTCTAGGTCTCTGTCTCGCTCTCTGTCGCTATCTCGCTCTCTGTCTCTGTCTCGTCTCGCTCTCTGTCTTTGTCTCGCTCTCTGTGTCTGTCTCACTCTCTGGCTCTGTCTCGCTCTCTGTCTCTGTCTCTGTCTCGCTCTCTGTCTCTGTCTCGCTCTCTGTCTCTGTCTCGCTCTCTGTCTACGTCTCGCTCTCTGTCTCGTTCTCTGTCTCGCTCTCTGTCTCGCTCTCTGTCTCGCTCTCTGTCTTTGTCTCGCTCTCTTTCTCTGTCTCGCTCTCTTTCTCTGTCTCGCTCTCTGTCTCTGTCTCGCTCCCTGTCTCGCTCTCGCTCTCTGTCTCGCTCTCTGTCTCTGTCTCGCTCTCTGTCTACGTCTCGCTCTCTGTCTCGCTCTCTGTCTCGCTCTCTGTCTCGCTCTCTGTCTTACTCTCTGTCTCACTCTCGCTCTCTGTTTCTGTCTCTGTCTCGCTCTCTGTCTCTCTCTCCCGCTCCCTGTCTGGCTCCCGCTCCCTGTCTCGCTCTCTGTCTCTGTCTCGCTCTCTGTCTCGTTCTCCGTCTCTAACTCGCTCTCTGTCTCTGTCTCGTTCGCTCTCTGTCTCTCTCTCTGTCTCTCTCTCTCGCTCTCTGTTTTTGTCTCGCTCTCTGTCTCACTCTCTGGCTCTGTCTCGCTCTCTGTCTCGCTCTCTGTCTCGCTCTCTGTCTCAGTCTCTGTCTCGGTCTCTGTCTCGATCTCTGTCTCGCTCTCTGTCTCGCTCTTTGTCTCGTCTCGCTCTCTGTCTCGCTCTCTGTCTTTGTCTCGCTCTCTTTCTCTGTCTCGCTGCCTTTCTCTGTCTAGCTCTCTGTCTCTGTCTCGCTCCCTGTCTCGCTCTCTGTCTCGCTCTCGCTCTCTGTCTCACTGTCACTCTCTGTCTCTGTCTCGCTCCCGCTCCCTGTCTGGCTCCCGCTACCTGTCACGCTCTCTGTCTCTGTCTCTCTCTCTGTCTCTGTCTCGCTCTCTGTCTCTGTCTCGCTCTCTGTCTCTGTCTCGCTCTCTTTCTCACTCTCTGTCTCGCTCTAAGTCTGTCTAGGTCTCTGTCTCGCTCTCTGTCGCTATCTCGCTCTCTGTCTCTGTCTCGTCTCGCTCTCTGTCTCTGTCTCGCTCTCTGTGTCTGTCTCACTCTCTGGCTCTGTCTCGCTCTCTGTCTCTGTCTCTGTCTCGCTCTCTGTCTCTGTCTCGCTCTCTGTCTCTGTCTCGCTCTCTGTCTACGTCTCGCTCTCTGTCTCGCTCTCTGTCTCGCTCTCTGTCTCGCTCTCGCTCTCGCTCTGTGTCTCGCTCTCTGTCTCTGTCTCGCTTTCTTTCTCTGTCTTACTCTCTGTCTCTGTCTTGCTCTCTGTCTCACTCTCGCTCTCTGTCTCTGTCTCTGTCTCTGTCTAGCTCACTGTCTTTGTCTCGCTCTCTGTCTCTTTCTCGCTCTCTGTCTCACTGTCACTCTCTGTCTCTGTCTCGCTCCCGCTCCCTGTCTGGCTCCCGCTACCTGTCACGCTCTCTGTCTCTGTCTCTCTCTCTGTCTCTGTCTCGCTCTCTGTCTCTGTCTCGCTCTCTGTCTCTGTCTCGCTCTCTTTCTCACTCTCAGTCTCGCTCTACGTCTGTCTAGGTCTCTGTCTCGCTCTCTGTCGCTATCTCGCTCTCTGTCTCTGTCTCGTCTCGCTCTCTGTCTTTGTCTCGCTCTCTGTGTCTGTCTCACTCTCTGGCTCTGTCTCGCTCTCTGTCTCTGTCTCTGTCTCGCTCTCTGTCTCTGTCTCGCTCTCTGTCTCTGTCTCGCTCTCTGTCTACGTCTCGCTCTCTGTCTCGTTCTCTGTCTCGCTCTCTGTCTCGCTCTCTGTCTCGCTCTCTGTCTTTGTCTCGCTCTCTTTCTCTGTCTCGCTCTCTTTCTCTGTCTCGCTCTCTGTCTCTGTCTCGCTCCCTGTCTCGCTCTCGCTCTCTGTCTCGCTCTCTGTCTCTGTCTCGCTCTCTGTCTACGTCTCGCTCTCTGTCTCGCTCTCTGTCTCGCTCTCTGTCTCGCTCTCTGTCTTACTCTCTGTCTCACTCTCGCTCTCTGTTTCTGTCTCTGTCTCGCTCTCTGTCTCTCTCTCTCTCTCCCGCTCCCTGTCTGGCTCCCGCTCCCTGTCTCGCTCTCTGTCTCTGTCTCGCTCTCTGTCTCGTTCTCCGTCTCTAACTCGCTCTCTGTCTCTGTCTCGTTCGCTCTCTGTCTCTCTCTCTGTCTCTCTCTCTCGCTCTCTGTTTTTGTCTCGCTCTCTGTCTCACTCTCTGGCTCTGTCTCGCTCTCTGTCTCGCTCTCTGTCTCGCTCTCTGTCTCAGTCTCTGTCTCGGTCTCTGTCTCGATCTCTGTCTCGCTCTCTGTCTCGCTCTTTGTCTCGTCTCGCTCTCTGTCTCGCTCTCTGTCTTTGTCTCGCTCTCTTTCTCTGTCTCGCTCCCTTTCTCTGTCTAGCTCTCTGTCTCTGTCTCGCTCCCTGTCTCGCTCTCTGTCTCGCTCTCGCTCTCTGTCTCACTGTCACTCTCTGTCTCTGTCTCGCTCCCGCTCCCTGTCTGGCTCCCGCTACCTGTCACGCTCTCTGTCTCTGTCTCTCTCTCTGTCTCTGTCTCGCTCTCTGTCTCTGTCTCGCTCTCTGTCTCTGTCTCGCTCTCTTTCTCACTCTCTGTCTCGCTCTAAGTCTGTCTAGGTCTCTGTCTCGCTCTCTGTCGCTATCTCGCTCTCTGTCTCTGTCTCGTCTCGCTCTCTGTCTCTGTCTCGCTCTCTGTGTCTGTCTCACTCTCTGGCTCTGTCTCGCTCTCTGTCTCTGTCTCTGTCTCGCTCTCTGTCTCTGTCTCGCTCTCTGTCTCTGTCTCGCTCTCTGTCTACGTCTCGCTCTCTGTCTCGCTCTCTGTCTCGCTCTCTGTCTCGCTCTCTGTCTCGCTCTCGCTCTCGCTCTGTGTCTCGCTCTCTGTCTCTGTCTCGCTTTCTTTCTCTGTCTCGATCTCTTTCTCTGTCTCTTTCTCTGTCTCGCTATCGCTCTTTGTCGAGCTCTCTGTCTCCTGTCTCTGTCTCGCTCTCTGTCTCTTTCTCGCTCTCTGTCTCTGTCTTGCTATCTGCCTCTGTCTCACTCTTGCTCTCTGTCTCGCTCTCGCTCTCTGTTTCGCTCACGCTCCCTGTCTCGCTCTCTGTCTCTGTCTCACTCTCTGTCTCGCTCTCGCTCTCTGTCTCGCTTTCTGTCTCGCTCTCCCTCTCTGTCTAGCTCTCTGTCTCGCTCTCTGTCTCGCTCTCTGTCTCCTGTCTTGCTCTCTGTCTCGCTCTCCATCTCTGTCTCGCTCTCGGTCTCGTTCTAAATCTGTCTCGCTCTCTGTCTCTGTCTCGCTCTCTTTCTCTGTCTCGCTCTCTGTCTCGGTCCCTGTCTCGCTCTCGCTCTCGCTCGCTCTCTGTCTCGCTCTCTTTGGCTGCCTCTGTCTCTATCTTGCTCTCTTTCTCGCTTTCTGTCTCTATCTTGCTCTCTGTCTCGCTCTCGCTCTCTGTCTCTGTCTCGCTCTCTGTCTCTGTCTCGCTCTCTTTCTCTGTCTTGCTCTCTGTCTCTGTCTCGCTCCCTGTCTCTGTCTCTATCTTTGTCTCACTCTCTGTCTCGCTCTCGCTCTCTGTCTCGCTTTCTGTCTCGCTCTCTGTCTCTGTCTCGCTCTCTTTCTCTGTCTTGCTCTCTGTCTCTGTCTCGCTCCCTGTCTCTGTCTCTGTCTCACTCTCTGTCTCGCTCTCGCTCTCTGTCTCGCTTTCTTTCTCGCTCTCTGTCTCTGTCTCGCTCTCTTTCTCACTCGCTCTCGCTCTCTGTCTTGCTCTCGCTCCCTGTATCGCTCTCTGTCTCTGTCTCACTCTCTGTCTCGCTCTCGCTCCCGCTCCCTGTCTGGCTCCCGCTACCTGTCACGCTCTCTGTCTCTGTCTCTCTCTCTGTCTCTGTCTCGCTCTCTGTCTCTGTCTCGCTCTCTGTCTCTGTCTCGCTCTCTTTCTCACTCTCTGTCTCGCTCTAAGTCTGTCTAGGTCTCTGTCTCGCTCTCTGTCGCTATCTCGCTCTCTGTCTCTGTCTCGTCTCGCTCTCTGTCTCTGTCTCGCTCTCTGTGTCTGTCTCACTCTCTGGCTCTGTCTCGCTCTCTGTCTCTGTCTCTGTCTCGCTCTCTGTCTCTGTCTCGCTCTCTGTCTCTGTCTCGCTCTCTGTCTACGTCTCGCTCTCTGTCTCGCTCTCTGTCTCGCTCTCTGTCTCGCTCTCTGTCTCGCTCTCGCTCTCGCTCTGTGTCTCGCTCTCTGTCTCTGTCTCGCTTTCTTTCTCTGTCTCGATCTCTTTCTCTGTCTCTTTCTCTGTCTCGCTATCGCTCTTTGTCAAGCTCTCTGTCTCCTGTCTCTGTCTCGCTCTCCCTCCCTGTCTGGCTCCCGCTACCTGTCACGCTCTCTGTCTCTGTCTCTCTCTCTGTCTCTGTCTCGCTCTCTGTCTCTGTCTCGCTCTCTGTCTCTGTCTCGCTCTCTTTCTCACTCTCTGTCTCGCTCTAAGTCTGTCTAGGTCTCTGTCTCGCTCTCTGTCGCTATCTCGCTCTCTGTCTCTGTCTCGTCTCGCTCTCTGTCTCTGTCTCGCTCTCTGTGTCTGTCTCACTCTCTGGCTCTGTCTCGCTCTCTGTCTCTGTCTCTGTCTCGCTCTCTGTCTCTGTCTCGCTCTCTGTCTCTGTCTCGCTCTCTGTCTACGTCTCGCTCTCTGTCTCGCTCTCTGTCTCGCTCTCTGTCTCGCTCTCTGTCTCGCTCTCGCTCTCGCTCTGTGTCTCGCTCTCTGTCTCTGTCTCGCTTTCTTTCTCTGTCTCGATCTCTTTCTCTGTCTCTTTCTCTGTCTCGCTATCGCTCTTTGTCGAGCTCTCTGTCTCCTGTCTCTGTCTCGCTCTCTGTCTCTTTCTCGCTCTCTGTCTCTGTCTTGCTATCTGCCTCTGTCTCACTCTTGCTCTCTGTCTCGCTCTCGCTCTCTGTTTCGCTCACGCTCCCTGTCTCGCTCTCTGTCTCTGTCTCACTCTCTGTCTCGCTCTCGCTCTCTGTCTCGCTTTCTGTCTCGCTCTCCCTCTCTGTCTAGCTCTCTGTCTCGCTCTCTGTCTCGCTCTCTGTCTCCTGTCTTGCTCTCTGTCTCGCTCTCCATCTCTGTCTCGCTCTCGGTCTCGTTCTAAATCTGTCTCGCTCTCTGTCTCTGTCTCGCTCTCTTTCTCTGTCTCGCTCTCTGTCTCGGTCCCTGTCTCGCTCTCGCTCTCGCTCGCTCTCTGTCTCGCTCTCTTTGGCTGCCTCTGTCTCTATCTTGCTCTCTTTCTCGCTTTCTGTCTCTATCTTGCTCTCTGTCTCGCTCTCGCTCTCTGTCTCTGTCTCGCTCTCTGTCTCTGTCTCGCTCTCTTTCTCTGTCTTGCTCTCTGTCTCTGTCTCGCTCCCTGTCTCTGTCTCTATCTTTGTCTCACTCTCTGTCTCGCTCTCGCTCTCTGTCTCGCTTTCTGTCTCGCTCTCTGTCTCTGTCTCGCTCTCTTTCTCTGTCTTGCTCTCTGTCTCTGTCTCGCTCCCTGTCTCTGTCTCTGTCTCACTCTCTGTCTCGCTCTCGCTCTCTGTCTCGCTTTCTTTCTCGCTCTCTGTCTCTGTCTCGCTCTCTTTCTCACTCGCTCTCGCTCTCTGTCTTGCTCTCGCTCCCTGTATCGCTCTCTGTCTCTGTCTCACTCTCTGTCTCGCTCTCGCTCTCTGTCTCGCTTTCTGTCTCGCTCTCCCTCTCTGTCTAGCTCTCTGTCTCGCTCTCTGTATCGCTCTCTGTCTCGCTCTCTGTCTCCTGTCTTGCTCTCTGTCTCGCTCTCCATCTCTGTCTCGCTCTCTGTCTCTCTCTAAATCTGTATCTCTCTCTGTCTCTGTCTCGCTCTCTTTCTCTGTCTCGCTCTCTGTCTCTGTCTCGCTCTCTTTGTCTGCCTCTGTCTCTATTTCGCTCCCTATCTCGCTCTCTTTCTCACTTTCTGTCTCTATCTTGCTCTCTGTCTCGCTCTCGCTCTCTGTCTCTGTTTCGCTCTCTTTCTCTGTCTCGCTCTCTGTCTCTGTCTCTGTCTCGCTCCCTGTCTCGCTCTCGCTCTCTGTCTCGTTCTCTTTGGCTGCCTCTGTCTCTATCTCGCTCTCTTTCTCGCTCTCTGTCTCTATCTTGCTCTCTGTCTCGCTCTCTGTCTCGCTCTCAGTCTCTGTCTCGCTCTCTTTTTCTGTCTCGCTCTCTGTCACGCTCTCTATCTCGCTCTCTGTCTCGCTCTCTGTCTCGCTCCCTGTCTCGCTCTGTGTCTCGCTCTCTGTCTCTGTCTCGCTCTCTTTCACTGTCTCGATCTCTTTCTCTGTCTCTTTCTCTGTCTCGCTATCGCTCTTTGTCGAGCTCTCTGTCTCCTGTCTCTGTCTCGCTCTCTGTCTCTTTCTCGCTCTCTGTATCTGTCTTGCTATCTGTCTCTGTCTCGCTCTCGCTCTCTGTCTTGCTCTCGCTCTCTGTCTCGCTCTCGCTCCCTGTCTCGCTGTCTGTCTCTGTCTCACTCTCTGTCTCGCTCTCGCTCTCTGTCTAGCTCTCTGTCTCGCTCTCTGTATCGCTCTCTGTCTCGCTCTCTGTCTCCTGTCTTGCTCTCTGTCTCGCTCTCCATCTCTGTCTCGCTCTCTGTCTCGCTCTAAATCTGTATCGCTCTCTGTCTCTGTCTCGCTCTCTTTCTCTGTCTCGCTCTCTGTCTCTGTCTCGCTCTCTTTGTCTGCCTCTGTCTCTATTTCGCTCCCTATCTCGCTCTCTTTCTCACTTTCTGTCTCTATCTTGCTCTCTGTCTCGCTCTCGCTCTCTGTCTCTGTTTCGCTCTCTTTCTCTGTCTCGCTCCCTGTCTCGCTCTCGCTCTCGCTCTCTGTCTCGTTCTCTTTGGCTGCCTCTGTCTCTATCTCGCTCTCTTTCTCGCTCTCTGTCTCTATCTTGCTCTCTGTCTCGCTCTCTGTCTCGCTCTCTGTCTCGCTCTCAGTCTCTGTCTCGCTCTCTTTTTCTGTCTCGCTCTCTGTCACGCTCTCTATCTCGCTCTCTATCTCGCTCTCTGTCTCGCTCTCTGTCTCGCTCCCTGTCTCGCTCTGTGTCTCGCGCTCTGTCTCTGTCTCGCTCTCTTTCACTGTCTCGATCTCTTTCTCAGTCTCTTTCTCTGTCTCGCTATCGCTCTTTGTCGAGCTCTCTGTCTCCTGTCTCTGTCTCGCTCTCTGTCTCTTTCTCGCTCTCTGTATCTGTCTTGCTATCTGTCTCTGTCTCGCTCTCGCTCTCTGTCTTGCTCTCGCTCTCTGTCTCGCTCTCGCTCCCTGTCTCGCTCTCTGTCTCTGTCTCACTCTCTGTCTCGCTCTCGCTCTCTGTCTCTGTCTCGCTCTCTGTCTACGTCTCGCTCTCTGTCTACGTCTCGCTCTCTGTCTCGCTCTCTGTCTCGCTCTCTGTCTCGCTCTATTTCTCGCTCTCTGTCTACGTCTCGCTCTCTGTCTCGCTCTCTGTCTCGGTCTCTGTCTCTTCCTCTGTCTCGCTATCGCTCTTTGTCGGGCTCTCTGTCTCCTGTCTCTGTCTCTTTCTCTGTCTCACTCTCTTTCTCACTCTCTGTTTCGCTCTAAGTCTGTCTCGCTCTCTGTCTCGCTCTCCGTCTCTAACTCGCTCTCTGTCTCTGTCTCGTTCGCTCTCTGTCTCTCTCTCTGTCTCTCTCTCGCTCTCTGTTTTTGTCTCGCTCTCTGTCTCACTCTCTGGCTCTGTCTCGCTCTCTGTCTCGCTCTCTGTCTCGCTCTCTGTCTCAGTAACTGTCTCGGTCTCTGTCTCGATCTCTGTCTCGCTCTCTGTCTCGCTCTTTGTCTCGTCTCGCTCTCTGTCTCGCTCTCTGTCTTTGTCTCGCTCTCTTTCTCTGTCTCGCTCCCTTTCTCTGTCTAGCTCTCTGTCTCTGTCTCGCTCCCTGTCTCGCTCTCGCTCTCTGTCTCGCTCTCGCTCTCTGGCTCGCTCTCTGTCTCTGTCTTTGTCTCTGTCTCGCTCTCTGTCTCGCTCTCTGTCTCGCTCTCGCTCTCGGTCTAGCTCTCTGTCTCTGTCTCGCTCTCTGTCTCTGTCTCGCTCTCTGTCTCTGTCTTACTCTCTGTCTCTGTCTTGCTCTCTGTCTCACTCTCGCTCTCTGTCTCTGTCTCTGTCTCTGTCTAGCTCACTGTCTTTGTCTCGCTCTCTGTCTCTTTCTCGCTCTCTGTCTCACTGTCACTCTCTGTCTCTGTCTCGCTCCCGCTCCCTGTCTGGCTCCCGCTACCTGTCACGCTCTCTGTCTCTGTCTCTCTCTCTGTCTCTGTCTCGCTCTCTGTCTCTGTCTCGCTCTCTGTCTCTGTCTCGCTCTCTTTCTCACTCTCTGTCTCGCTCTAAGTCTGTCTAGGTCTCTGTCTCGCTCTCTGTCGCTATCTCGCTCTCTGTCTCTGTCTCGTCTCGCTCTCTGTCTCTGTCTCGCTCTCTGTGTCTGTCTCACTCTCTGGCTCTGTCTCGCTCTCTGTCTCTGTCTCTGTCTCGCTCTCTGTCTCTGTCTCGCTCTCTGTCTCTGTCTCGCTCTCTGTCTACGTCTCGCTCTCTGTCTCGCTCTCTGTCTCGCTCTCTGTCTCGCTCTCTGTCTCGCTCTCTGTCTTTGTCTCGCTCTCTTTCTCTGTCTCGCTCTCTTTCTCTGTCTCGCTCTCTGTCTCTGTCTCGCTCCCTGTCTCGCTCTCGCTCTCTGTCTCGCTCTCTGTCTCTCTCGCTCTCTGTCTACGTCTCGCTCTCTGTCTCGCTCTCTGTCTCGCTCTCTGTCTTACTCTCTGTCTCACTCTCGCTCTCTGTTTCTGTCTCTGTCTCGCTCTCTGTCTCTCTCTCTCTCTCCCGCTCCCTGTCTGGCTCCCGCTCCCTGTCTCGCTCTCTGTCTCTGTCTCGCTCTCTGTCTCGTTCTCCGTCTCTAACTCGCTCTCTGTCTCTGTCTCGTTCGCTCTCTGTCTCTCTCTCTGTCTCTCTCTCTCGCTCTCTGTTTTTGTCTCGCTCTCTGTCTCACTCTCTGGCTCTGTCTCGCTCTCTGTCTCGCTCTCTGTCTCGCTCTCTGTCTCAGTCTCTGTCTCGGTCTCTGTCTCGATCTCTGTCTCGCTCTCTGTCTCGCTCTTTGTCTCGTCTCGCTCTCTGTCTCGCTCTCTGTCTTTGTCTCGCTCTCTTTCTCTGTCTCGCTGCCTTTCTCTGTCTAGCTCTCTGTCTCTGTCTCGCTCCCTGTCTCGCTCTCTGTCTCGCTCTCGCTCTCTGTCTCACTGTCACTCTCTGTCTCTGTCTCGCTCCCGCTCCCTGTCTGGCTCCCGCTACCTGTCACGCTCTCTGTCTCTGTCTCTCTCTCTGTCTCTGTCTCGCTCTCTGTCTCTGTCTCGCTCTCTGTCTCTGTCTCGCTCTCTTTCTCACTCTCTGTCTCGCTCTAAGTCTGTCTAGGTCTCTGTCTCGCTCTCTGTCGCTATCTCGCTCTCTGTCTCTGTCTCGTCTCGCTCTCTGTCTCTGTCTCGCTCTCTGTGTCTGTCTCACTCTCTGGCTCTGTCTCGCTCTCTGTCTCTGTCTCTGTCTCGCTCTCTGTCTCTGTCTCGCTCTCTGTCTCTGTCTCTCTCTCTGTCTACGTCTCGCTCTCTGTCTCGCTCTCTGTCTCGCTCTCTGTCTCGCTCTCTGTCTCGCTCTCGCTCTCGCTCTGTGTCTCGCTCTCTGTCTCTGTCTCGCTTTCTTTCTCTGTCTCGATCTCTTTCTCTGTCTCTTTCTCTGTCTCGCTATCGCTCTTTGTCGAGCTCTCTGTCTCCTGTCTCTGTCTCGCTCTCTGTCTCTTTCTCGCTCTCTGTCTCTGTCTTGCTATCTGCCTCTGTCTCACTCTTGCTCTCTGTCTCGCTCTCGCTCTCTGTTTCGCTCACGCTCCCTGTCTCGCTCTCTGTCTCTGTCTCACTCTCTGTCTCGCTCTCGCTCTCTGTCTCGCTTTCTGTCTCGCTCTCCCTCTCTGTCTAGCTCTCTGTCTCGCTCTCTGTCTCGCTCTCTGTCTCCTGTCTTGCTCTCTGTCTCGCTCTCCATCTCTGTCTCGCTCTCGGTCTCGTTCTAAATCTGTCTCGCTCTCTGTCTCTGTCTCGCTCTCTTTCTCTGTCTCGCTCTCTGTCTCGGTCCCTGTCTCGCTCTCGCTCTCGCTCGCTCTCTGTCTCGCTCTCTTTGGCTGCCTCTGTCTCTATCTTGCTCTCTTTCTCGCTTTCTGTCTCTATCTTGCTCTCTGTCTCGCTCTCGCTCTCTGTCTCTGTCTCGCTCTCTGTCTCTGTCTCGCTCTCTTTCTCTGTCTTGCTCTCTGTCTCTGTCTCGCTCCCTGTCTCTGTCTCTATCTTTGTCTCACTCTCTGTCTCGCTCTCGCTCTCTGTCTCGCTTTCTGTCTCGCTCTCTGTCTCTGTCTCGCTCTCTTTCTCTGTCTTGCTCTCTGTCTCTGTCTCGCTCCCTGTCTCTGTCTCTGTCTCACTCTCTGTCTCGCTCTCGCTCTCTGTCTCGCTTTCTTTCTCGCTCTCTGTCTCTGTCTCGCTCTCTTTCTCACTCGCTCTCGCTCTCTGTCTTGCTCTCGCTCCCTGTATCGCTCTCTGTCTCTGTCTCACTCTCTGTCTCGCTCTCGCACTCTGTTTCGCTTTCTGTCTCGCTCTCCCTCTCTGTCTAGCTCTCTGTCTCGCTCTCTGTATCGCTCTCTGTCTCGCTCTCTGTCTCCTGTCTTGCTCTCTGTCTCGCTCTCCATCTCTGTCTCGCTCTCTGTCTCTCTCTAAATCTGTATCTCTCTCTGTCTCTGTCTCGCTCTCTTTCTCTGTCTCGCTCTCTGTCTCTGTCTCGCTCTCTTTGTCTGCCTCTGTCTCTATTTCGCTCCCTATCTCGCTCTCTTTCTCACTTTCTGTCTCTATCTTGCTCTCTGTCTCGCTCTCGCTCTCTGTCTCTGTTTCGCTCTCTTTCTCTGTCTCGCTCTCTGTCTCTGTCTCTGTCTCGCTCCCTGTCTCGCTCTCGCTCTCGCTCTCTGTCTCGTTCTCTTTGGCTGCCTCTGTCTCTATCTCGCTCTCTTTCTCGCTCTCTGTCTCTATCTTGCTCTCTGTCTCGCTCTCTGTCTCGCTCTCAGTCTCTGTCTCGCTCTCTTTTTCTGTCTCGCTCTCTGTCACGCTCTCTATCTCGCTCTCTGTCTCGCTCTCTGTCTCGCTCCCTGTCTCGCTCTGTGTCTCGCTCTCTGTCTCTGTCTCGCTCTCTTTCACTGTCTCGATCTCTTTCTCTGTCTCTTTCTCTGTCTCGCTATCGCTCTTTGTCGAGCTCTCTGTCTCCTGTCTCTGTCTCGCTCTCTGTCTCTTTCTCGCTCTCTGTATCTGTCTTGCTATCTGTCTCTGTCTCGCTCTCGCTCTCTGTCTTGCTCTCGCTCTCTGTCTCGCTCTCGCTCCCTGTCTCGCTGTCTGTCTCTGTCTCACTCTCTGTCTCGCTCTCGCTCTCTGTCTAGCTCTCTGTCTCGCTCTCTGTATCGCTCTCTGTCTCGCTCTCTGTCTCCTGTCTTGCTCTCTGTCTCGCTCTCCATCTCTGTCTCGCTCTCTGTCTCGCTCTAAATCTGTATCGCTCTCTGTCTCTGTCTCGCTCTCTTTCTCTGTCTCGCTCTCTGTCTCTGTCTCGCTCTCTTTGTCTGCCTCTGTCTCTATTTCGCTCCCTATCTCGCTCTCTTTCTCACTTTCTGTCTCTATCTTGCTCTCTGTCTCGCTCTCGCTCTCTGTCTCTGTTTCGCTCTCTTTCTCTGTCTCGCTCCCTGTCTCGCTCTCGCTCTCGCTCTCTGTCTCGTTCTCTTTGGCTGCCTCTGTCTCTATCTCGCTCTCTTTCTCGCTCTCTGTCTCTATCTTGCTCTCTATCTCGCTCTCTGTCTCGCTCTCTGTCTCGCTCTCAGTCTCTGTCTCGCTCTCTTTTTCTGTCTCGCTCTCTGTCACGCTCTCTATCTCGCTCTCTATCTCGCTCTCTGTTTCGCTCTCTGTCTCGCTCCCTGTCTCGCTCTGTGTCTCGCGCTCTGTCTCTGTCTCGCTCTCTTTCACTGTCTCGATCTCTTTCTCTGTCTCTGTCTCTGTCTCGCTATCGCTCTTTGTCGAGCTCTCTGTCTCCTGTCTCTGTCTCGCTCTCTGTCTCTTTCTCGCTCTCTGTATCTGTCTTGCTATCTGTCTCTGTCTCGCTCTCGCTCTCTGTCTTGCTCTCGCTCTCTGTCTCGCTCTCGCTCCCTGTCTCGCTCTCTGTCTCTGTCTCACTCTCTGTCTCGCTCTCGCTCTCTGTCTAGCTCTCTGTCTCGCTCTCTGTCTTTCTTTCTGTCTCCTGTCTTGGTCTCTGTCTCGCTCTCCATCTCTGTCTCGCTCTCTGTCTCGTTCTAAATCTGTCTCGCTCTCTGTCTCTGTCTCGCTCTCTTTCTCTGTCTCGCTCTCTGTCTCGCTCCCTGTCTCTGTCTAGCTCTCTGTCTCGCTCTCTGTCTCCTGTCTTGCTCTTTGTCTCGCTCTCCATCTTTGTCTCGCTCTCTGTCTCGTTCTAAATCTGTCTCGCTCTCTGTCTCTGTCTCGCTCTCTGTCTCTGTCTCGCTCTCTGTCTCTGTCTCGCTCTCTTTGTCTGCCTCTGTCTCTATCTCGCTCCCTATCTCGCTCTCTTTCTCACTTTCTGTCTCTATCTTGCTCTCTGTCTCGCTCTCGCTCTCTGTCTCTGTTTCGCTCTCTTTCTCTGTCTCTGTCTCTGTCTCGATCCCTGTCTCGCTCTCTCTCTCTGTCTCGCTCTCTTTGGCTGCCTATGTCTCTATCTCGCTCTCTTTCTCGCTCTCTGTCTCTATCTTGCTCTCTGTCTCGCTCTCTGTCTCGCTCTCTGTCTCGCTCTCGCTCTCTTTCTCTGTCTCGCTCTCTGTCTCGCTCTCAGTCTCTGTCTCGCACTCTTTCTGTGTCTCGCTCTCTGTCACGCTCTCTATCTCGCTCTCTGTCTCGCTCTCTGTCTCGCTCCCTGTCTCGCTCTCGCTCTCGCTCTCTGTCTCGCTCTCAGTCTCTGTCTCGCTCTCTTTCTCTGTCTCGCTCTCTGTCACGCTCTCTATCTCGCTCTCTATCTCGCTCTCTGTCTCGCTCTCTGTCTCGCTCTCAGTCTCTGTCTCGCTCTCTTTTTCTGTCTCGCTCTCTGTCACGCTCTCTATCTCGCTCTCTATCTCGCTCTCTGTCTCCCTCTCTGTCTCGCTCCCTGTCTCGCTCTCTGTCTCGCTCTCAGTCTCTGTGTCTCGCTCTCTTTCTCTGTCTCGCTCTCTGTCACGCTCTCTATCTCGCTCTCTGTCTCGCTCTCTGTCTCGCTCCCTGTCTCGCTCTCGCTCTCGCTCTCTGTCTCGCTCTCAGTCTCTGTCTCGCTCTCTTTCTCTGTCTCGCTCTCTGTCACGCTCTCTATCTCGCTCTCTATCTCGCTCTCTGTCTCGCTCTCTGTCTCGCTCCCTGTCTCGCTCTCGCTCTCGCTCTGTGTCTCGCTCTCTGTCTCTGTCTCGCTCTCTTTCTCGCGCGCTCTCGCTCTCTGTCTTGCTCTCGCTCCCTGTATCGCTCTCTGTCTCTGTCTCACTCTATGTCTCGCTCTCGCTCTCTGTCTCGCTTTCTGTCTCGCTCTCCCTCTCTGTCTAGCTCTCTGTCTCGCTCTCTGTATCGCTCTCTGTCTCGCTCTCTGTCTCCTGTCTTGCTCTCTGTCTCGCTCTCCATCTCTGTCTCGCTCTCTGTCTCGCTCTAAATCTGTATCTCTCTCTGTCTCTGTCTCGCTCTCTTTCTCTGTCTCGCTCTCTGTCTCTGTCTCGCTCTCTTTGTCTGCCTCTGTCTCTATTTCGCTCCCTATCTCGCTCTCTTTCTCACTTTCTGTCTCTATCTTGCTCTCTGTCTCGCTCTCGCTCTCTGTCTCTGTTTCGCTCTCTTTCTCTGTCTCGCTCTCTGTCTCTGTCTCTGTCTCGCTCCCTGTCTCGCTCTCGCTCTCGCTCTCTGTCTCGTTCTCTTTGGCTGCCTCTGTCTCTATCTCGCTCTCTTTCTCGCTCTCTGTCTCTATCTTGCTCTCTGTCACGCTCTCTATCTCGCTCTCTGTCTCGCTCTCTGTCTCGCTCCCTGTCTCGCTCTCTGTCTCGCTCTCAGTCTCTGTCTCACTCTCTTTCTCTGTCTCGCTCTCTGTCACGCTCTCTATCTCGCTCTCTATCTCGCTCTCTGTCTCGCTCTCTGTCTCGCTCTCAGTCTCTGTCTCGCTCTCTTTTTCTGTCTCGCTCTCTGTCACGCTCTCTATCTCGCTCTCTATCTCGCTCTCTGTCTCCCTCTCTGTCTCGCTCCCTGTCTCGCTCTCTGTCTCGCTCTCAGTCTCTGTGTCTCGCTCTCTTTCTCTGTCTCGCTCTCTGTCACGCTCTCTATCTCGCTCTCTGTCTCGCTCTCTGTCTCGCTCCCTGTCTCGCTCTAGCTCTCGCTCTCTGTCTCGCTCTCAGTCTCTGTCTCGCTCTCTTTCTCTGTCTCGCTCTCTGTCACGCTCTCTATCTCGCTCTCTATCTCGCTCTCTGTCTCGCTCTCTGTCTCGCTCCCTGTCTCGCTCTCGCTCTCGCTCTGTGTCTCGCTCTCTGTCTCTGTCTCGCTCTCTTTCTCGCGCGCTCTCGCTCTCTGTCTTGCTCTCGCTCCCTGTACCGCTCTCTGTCTCTGTCTCACTCTATGTCTCGCTCTCGCTCTCTGTCTCGCTTTCTGTCTCGCTCTCCCTCTCTGTCTAGCTCTCTGTCTCGCTCTCTGTATCGCTCTCTGTCTCGCTCTCTGTCTCCTGTCTTGCTCTCTGTCTCGCTCTCCATCTCTGTCTCGCTCTCTGTCTCGCTCTAAATCTGTATCTCTCTCTGTCTCTGTCTCGCTCTCTTTCTCTGTCTCGCTCTCTGTGTCTGCCTCTGTCTCTATTTCGCTCCCTATCTCGCTCTCTTTCTCACTTTCTGTCTCTATCTTGCTCTCTGTCTCGCTCTCGCTCTCTGTCTCTGTTTCGCTCTCTTTCTCTGTCTCGCTCTCTGTCTCTGTCTCTGTCTCGCTCCCTGTCTCGCTCTCGCTCTCGCTCTCTGTCTCGTTCTCTTTGGCTGCCTCTGTCTCTATCTCGCTCTCTTTCTCGCTCTCTGTCTCTATCTTGCTCTCTGTCTCGCTCTCTGTCTCGCTCTCAGTCTCTGTCTCGCTCTCTTTTTCTGTCTCGCTCTCTGTCACGCTCTCTATCTCGCTCTCTGTCTCGCTCTCTGTCTCGCTCCCTGTCTCGCTCTGTGTCTCGCTCTCTGTCTCTGTCTCGCTCTCTTTCACTGTCTCGATCTCTTTCTCTGTCTCTTTCTCTGTCTCGCTATCGCTCTTTGTCGAGCTCTCTGTCTCCTGTCTCTGTCTCGCTCTCTGTCTCTTTCTCGCTCTCTGTATCTGTCTTGCTATCTGTCTCTGTCTCGCTCTCGCTCTCTGTCTTGCTCTCGCTCTCTGTCTCGCTCTCGCTCCCTGTCTCGCTCTCTGTCTCTGTCTCACTCTCTGTCTCGCTCTCGCTCTCTGTCTAGCTCTCTGTCTCGCTCTCTGTATCGCTCTCTGTCTCGCTCTCTGTCTCCTGTCTTGCTCTCTGTCTCGCTCTCCATCTCTGTCTCGCTCTCTGTCTCGCTCTAAATCTGTATCGCTCTCTGTCTCTGTCTCGCTCTCTTTCTCTGTCTCGCTCTCTGTCTCTGTCTCGCTCTCTTTGTCTGCCTCTGTCTCTATTTCGCTCCCTATCTCGCTCTCTTTCTCACTTTCTGTCTCTATCTTGCTCTCTGTCTCGCTCTCGCTCTCTGTCTCTGTTTCGCTCTCTTTCTCTGTCTCGCTCTCTGTCTCTGTCTCGCTCCCTGTCTCGCTCTCGCTCTCGCTCTCTGTCTCGTTCTCTTTGGCTGCCTCTGTCTCTATCTCGCTCTCTTTCTCGCTCTCTGTCTCTATCTTGCTCTCTGTCTCGCTCTCTGTCTCGCTCTCTGTCTCACTCTCAGTCTCTGTCTCGCTCTCTTTTTCTGTCTCGCTCTCTGTCACGCTCTCTATCTCGCTCTCTATCTCGCTCTCTGTCTCGCTCTCTGTCTCGCTCCCTGTCTCGCTCTGTGTCTCGCGCTCTGTCTCTGTCTCGCTCTCTTTCACTGTCTCGATCTCTTTCTCTGTCTCTTTCTCTGTCTCGCTATCGCTCTTTGTCGAGCTATCTGTCTCCTGTCTCTGTCTCGCTCTCTGTCTCTTTCTCGCTCTCTGTATCTGTCTTGCTATCTGTCTCTGTCTCGCTCTCGCTCTCTGTATCGCTCTCTGTCTCGCTCTCTGTCTCCTGTCTCGCTCTCTGTCTCGCTCTCCATCTCTGTCTCGCTCTCTGTCTCGCTCTAAATCTGTATCGCTCTCTGTCTCTGTCTCGCTCTCTTTCTCTGTCTCGCTCTCTGTCTCTGTCTCGCTCTCTTTGTCTGCCTCTGTCTCTATTTCGCTCCCTATCTCGCTCTCTTTCTCACTTTCTGTCTCTATCTTGCTCTCTGTCTCGCTCTCGCTCTCTGTCTCTGTTTCGCTCTCTTTCTCTGTCTCGCTCTCTGTCTCTGTCTCTGTCTCGCTCCCTGTCTCGCTCTCGCTCTCGCTCTCTGTCTCGTTCTCTTTGGCTGCCTCTGTCTCTATCTCGCTCTCTTTCTCGCTCTCTGTCTCTATCTTGCTCTCTGTCTCGCTCTCTGTCTCGCTCTCTGTCTCACTCTCAGTCTCTGTCTCGCTCTCTTTTTCTGTCTCGCTCTCTGTCTCGCTCCCTGTCTCGCTCTGTGTCTCGCGCTCTGTCTCTGTCTCGCTCTCTTTCACTGTCTCGATCTCTTTCTCTGTCTCTTTCTCTGTCTCGCTATCGCTCTTTGTCGAGCTCTCTGTCTCCTGTCTCTGTCTCGCTCTCTGTCTCTTTCTCGCTCTCTGTATCTGTCTTGCTATCTGTCTCTGTCTCGCTCTCGCTCTCTGTCTCGCTCTCGCTCCCTGTCTCGCTCTCTGTCTCTGTCTCACTCTCTGTCTCGCTCTCGCTCTCTGTCTAGCTCTCTGTCTCGCTCTCTGTCTTTCTTTCTGTCTCCTGTCTTGGTCTCTGTCTCGCTCTCCATCTCTGTCTCGCTCTCTGTCTCGTTCTAAATCTGTCTCGCTCTCTGTCTCTGTCTCGCTCTCTTTCTCTGTCTCGCTCTCTGTCTCGCTCCCTGTCTCTGTCTAGCTCTCTGTCTCGTTCTCTGTCTCCCGTCTTGCTCTTTGTCTCGCTCTCCATCTTTGTCTCGCTCTCTGTCTCGTTCTAAATCTGTCTCGCTCTCTGTCTCGCTCTCTGTCTCTGTCTCGCTCTCTGTCTCTGTCTCTGTCTCTGTCTCGATCCCTGTCTCGCTCTCGCTCTCTGTCTCGCTCTCTTTGGCTGCCTATGTCTCTATCTCGCTCTCTTTCTCGCTCTCTGTCTCTATCTTGCTCTCTGTCTCGCTCTCTGTCTCGCTCTCTGTCTCGCTCTCGCTCTCTTTCTCTGTCTCGCTCTCTGTCACGCTCTCTATCTCGCTCTCTATCTCGCTCTCTGTCTCCCTCTCTGTCTCGCTCCCTGTCTCGCTCTGTGTCTCGCTCTCTGTCTCTGTCTCGCTCTCTTTCACTGTCTCGATCTCTTTCTCTGTCTCTTTCTCTGTCTCGCTATCGCTCTTTGTCGAGCTCTCTGTCTCCTGTCTCTGTCTCGCTCTCTGTCTCTTTCTCGCTCTCTGTATCTGTCTTGCTATCTGTCTCTGTCTCGCTCTCGCTCTCTGTCTTGCTCTCGCTCTCTCTCTCGCTCTCGCTCCCTGTCTCGCTCTCTGTCTCTGTCTCACTCTCTGTCTCGCTCTCGCTCTCTGTCTAGCTCTCTGTCTCGCTCTCTGTCTTTCTCTCTGTCTCCTGTCTTGGTCTCTGTCTCGCTCTCCATCTCTGTCTCGCTCTCTGTCTCGTTCTAAATCTGTCTCGCTCTCTTTCTCTGTCTCGCTCTCTGTCTCGCTCCCTGTCTCTGTCTAGCTCTCTGTCTCGCTCTCTGTCTCCTGTCTTGCTCTTTGTCTCGCTCTCCATCTTTGTCTCGCTCTCTGTCTCGTTCTAAATCTGTCTCGCTCTCTGTCTCTGTCTCGCTCTCTGTCTCTGTCTCGCTCTCTGTCTCTGTCTCGCTCTCTTTGTCTGCCTCTGTCTCTATCTCGCTCCCTATCTCGCTCTCTTTCTCACTTTCTGTCTCTATCTTGCTCTCTGTCTCGCTCTCGCTCTCTGTCTCTGTTTCGCTCTCTTTCTCTGTTTCTGTCTCTGTCTCGATCCCTGTCTCGCTCTCGCTCTCTGTCTCGCTCTCTTTGGCTGCCTATGTCTCTATCTCGCTCTCTTTCTCGCTCTCTGTCTCTATCTTGCTCTCTGTCTCGCTCTCTGTCTCGCTCTCGCTCTCTTTCTCTGTCTCGCTCTCTGTCTCGCTCTCAGTCTCTGTGTCTCGCTCTCTTTCTCTGTCTCGCTCTCTGTCTCCCGTCTTGCTCTTTGTCTCGCTCTCCATCTTTGTCTCGCTCTCTGTCTCGTTCTAAATCTGTCTCGCTCTCTGACTCTGTCTCGCTCTCTGTCTCTGTCTCGCTCTCTGTCTCTGTCTCGCTCTCTTTGTCTGCCTCTGTCTCTATCTCGCTCCCTATCTCGCTCTCTTTCTCACTTTCTGTCTCTATCTTGCTCTCTGTCTCGCTCTCGCTCTCTGTCTCTGTTTCGCTCTCTTTCTCTGTCTCTGTCTCTGTCTCGATCCCTGTCTCGCTCTCGCTCTCTGTCTCGCTCTCTTTGGCTGCCTATGTCTCTATCTCGCTCTCTTTCTTGCTCTCTGTCTCTATCTTGCTCTCTGTCTCGCTCTCTGTCTCGCTCTCTGTCTCGCTCTCGCTCTCTTTCTCTGTCTCGCTCTCTGTCTCGCTCTCAGTCTCTGTCTCGCTCTCTTTCTCTGTCTCGCTCTCTGTCACGCTCTCTATCTCGCTCTCTGTCTCGCTCTCTGTCTCGCTCCCTGTCTCGCTCTCGCTCTCTGTCTCGCTCTCAGTCTCTGTCTCGCTCTCTTTCTCTGTCTCGCTCTCTGTCACGCTCTCTATCTCGCTCTCTATCTCGCTCTCTGTCTCGCTCTCTGTCTCGCTCTCAGTCTCTGTCTCGCTCTCTTTTTCTGTCTCGCTCTCTGTCACGCTCTCTATCTCGCTCTCTATCTCGCTCTCTGTCTCCCTCTCTGTCTCGCTCCCTGTCTCGCTCTGTGTCTCGCTCTCTGTCTCTGTCTCGCTCTCTTTCACTGTCTCGATCTCTTTCTCTGTCTCTTTCTCTGTCTCGCTATCGCTCTTTGTCGAGCTCTCTGTCTCCTGTCTCTGTCTCGCTCTCTGTCTCTTTCTCGCTCTCTGTATCTGTCTTGCTATCTGTCTCTGTCTCGCTCTCGCTCTCTGTCTTGCTCTCGCTCTCTCTCTCGCTCTCGCTCCCAGTCTCGCTCTCTGTCTCTGTCTCACTCTCTGTCTCGCTCTCGCTCTCTGTCTAGCTCTCTGTCTCGCTCTCTGTCTTTCTCTCTGTCTCCTGTCTTGGTCTCTGTCTCGCTCTCCATCTCTGTCTCGCTCTCTGTCTCGTTCTAAATCTGTCTCGCTCTCTTTCTCTGTCTCGCTCTCTGTCTCGCTCCCTGTCTCTGTCTAGCTCTCTGTCTCGCTCTCTGTCTCCTGTCTTGCTCTTTGTCTCGCTCTCCATCTTTGTCTCGCTCTCTGTCTCGTTCTAAATCTGTCTCGCTCTCTGTCTCTGTCTCGCTCTCTGTCTCTGTCTCGCTCTCTGTCTCTGTCTCGCTCTCTTTGTCTGCCTCTGTCTCTATCTCGCTCCCTATCTCGCTCTCTTTCTCACTTTCTGTCTCTATCTTGCTCTCTGTCTCGCTCTCGCTCTCTGTCTCTGTTTCGCTCTCTTTCTCTGTTTCTGTCTCTGTCTCGATCCCTGTCTCGCTCTCGCTCTCTGTCTCGCTCTCTTTGGCTGCCTATGTCTCTATCTCGCTCTCTTTCTCGCTCTCTGTCTCTATCTTGCTCTCTGTCTCGCTCTCTGTCTCGCTCTCGCTCTCTTTCTCTGTCTCGCTCTCTGTCTCGCTCTCAGTCTCTGTGTCTCGCTCTCTTTCTCTGTCTCGCTCTCTGTCACGCTCTCTATCTCGCTCTCTGTCTCGCTCTCTGTCTCGCTCCCTGTCTCGCTCTCGCTCTCTGTCTCGCTCTCAGTCTCTGTCTCGCTCTCTTTCTCTGTCTCGCTCTCTGTCACGCTCTCTATCTCGCTCTCTATCTCGCTCTCTGTCTCGCTCTCTGTCTCGCTCTCAGTCTCTGTCTCGCTCTCTTTGGCTGCCTATGTCTCTATCTCGCTCTCTTTCTCGCTCTCTGTCTCTATCTTGCTCTCTGTCTCGCTCTCTGTCTCGCTCTCTGTCTCGCTCTCGCTCTCTTTCTCTGTCTCGCTCTCTGTCTCGCTCTCAGTCTCTGTCTCGCTCTCTTTCTCTGTCTCGCTCTCTGTCACGCTCTCTATCTCGCTCTCTGTCTCGCTCTCTGTCTCGCTCCCTGTCTCGCTCTCGCTCTCGCTCTCTGTCTCGCTCTCTTTCTCTGTCTCGCTCTCTGTCACGCTCTCTATCTCGCTCTCTATCTCGCTCTCTGTCTCGCTCTCTGTCTCGCTCTCTGTCTCTGTCTCGCTCTCTTTGTCTGCCTCTGTCTCTATCTCGCTCCCTATCTCGCTCTCTTTCTCACTTTCTGTCTCTATCTTGCTCTCTGTCTCGCTCTCGCTCTCTGTCTCTGTTTCGCTCTCTTTCTCTGTTTCTGTCTCTGTCTCGATCCCTGTCTCGCTCTCGCTCTCTGTCTCGCTCTCTTTGGCTGCCTATGTCTCTATCTCGCTCTCTTTCTCGCTCTCTGTCTCTATCTTGCTCTCTGTCTCGCTCTCTGTCTCGCTCTCGCTCTCTTTCTCTGTCTCGCTCTCTGTCTCGCTCTCAGTCTCTGTGTCTCGCTCTCTTTCTCTGTCTCGCTCTCTGTCACGCTCTCTATCTCGCTCTCTGTCTCGCTCTCTGTCTCGCTCCCTGTCTCGCTCTCGCTCTCTGTCTCGCTCTCAGTCTCTGTCTCGCTCTCTTTCTCTGTCTCGCTCTCTGTCACGCTCTCTATCTCGCTCTCTATCTCGCTCTCTGTCTCGCTCTCTGTCTCGCTCTCAGTCTCTGTCTCGCTCTCTTTGGCTCCCTATGTCTCTATCTCGCTCTCTTTCTCGCTCTCTGTCTCTATCTTGCTCTCTGTCTCGCTCTCTGTCTCGCTCTCTGTCTCGCTCTCGCTCTCTTTCTCTGTCTCGCTCTCTGTCTCGCTCTCAGTCTCTGTCTCGCTCTCTTTCTCTGTCTCGCTCTCTGTCACGCTCTCTATCTCGCTCTCTGTCTCGCTCTCTGTCTCGCTCCCTGTCTCGCTCTCGCTCTCGCTCTCTGTCTCGCTCTCTTTCTCTGTCTCGCTCTCTGTCACGCTCTCTATCTCGCTCTCTATCTCGCTCTCTGTCTCGCTCTCTGTCTCGCTCTCTGTCTCTGTCTCGCTCTCTTTGTCTGCCTCTGTCTCTATCTCGCTCCCTATCTCGCTCTCTTTCTCACTTTCTGTCTCTATCTTGCTCTCTGTCTCGCTCTCGCTCTCTGTCTCTGTTTCGCTCTCTTTCTCTGTTTCTGTCTCTGTCTCGATCCCTGTCTCGCTCTCGCTCTCTGTCTCGCTCTCTTTGGCTGCCTATGTCTCTATCTCGCTCTCTTTCTCGCTCTCTGTCTCTATCTTGCTCTCTGTCTCGCTCTCTGTCTCGCTCTCGCTCTCTTTCTCTGTCTCGCTCTCTGTCTCGCTCTCAGTCTCTGTGTCTCGCTCTCTTTCTCTGTCTCGCTCTCTGTCACGCTCTCTATCTCGCTCTCTGTCTCGCTCTCTGTCTCGCTCCCTGTCTCGCTCTCGCTCTCTGTCTCGCTCTCAGTCTCTGTCTCGCTCTCTTTCTCTGTCTCGCTCTCTGTCACGCTCTCTATCTCGCTCTCTATCTCGCTCTCTGTCTCGCTCTCTGTCTCGCTCTCAGTCTCTGTCTCGCTCTCTTTGGCTGCCTATGTCTCTATCTCGCTCTCTTTCTCGCTCTCTGTCTCTATCTTGCTCTCTGTCTCGCTCTCTGTCTCGCTCTCTGTCTCGCTCTCGCTCTCTTTCTCTGTCTCGCTCTCTGTCTCGCTCTCAGTCTCTGTCTCGCTCTCTTTCTCTGTCTCGCTCTCTGTCACGCTCTCTATCTCGCTCTCTGTCTCGCTCTCTGTCTCGCTCCCTGTCTCGCTCTCGCTCTCGCTCTCTGTCTCGCTCTCTTTCTCTGTCTCGCTCTCTGTCACGCTCTCTATCTCGCTCTCTATCTCGCTCTCTGTCTCGCTCTCTGTCTCGCTCTCAGTCTCTGTCTCGCTCTCTTTTTCTGTCTCGCTCTCTGTCACGCTCTCTATCTCGCTCTCTATCTCGCTCTCTGTCTCCCTCTCTGTCTCGCTCCCTGTCTCGCTCTGTGTCTCGCTCTCTGTCTCTGTCTCGCTCTCTTTCACTGTCTCGATCTCTTTCTCTGTCTCTTTCTCTGTCTCGCTATCGCTCTTTGTCGAGCTCTCTGTCTCCTGTCTCTGTCTCGCTCTCTGTCTCTTTCTCGCTCTCTGTATCTGTCTTGCTATCTGTCTCTGTCTCTGTCTCGCTCTCTGTCTTGCTCTCGCTCTCTCTCTCGCTCTCGCTCCCTGTCTCGCTCTCTGTCTCTGTCTCACTCTCTGTCTCGCTCTCGCTCTCTGTCTAGCTCTCTGTCTCGCTCTCTGTCTTTCTCTCTGTCTCCTGTCTTGGTCTCTGTCTCGCTCTCCATCTCTGTCTCGCTCTCTGTCTCGTTCTAAATCTGTCTCGCTCTCTTTCTCTGTCTCGCTCTCTGTCTCGCTCCCTGTCTCTGTCTAGCTCTCTGTCTCGCTCTCTGTCTCCTGTCTTGCTCTTTGTCTCGCTCTCCATCTTTGTCTCGCTCTCTGTCTCGTTCTAAATCTGTCTCGCTCTCTGTCTCTGTCTCGCTCTCTGTCTCTGTCTCGCTCTCTGTCTCTGTCTCGCTCTCTTTGTCTGCCTCTGTCTCTATCTCGCTCCCTATCTCGCTCTCTTTCTCACTTTCTGTCTCTATCTTGCTCTCTGTCTCGCTCTCGCTCTCTGTCTCTGTTTCGCTCTCTTTCTCTGTTTCTGTCTCTGTCTCGATCCCTGTCTCGCTCTCGCTCTCTGTCTCGCTCTCTTTGGCTGCCTATGTCTCTATCTCGCTCTCTTTCTCGCTCTCTGTCTCTATCTTGCTCTCTGTCTCGCTCTCTGTCTCGCTCTCGCTCTCTTTCTCTGTCTCGCTCTCTGTCTCGCTCTCAGTCTCTGTGTCTCGCTCTCTTTCTCTGTCTCGCTCTCTGTCACGCTCTCTATCTCGCTCTCTGTCTCGCTCTCTGTCTCGCTCCCTGTCTCGCTCTCGCTCTCTGTCTCGCTCTCAGTCTCTGTCTCGCTCTCTTTCTCTGTCTCGCTCTCTGTCACGCTCTCTATCTCGCTCTCTATCTCGCTCTCTGTCTCGCTCTCTGTCTCGCTCTCAGTCTCTGTCTCGCTCTCTTTTTCTGTCTCGCTCTCTGTCACGCTCTCTATCTCGCTCTCTATCTCGCTCTCTGTCTCCCTCTCTGTCTCGCTCCCTGTCTCGCTCTGTGTCTCGCTCTCTGTCTCTGTCTCGCTCTCTTTCACTGTCTCGATCTCTTTCTCTGTCTCTTTCTCTGTCTCGCTATCGCTCTTTGTCGAGCTCTCTGTCTCCTGTCTCTGTCTCGCTCTCTGTCTCTTTCTCGCTCTCTGTATCTGTCTTGCTATCTGTCTCTGTCTCGCTCTCGCTCTCTGTCTTGCTCTCGCTCTCTCTCTCGCTCTCGCTCCCTGTCTCGCTCTCTGTCTCTGTCTCACTCTCTGTCTCGCTCTCGCTCTCTGTCTAGCTCTCTGTCTCGCTCTCTGTCTTTCTCTCTGTCTCCTGTCTTGGTCTCTGTCTCGCTCTCCATCTCTGTCTCGCTCTCTGTCTCGTTCTAAATCTGTCTCGCTCTCTTTCTCTGTCTCGCTCTCTGTCTCGCTCCCTGTCTCTGTCTAGCTCTCTGTCTCGCTCTCTGTCTCCTGTCTTGCTCTTTGTCTCGCTCTCCATCTTTGTCTCGCTCTCTGTCTCGTTCTAAATCTGTCTCGCTCTCTGTCTCTGTCTCGCTCTCTGTGTCTGTCTCGCTCTCTGTCTCTGTCTCGCTCTCTTTGTCTGCCTCTGTCTCTATCTCGCTCCCTATCTCGCTCTCTTTCTCACTTTCTGTCTCTATCTTGCTCTCTGTCTCGCTCTCGCTCTCTGTCTCTGTTTCGCTCTCTTTCTCTGTTTCTGTCTCTGTCTCGATCCCTGTCTCGCTCTCGCTCTCTGTCTCGCTCTCTTTGGCTGCCTATGTCTCTATCTCGCTCTCTTTCTCGCTCTCTGTCTCTATCTTGCTCTCTGTCTCGCTCTCTGTCTCGCTCTCTGTCTCGCTCTCGCTCTCTTTCTCTGTCTCGCTCTCAGTCTCTGTGTCTCGCTCTCTTTCTCTGTCTCGCTCTCTGTCACGCTCTCTATCTCGCTCTCTGTCTCGCTCTCTGTCTCGCTCCCTGTCTCGCTCTCGCTCTCGCTCTCTGTCTCGCTCTCAGTCTCTGTCTCGCTCTCTTTCTCTGTCTCGCTCTCTGTCACGCTCTCTATCTCGCTCTCTATCTCGCTCTCTGTCTCGCTCTCTGTCTCGCTCCCTGTCTCGCTCTCGCTCTCGCTCTGTGTCTCGCTCTCTGTCTCTGTCTCGCTCTCTTTCTCTGCCTCGATCTCTTTCTCTGTCTCTTTCTCTGTCTCGCTATCGCTCTTTGTCGAGCTCTCTGTCTCCTGTCTCTGTCTCGCTCTCTGTCTCTTTCTCGCTCTCTGTCTCTGTCTTGCTATCTGTCTCTGTCTCGCTCTTGCTCTCTGTCTCGCTCTCGCTCTCTGTTTCGCTCTCGCTCCCTGTCTCGCTCTCTGTCTCACTCTCAGTCTCTGTCTCGCTCTCTTTCTCTGTCTCGCTCTCTGTCACGCTCTCTATCTCGCTCTCTATCTCGCTCTCTGTCTCGCTCTCACTCGCTCTCTGTCTCGCTCTCTTTGTCTGTCTCTGTCTCTATCTCGCTCCCTATCTCGCTCTCGCTCTCTGTCTCGCTCTCTGTCTCGCTCTCTGTCTCTATCTTGCTCTGTCTCGCTCTCTGTCTCTGTCTAGCTCTCTGTCTCGCTCTCTGTCTCGCTCTCTTTCTCTGTCTCGCTCTCTGTCTCGCTCTCGGTCTCGCTCTCGCTATCTGTCTCGCTCTCAGTCTCGCTCTCGCTCTCTGTCTCGCTCTCTGTCTCGCTCTCGCTCTCTGTCTCGCTCTCTGTCTCGCTCTCGCTCTCTGTCTCGCTCACTGTCTCTGTCTCGATCTCTGTCACTCTCTCGCTCTCTGTCTTGCTCTCTGTCTCGCTCTCTGTCTCGCTCTCTGTCTCGCTCCCTGTCTCGCTCTGTCTCGCTCTCTGTCTCGCTCTCTGTCTCGCTTCCTCTCTCGCTCTGTCTCGCTCTCTGTCTCGCTCTCTGTCTCGCCTTCGCTCTCTGTCTCGCTCTCTGTCTCTGTCTCGCTCTCTGTCTCTGTCTCGATCCCTGTCACTCTCTCGCTCTCTGTCTCGCTCTCTGTGTCGATCTCTGTCTCGCTCTCGCTCTCTGTCTCGCTCTCTGTCTCTGTCTCGCTCTCTGTCTCTGTCTCGCTCTCTGTGTCTGTCTCGATCTCTGTCACTCTCTCGCTCTCTGTCTCTGTCTTGCTCTCTGTCTCTGTCTCGATCTCTGTCACTCTCTCACTCTCTGTCTCGCTCTCTGTCTTGCTCTCGAACCTCTTACCCAGAGTTTGTCTTCACTGGAAGTCTATGCTGTCGTCTAATCCTTTACATTTGACCTTCTCCCTCTTCCTCCCCCATACATGTTTAGACACATACACACCGTCACCGACACACACCAGTCCAGTCTGTATTCTTCTCTGGACCTGCTTTTCATTATAGTGATAAAGTATTTAAAAAGCATAATTTTACTGGGAACAAACCAGAATTTGCTTCTCTGTCCCTATGTGCTCAGCAGCCCAACCATGGGAATAGTGTCCTGCTTCTCATCCAGATCTACTCTGAAACAGATCTACTCTGCCCATTTATGCAACTAAAGAATATTGCTGATCACCAAAAACATTTGTAACAATCTATGATCACTGGGGCATCTTAAAAAAGGCTATACAGAACGTCTTCCTCTGGTGGTGCTCTTGAGTCAACAGGGGTCCCCTTAAATGGACAGACATTATGGTCCTGAAATTAACTCATTAAACCAAACGGGCCCAACCTCCCCACCCCCATGAGCAAGATAATATATTGTTTTCCTAAAACTACGTTTTTGTGGGGTTGTATGAGATAAGAAATGGATTAATGTGTGGGAACCTTACAGAAAACATTAAAGCAAAAAATGGGACATACATTTAGGATATCTAATTGCTAATATTTATCTTGTACAAACTAATAATATGATTTCCCTCTATGATCAGTCCTAGTGAAATTCCTCGGTGTAATGCTTGTACAAGATCAGTTGATTCCAAACCCTAACGTTTATTTGTATTTTTTATGAAATTGCACATTTTGTCTTGGGAGGGGTGTCCTTTTATTTTACAAACATGATGTTACGGTGCGTGAATGAGGACCCAAAAGCGAATTAACGTAAACAGAGCCTCTTTAATGACAAAACATAGGTAGGCTCAGATGGACCGGCAGATTCCGACAGGACAGGACAAGGTTGCAGCAAACATGACGATAGTCTGGTTCAGGCATGAATAACACAAACAAGAATCCGACAAAGACAGGAGCAAAAACAGAGAGAGATATAGAGGACTAAACAGAGGGAAAAAGGGAACAGGTGGGAAAAGGGGTGACGAGGTAGTTAGGAGGAGACAAGGAACAGCTGGGGGAAAGAGGGGGAGAAAAGGTAACCTAATAACGACCAGCAGAGGGAGACAGGGTGAAGGGAAAGGACAGAAACAAGACACAACATGACAATACATGACACATGAATGTTATCTGGCAGGGCCTTGTACTGGAAAACGCACGTGGGGTGTGCTGCAAATGAACTAAGAAACAATGGTTAATGTGTTCATTACTCTGGCTGATATCAGAGAAATAGGCTCCAATCTGGTAAGAAAAAGACAGATAAGATAGGATTCACGCTGGGCTGGATTCTCTATCCAGGAGTGCACATGGCAACATTCTGTGGCAATTTAAGAAACCAGTACTTTATTTATTTAAGAGGAGCCCCGGGAGCTCTTTAGAACAACATGTTGATTTGCTTGTTTAAAGACGCTAATTGTTGGGATTTGAAATCAAGTGCCTGCGGATGATATGGAAACGTTAATCAAACAGCAAGAGATCCAGAAACACTGAATCACTATGAGACAAATATTTGATAGACAGCGGTAAAAGCTGTCCTGGAGGGTGGGGGTTGTACTTTAAAGCTGTCAGTTAGCTCTGGAAACCAGGTTCCATCCTGTAGTCTGTACTGTTAAAATGTCAGAAACGTGTCTCGTGATCCCATCTGGTCTCCTCTTAGCAGCTGATCGGTCACCCAACAGGAGCGCTTTTTTCCTGATTGGTCAAGAGTGAGTTTGATGGCATAAATAAAACTTCAATGACATGTTGGTTATACAGTTGAAGTCAGATGTTTACATCCACTTAGGTTGGAGTCATTAAAACTCATTTTTCAACCACTCCACAAATTTCTTGTTAACAAACTACAGTTTTGGCTAGACGGTTAGGACATCTAGTTTGTGCATGACACAAGTACTTTTTCCAACAATTGTTTACAGACAGATTATTTCACTGATAATTCACTGTATCACAATTCCAATGGGTCAGAAGATTACATACACTAAGTTAACTGTGCTTGGGAAATTCCAGACAATGATGTCATGCCTTTAGAAACTTCTGATAATTGGCATAATATGAGTCAATTGGAGGTGTACCTGTGGATTTAAAGTCGTGGCCAAAAGTTTTGAGAATGACACAAATATAAATTTTCACAAAGTCTGCTGCCTCAGTTTGTATGATGGCAATTTGCATATACTCCAGAATGTTATGAAGAGTGATCAGATTAATTGCAATTAATTGCAAAGTCCCTCTTTGCCATGCAAAATGTACTGAATCCCCCAAAAAAACATTTCCACTGCATTTCAGCCCTGCCACAAAGGACCAGCTGACATCATGTCAGTGATTCTCTCGTTAACACAGGTGTGAGTGTTGACGAGGACAAGACTGGAGATCACTCTGTCATGCTGATTGAGTTCAAATAACAGACTGTAAGCTTCAAAAGGAGGGTGTTGCTTGGAATCATTGTTCTTCTTCTGTCAACTATGGTTAACTACTAGGAAACATGTGCCGTCATCATTGCTTTGCACAAAAAAGGCTTCACAGGCAAGGATATTGCTGCCAGTAAGATTGTACCTAAATCAACCATTTATCGGATCATCAAGAACTTCAAGGAGAGCGGTTCAATTGTTGTGAAGAAGGCTTCGGGGCGCCCAAGAAAGTCCAGCAAGCGCCAGGACCGTCTCCTAAAGTTGATAAAACTGCGGGATTGGAGCACCACCAGTACAGAGCTTGCTCAGGAATGTCAGCAGGCAGGTGTGAGTGCATCTGCACGCACAGTGAGGCGAAGACTTTTGGAGGATGGCCTGGTGTCAAGAAGGGCAGCAAAGGAGCCACTTCTCTCCAGGAAAAACATCAGGGACAGACTGATATTCTGCAAAAGGTACAGGGATTGGACTGCTGAGGATGGGGGTAAAGTCATTTTCTCTGATGAATCCCCTTTCCGATTGTTTGTGGCATCCGGAAGAAAGCTTGTCCGGAGAAGACAAGGTGAGCGCTACCATCATTTCTGTGTCATGCCAACAGTAAAGCATCCTGAGACCATTCATGTGTGGGGTTGCTTCTCAGCCAAGGGAAGGGGCTCACTCACAATTTTCCCTAAGAACACAGCCATGAATAAAGAATGGTACCAACACATCCTCCGAGAGCAACTTCTCCCAACCATCCAGGAACAGTTTGGTGATGAACAATGCCTTTGCCAGCATGATGGAGCACCTTGCCATAAGGCAAAAGTGATAACTATGTGGCTCTGGGAACATTTTGGGTCCATGGCCAGGAATCTCCCCAGACCTTAATCCCATTGAGAACTTGTGGTCAATCCTCAAAAGGCGGGTGGACAAACAAAAACCAACAAATTCTGACAATCTCCAAGCATTGATTATGCAAGAATGGGCTGCCATCAGTGGCCCAGAAGTTAATTGACAGCATGCTAGTGCGGATTGCAGAGGTCTTGAAAAATAAGTGTCAACACTGCAAATATTAACTCTTTGCATCAACTTCATGTAATTGTCAATAAAAGCCTTTGACACTATGAAATGCTTGTAATTATACTCCAGTAGTCCATAGTAACATCTGACAAAAATATATAAATACACTGAGGCAGCAGACTTTGTGAAAATTCATATTTGTTTCATTCTCAAAACTTTTGGCCACGACTGTATTTCAAGGCCTATCTTCAAGCTCGGTGCCTCTTTGCTTGACATCATGGGAAGATCAACAGAAATCAGCCAAGACCTCTACAAGTCTGGTTCATCCTGTACAAACAATAGTACGCAAGTATAAACACCACGGGACCACACAGCCATCCTACCGCTCAGAAAGGAGAAGTGCTCTGTCTCCTATAGATGAACGTACTTTGGTGCGAAAAGCGCAAATCAATCCCAGAACAACAGCAAATTACCTTGTGAAGATGCTGGAGGAAACAGGTACAAAAGTATCTATATCCTCAATAAAGTGAGTCCTATATCGACATAACCTGAAACGCCGCTCAGCAAGGAAGAAGCCACTGCTCCAAATCCGCCATAAAAAAAGCCAGACTATGGTTTGCAACTGCACATGGGGACAAAGAGTGTACTTTTTGGAGAAATGTCCACTGGTCTGATGAAAAAAAATAGAACAGTTATGTTTGGAGGAAAAAGGGGGAGGCTTGCAAGCTGAAGAACACCATCCCAACCATGAAGCATAAGGGTGGCAGCATAATGTTGTGGGGGTGCTTTGCTGCAGGAGGGACTGGTGCACTTCACAAAATAGATGGCATCATGAGGCAGGAAAATTATGTGGATATATTGAAGCAACATCTCAAGACATCAGTTAAAGTTACAGCTTGGTCGCAAATGGGTCTTCCAAATGGACAATGACCCCAAGCAAGTTGTGGCAAAATGGCTTAAGGACAACAAAGTCAAGGTATTGAAGTGGCCATCACAAAGCCCTGACCTCAATCCTATAGAAAATGTGTGTGCGATCAAGGAGGCCTACAAACCTGACTCAGTTACACCAGCTCTGTCAGGAGGAATGGGCCAAAATTCACCCAACTTATTTTGGGATGCTTGTGGGAAGGCTACCCGAAACATTTGACCCAAGTTAAACAATTTAAAGGCAATGCTACCAAATACTAATTGAGTGTATGTAAACTTCTGATCCACTGGGAATGTGATGAAAGAAATAAAAGCTGAAATAAATCATTCTCTCTACTATTATTCTGACATTTCACATTCTTAAAATAAAGTGGTGATCCTAACTGACCTAAAACAGGGAATTTTTACTAGGATTAAATGTCAGGAATTGTGAAAAACTGAGTTTAAATCTATTTGGCTAAGTTATATGTAAACTTCCAACTGTACCACTAACTTCAATTGTACCACTAACTGATAAGAACATTCGCTTGATGGCAGAAATGTAAAGCTTCATGATGCTTGATGGGAAATAACATTTGACATAGGTTAATGTGTAAAGTCTGCATAAAAATTGTACAATTCCATATGCATTTCTATAACTTGTTTCACCCCAATAAAAAAGTGATAGGACTCACAGGAAGCTTGTAGGGAAGACCTCAATGTCATAGATAAAAGGAATTGCCTATAGTGGTGTGATACACACTGCACTGTACATTTTTCTGCATTCCCCTGAGAGGTAGCAGCATTGTGGGATGTTCCCCTCTTTGGTTTGAAGGAGATTGCAGAACTCATCAGTCTGTAAAAATGTCATCCTGTAAAGGTATTCCTTCAGCTTTTGTCAGTTTCTCCTTCTGAACCAAAGAAAACGAGAAGCTTGTAGGTATTACTGACTTTGAAAAGGTGTTCTGATTATCCTTGCAGGTAATCCATATAGACATTTTATTCACATAAAAATCCTTAAAGGGAGGTACACCCAAATTACAAACAAATGTATTCTGTTTGCTTTACCCTGTAAGCAGTCTATGGACAAGATATGACAGCAATCCATACTTTGGTCTTGTTTAGCAGGCCACTGTCTAGTGTCTCTAAATGCTGCATTTGTATGGATTGTTGTCATATGGTGATTTTGTAATTTGGGTGAACTATCCCTTCAAAGAAGAGAACACAGTAGTTCTTGAGTTGAGAGAGATGCTCTGTTGTCTTCTTTCAATTCTGGCCCATCTGATAGCACCTCAAAGGGACGATGAAAGAATCCCGTTTCTCCATTTCCAAAACATACATTAGTATAAATTCAACATAAATCATTTTAAAGGACACTGGGCTCATGGACAATTATTACAGGTATTTTTTTTTTACAATCCTAAGAATTCAGATAATCATCCGTGTGATATGGTCACAAATCGTAAGTTACTGTTGGCTCTACTTTTGCCTGTCATCTGAAAATGAGTAGATTTCTCGACAAAGTGGAGCTCCTTATTTGAACATTCTTAATTTCTATGATACAATTAATTTTTTCTCTATGTCAGAGCAATCTATTTTATTATTTTATTTTACCATTATTTTACCAGGTTGGTGTCATTGAGATTGACAATCTATTTTACAAGAGAGACCTGGCCAAAATAGCGGCACACAAAGTTGCAGACACATTTAAAATAGAAGCACTGCAATTTAAAAAAACAACAACATCAATTTACACATTGAGTAGCAAGATGGTTTGGGGAAGTATGGTGCAACTAGGGGTCAAAACATTGGGTGTAGTGAATTCGGGTGTAGTGAATTCCTTGTGTTTCTAGCTCCAACTGCAGTAATATCTAACAATACACACAATCTAAAGTAAAGGAATGAAATTTAGAATATGTAAAGATTAGGACGAGCAATGTCAGAGCGGCATAGACTAAGATACAGTAGGATAGAATACAGTATATACAGTGGGGCAAAAAAGTATTTAGTCAGCCACCAATTGTGAAAGTTCTCCCACTTAAAAAGATGAGAGAGGCCTGTAATTTTCATCATAGGTACACTTCAACTATGAAAGACAAAATGAGAAAAAAAAATCCAGAAAATCACATTGTAGGATTTTTAATGAATTTATTTGCAAATTGTGGTGGAAAATAAGTATTTGGCCAATAACAAAAGTTTATCTCAATACTTTGTTATATACTCTTTGTTGGCAATGACAGAGGTCAAACGTTTTCTGTAAGTCTTCACAAGGTTTTCACACACTGTTGCTGGTATTTTGGCCCATTCCTGCATGCAGATCTCCTCTAGAGCAGTGATGTTTTGGGGCTGTTGCTAGGCAACACGGACTTTCAACTCCCTTCAAAGATTTTCTATGGGGTTGAGATCTGGAGACTGGCTAGGCCACTCCAGCACATTGAAATGCTTCTTATGAAGCCACTCCTTCGTTGCCCGGTGGTGTGTTTGGGATCATTGTCATGCTGAAAGACCCAGCCACGTTTCATCTTCAATGCCCTTGCTGATGGAAGGAGGTTTTCACTCAAAATCTCACGATACATGGCCCTATTCATTTTTTCCTTTACACAGATCAGTCATCCTGGTTCCTTTGCAGAAAAACAGCCCCAAAGCATGATGTTTCCACCCCCATGCTTCACCGTAGGTATGGTGTTCTTTGGATGCAACTCAGCATTCTTTGTCCTCCAAACAAGACGAGTTGAGTTTACCAAAAAGTTATATTTTGGTTTCATCTGACCATATGACATTCTCCCAATCTTCTTCTGGATCATCCAAATGCTCTCTAGCAAACTTCAGACGGCCCTGGACATGTACTGGCTTAAGCAGGCGGACACGTCTGGCACTGCAGGATTTGAGTCCCTGGTGGAGTAGTGTGTTACTGATGGTCCCAGCTCTCTGCAGGTCATTCACTAGGTCCCCCCGTGTGGTTCTGGGATTTTTTTGCTCACCGTTCTTGTGATCATTTTGACCCCACGGGGTGAGATCTTGCGTGGAGCCCCAGATCGAGGGAGATTATCAGTGGTCTTGTATGTCTTCCATTTCCTAATAATTGCTCCAACTGTTGATTTCTTCAAACCAAGCTGCTTACCTATTGCAGATTCAGTCTTCCCAGCCTGGTGCAGGTCTACAATTTTGTTTCTGGTGTCCTTTGACAGCTCTTTGGTCTTGGCCATAGTGGAGTTTGGAGTGTGACTGTTTGAGGTTGTGGACAGGTGTCTTTTATACTGATAACAATTTCAAACAGGTGCCATTAATACAGGTAACGAGTGGAGGACAGAGGAGCCTCTTAAAACCTCTTCGATATAGGGGGCGCTATTTTAATTTTTGGATGAAAAACGTTCCCGTTTTAAACAAGATATTTTGTCACTAAAAGATGCTCGACTATGCATATAATTGACAGCTTTGGAAAGAAAACACTCTGATGTTTCCAAAACTGCAAAGATATTGTCTGTGAGTGCCACAGAACTGATGTTACAGGCGAAACCCAGATAAAAATCCAATCAGGAAGTGCCGCATTTTTTGAAACCGCCTCATGCCAATGACTCCTTATATGGCTGTGAATGAGCTACGAATGAGCTTATGTTCCCCAAGGTGTCTACAGCATTGTGACGTCTTTTTAGGCATTTCCCTTGAAGAATGGCTGTAAGGGACCATATATGGCATGTGGTCACATGATGTCTCCCGCAGAAAACCTTGCGTAAAATGCTGAGGTAGCCATTTTTCCAATCGCTTCTTATGAGAAACCAACTGATCCTAAACAACGTTTGTCGTGTTTCTGTCGATATTATGGAGCAAATTTTGAAAACAGTTTGGCGTTATAGTTTAAGTATTTTTCGGTCGATTTCTCAGCCAAGCAGGATGAACAAACGGGAGCTATTTCGCCTACAAAAATAATATTTTTGGAAAAAAGGAACATTTGCTATCTAACTGGGAGTCTCCTGAGTGAAAGCATCTGAAATTCTTCAAAGGTAAATTATTTAATTTGGTTGCTTTTCTTATTTTCGTGAAAATGTTGCCTGCTGCCAGCAGAGCCTAGCATAGCATTATGCCATGATAAACTTACACAAATGCTTATCTAGCGTTGGCTGTAACGCATATTTTGAAAATCTGAGATGACAGTGTTGTTAACAAAAGGCTAAGCTTGTGTTTGAATATATTTATTTCATTTAATTTGCGATTTTCATGAGTAGGAAAAGTTGCGTTATGGTAATGCGCTTGAGGCTATGATTACGCTCCCGGATATGGGATTGCTAGTCGCAAGAAGTTTTAAATAAGAAGTTACAGGTCTGGGAGAGCCAGAAATCTTGCTTGTTTGTAGGTGACCAAATACTTATTTTCCACCATAATTTGCAAATAAATTAATAAAAAATCCTATAATGTGATTTTCTGGATTTTTTTTCTCATTTTGTCTGTCATAGTTGAAGTGTACCTATGATGAAAATTACAGGCCTCTCTCATCTTTTTAAGTGGGAGAACTGTATATCTAACGAAGATTCGTTTTTTTGTCAAAAACAACAAACCAAGTGTTTCCAGCATACAGCGTTCAGCTGCGCACTCTGTATATGAGTATATGGTTAATGTGTGCACCCATGAGTGCTGTACAGCAACGCTGTACCCCATTATTATGGGGTACAGCGTGAAAACATATTTTTAGAAATGTATTTAAAATTAAATACAGAAATATCTAATTTACATAAGTATTCACACCCCTGAGTCAATACTTTGGGAGTCTTTCTGGGTAAGTCTCTAAGAGCTTTCCACACCTGGATTGTGCAACATTTGCCCATTATTTAAGCTATGTCTAATTAGTCGTTGATCATTACTAGATTTTCAAGTAGATTTAAGTCAAAACTTTAACTCGGCCACTCAGGAACATTCACTGTCTTCTTAGTTAGCAACTCCCGTGTAGATTTGGCCTTGTGTTTTAGGTTATTGTACTGCTGAAAGTTGAATTAATCTCAGTGTCTGGTGGAAAGCAGACTGAACCAGGTTTTCCTCTAACATTTTGCCTGTGCTTAGTTACATTTCTTTTTTTTATACTGAAAAAGTCCCCAGTCCTTAACAATTACAAGCATACCCATAACATGATGCAGCTACCACTATACTTGAAAATATGGAGAATGTTACTCATGAATGTGTTGTATTGGATTTGCCAACACACAAGACTTTGTATTTAGGACCAAAAGTTAATTGCTTTGCCACATTTTTTTCAGTATTACTTAAGTTCCTTGTTGCAAACAGTATACATGTATTCTGTACAAGCTTCCTTCTTTTCACTCTGTCAATTAGGTTAGAATTGTGGAATAACTACGAAGTTGATCCATCCTCAGTTTTCTCCTATCACAGCCATTAAAATCTGTAACTGTTTTAGTCACCATTGGCCTCTTGGTGAAATCCCTGAGCAGTTTCCTTTTTCTGGCAACTGAGTTGGGCAGGACGCCTGTATCTTTGTAGTGACTGGGTGTATTGATACACCATCCAAAGTGTAATTAATAACTTCACCATGCTTCTTTGTGAGGTATTGGAAAACCTCCCTGATCTTTGTGGTTGAATCTGTGTTTGAAATTCACTGCTTGACTGAGGGAAGTTACAGATAATTGTATGTGTGGGGTACGGAGACAAAAAAATAATGTTTAACACAACTGTGGCACACAGTGAGTCCATGCAACTTATTGTGACTCGTTGAGCAACATTTTACTCCTGAACTTAGTTAAGCTTGCCATAACAACATATTTGAATACTTATTGACTCAAGACAATAAGTATTCCATTCGTAAACTTTTCAAAAAAACATTTCCACTTTGACATTATGGAGTATTGTGTATAAGCCAGTGACAAAAACATGTAAATGTAAATGTAGGCTGTAACACAACAAACTTGTGGAAGGGGTGTGAATACTTTCTGAAGACACTGTACTTAAACAAGTATTGGAAATGCATTGTTTTGGTATTATGGTGTTGCAATGTGAACAAACACATTTCCACTAACTCTGGATTCAGCAATGTCAGGTTGCCCCTTTAGAGGTATGCAATACTGATAATATCAGTACTTCTGTAATAGGAGACTTCAGAAACATCTAAATGTCTCACTTCTGAAAATTTCATTAGATACAGTGCCTTGCGAAAGTATTCGGCCCCCTTGAACTTTGCGACCTTTTGCCACATTTCAGGCTTCAAACATAAAGATATAAAACTGTATTTTTTTGTGAAGAATCAACAACAAGTGGGACACAATCATGAAGTGGAACGACATTTATTGGATATTTCAAACTTTTTTAACAAATCAAAAACTGAAAAATTGGGCGTGCAAAATTATTCAGCCCCCTTAAGTTAATACTTTGTAGCGCCACCTTTTGCTGCGATTACAGCTGTAAGTCGCTTGGGGTATGTCTCTATCAGTTTTGCACATCGAGAGACTGAAATTTTTTCCCATTCCTCCTTGCAAAACAGCTCGAGCTCAGTGAGGTTGGATGGAGAGCATTTGTGAACAGCAGTTTTCAGTTCTTTCCACAGATTCTCGATTGGATTCAGGTCTGGACTTTGACTTGGCCATTCTAACACCTGGATATGTTTATTTTTGAACCATTCCATTGTAGATTTTGCTTTATGTTTTGGATCATTGTCTTGTTGGAAGACAAATCTCCGTCCCAGTCTCAGGTCTTTTGCAGACTCCATCAGGTTTTCTTCCAGAATGGTCCTGTATTTGGCTCCATCCATCTTCCCATCAATTTTAACCATCTTCCCTGTCCCTGCTGAAGAAAAGCAGGCCCAAACCATGATGCTGCCACCACCATGTTTGACAGTGGGGATGGTGTGTTGCTTTTACGCCAAACATAACGTTTTGCATTGTTGCCAAAAAGTTCAATTTTGGTTTCATCTGACCAGAGCACCTTCTTCCACGTTTGGTGTGTCTCCCAGGTGGCTTGTGGCAAACTTTAACCAATACTTTTTATGGATATCTTTAAGAAATGGCTTTCTTCTTGCCACTCTTCCATAAAGGCCAGATTTGTGCAATATACGACTGATTGTTGTCCTATGGACAGAGTCTCCCACCTCAGCTGTAGGTCTCTGCAGTTCATCCAGAGTGATCATGGGCCTCTTGGCTGCATCTCTGATCAGTCTTCTCCTTGTATGAGCTGAAAGTTTAGAGGGACGGCCAGGTCTTGGTAGATTTGCAGTGGTCTGATACTCCTTCCATGTCAATATTATCGCTTGCACAGTGCTCCTTGGGATGTTTAAAGCTTGGGAAATCTTTTTGTATCCAAATCCGGCTTTAAACTTCTTCACAACAGTATCTCGGACCTGCCTGGTGTGTTCCTTGTTCTTCATGATGCTCTCTGCGCTTTTAACGGACCTCTGAGACTATCACAGTGCAGGTGCATTTATACGGAGACTTGATTACACACAGGTGGATTGTATTTATCATCATTAGTCATTTAGGTCAACATTGGATCATTCAGAGATCCTCACTGAACTTCTGGAGAGAGTTTGCTGCACTGAAAGTGAAGGGGCTGAATAATTTTGCACGCCCAATTTTTCAGTTTTTGATTTGTTAAAAAAGTTTGAAATATCCAATAAATGTCGTTCCACTTCATGATTGTGTCCCACTTGTTGTTGATTCTTCACAAAAAAATACAGTTTTATATCTTTATGTTTGAAGCCTGAAATGTGGCAAAAGGTCGCAAAGTTCAAGGGGGCCGAATACTTTGGCAAGGCACTGTATGTGATCATTGCCATGTGCAGTATTTTTCCATGGAGCGACAAAAAGTAAATGTCATATATTGCAGAATAACTATGAAATGACCAATTTGTCGAGTTACCCCACCCTATAGTCCATTTTCTCTCTCATGTCTATAAATGCCACTGATTCATAAGAGCTGAGATCTAAAACGGGAAAATAAATCAGCCTTATCATCACACTCAGACAATCGAAACAGTGAGGATGTCATGAAGCTAGGCCATTTATATTATGGTACCCTCTCAAGTTACTGCCAGTCTGAGGTGAGTCTTTCCCCCCCAGTGGTGATTGTGCAGGTGGAGAGCATTATGAATTGTAAGGCAGATTATGACCCAGCCATTCACAATCCTTAAAGAATGGCGAAGTAAGTTTAGTTTTTTTCAAGCTGCCATCTTATCTTCTATTGTACCTCTACCTCAGAGGAGGCTGGTGGGGGGGAGCTATAGGAGGGCAGGCTCATTGTAATGGCTGGAATGGAATGAAGTCAAACGTGGTTTCCATATGTTCGATGAGTTACCGGTCCATTAATTCCATTCCAGCCATTATAATGAGCTCATCCTCCCATAGCCCCCCCCCCCCCCCCCCCCCAACAGCCTCCTCTGAGGTACAGCGCCAGTAGAAGATAAGATGGCCGCTTGAAAAAAACTAAACTTACTTCACCAGGTGGTGTCTCTTGTGATTCAGCCAAACGAGCCAAACGAGCTGTATCTAGCTACAAACCAAATGGAAAAAACACGCTGCCGTGAAGCGTTCATCCATGTATATGGGTAAGAGTCTAGCTACATTTTCAGATATTAAACGTTTCTAATTTTGTCAGAAAGTAATTTTCATTGCAATTTAAAGCGTACTGCTAGCTAACGTTAGCTTGCTGGCTCACTAGCTAATGTTATGTGTAGTAATATTATTCGTATCACAGAAATAATTTGCATTGCTGGTTATCGCCTAATGTTAGGTAGCTAGATAATATTGAACCTAGTAGGTAAGCTTTAGCTACCTACAGATTCATACCACAGCATTTCATGCGTAGTGGCTAGCTATGACAATCTGTTTGTACTGTAGCTATGGGTTGGGATTGTGGTTCATTGTTTAGCTAGCTAGCTAGCTACATGTCTAAACAAAAGACTACACTTGGCCAGATGATTACATGACCCATCAAGTTAGTAAATTGTGTCTGGGATTGATTACTGCCATCTATTGTATTTCATGAACATGTGTACAATAGTCTAGACAATAGTGACCCATCCACATACAGTAGCTAAATGTGACTGGGGGATGCATTTAGCATTTTTTTTCACATGACCCATCATTTTAGACACGTGTGTCTGGGTAAGCATCATCTAATAATTAGAAAATATAATCTGTTTAAAACACGCTATATCAAATCAAATCAAAGTGTATTTGTCACATGCCCAGGATACAGAAGGTGTAAACGGTAGAGTGAAATGGTTACTTGCATGTTTGCAGAGTAGCAATATCCAGATCAAAATGTGAAGAACAACATGACCTGAACCAAAGAGAGTAGGATATAGGCTAAGAACTAGATAAAGTGTATTTTTACCTGGAGTTAAAACTATTGTAGGCTACTACTTTCACCACTTTTGGTCTTGAAATCTTTGGTTGTTTACTACACTACCTTACTCACTCTGTTTAGCACATGGCTTCACATGTGAATCCTTAAAGAAATGGGTGGGGCTAAGGCTTAAGAGGTGGTGAACGATGCTGAGTAGGTGTAGACAAAGAAGACCTCTCCAGTAGGTGTGACAAAACATTCAAGGGCTATTTTCTCAAAATTGGGGTTACAAGTTTATCAACTTTCAAAGCAGAATTATTTTCCCATTGTTCCTCAACTGCAGTGTATGATATACCATTTTGTAGCGCTGAGTCTATACTTTTATCCAGTGTAAAAAACACTATTCCAAAAGACCGAATCGATGCGGTCAGCCACATATGTAATATTGTTGAGATTTGGGGTTACCAGGCTTTACCAACCAACAAAATGAAAGGAATTTATTTTGAAAAGATGAAATGATCAAATTTATAATGCGAACTTTGACAGATGCTGACCTACACTCCACAACAGTGGTGGGAAAAGTATGAAATTGTCATACTTGAGTAAAAGTAGTGAACACAGTCAGTAAAATTCTACTTGTGTAAAAGTCTACAAGTATTTGATTTAAATATACTTAAGTATCGAAAGTAAACGTATAAATCATTTAAAATTCCTTATATTAAGCAAAGCAAACGGCACCATTTTCTTGTTTTTACAGGAGCACACTCCAACTCTCAGACATTATTTACAAAAGATGCATTTGTGTTTAGTGAGTCCGCCAGGCCAGAGGCAGTAGGGATGACCACGTAATAGTAAAATAAATCACACTACTCCACAATCCAAACAGAAAACCTGTGATTGATTTGGCAGATCTTGTCTTACTACCAGGGAGAGTTTGAACTGCTAAAATGATCAGTTGAAACAGTCCGACAGGAAGTTATATTGTGAAGGTGTTAACCTTTCACTCCATGTCTCAATCTGTTGCTATGAATGTGTCCTTTGGGTGTGATATAGAGACTCTGCTCTGCTCCCCAGACAGCAATCAAGGCAACAGAAATCCTACCCCCTCCTCCTTCACCTTCTCCTCCACATCCTACCACCATTCAGGCCACTGAAGATTGACTTGGAGTCAGCGCTGTCGGAGTGTGATATGAAATAAGGGCTGTGACTTTGCTGTAAAACAACCAAGTTAAAAAATCAACGTAAAAAGACACCAAACAGCATGATGACCACCACATGCAAGAGTTGAAAAAGAATGCAGAATAAAATATATCACTCATGTTCCCACAGGAAAGGTGAAAGGGGTAGTTTATGATTTTCACTTGCTGAATGTCCTGATTTCAGTCAAAATAGAATATTCAAGAACCTTCACCAGGCTTCTCTCCCAGTTCTCATGAGAATCACTTTAGGCAGGGCAAAAAGTCACTCCCTGTGACCTCTCTCCCTTAGGACTGCAACAGCCGCAACATAAGATACAAGACAAACTATGCCAAAAATAAGGATTGTGTAGAAAATAAATAAAGGGCAACGAGGTGCAGTAGACGAAAAATGGTTTCACCAATGAGCTGCATGCTATGGTATATTTGCTGACTACAGTAGAACTGGATGACGTTGTGCACGTTCAAGCTTCAACAAGTTAAACGTTCTATATTCAGAAAATGTGAAAAATGACACATTTTACATTTAGTTGACTGATAAGCATATGCTAATTTGGCTTGCTCTCAAAAGTTTAGACGCATGTGAATGAATCGACACTTCGGAAAACAGTGAAAAGTGCATTTACTTATGTATGTTTCCTAACCTGGGCTGAAACGGGGAGAGACCATACATGGCATCTTTATCCCCAGCGTGGACAGAGCAGATTAGTGGAGCGGAGAGACGGGGTGTTCTAATAGACCTCCCTCAGCTCCCCCCTCCCCCCAACCCTCAGATAAGAGGGGGCAGAACTATTTCACTTTGGCCATTTCTGAAACTCGACCCACTGGAGTGGGATGTGAGGAAAGCATTTCTCTCTTTTTTTGGACATTGAAGATTGAGAGTCATTTGGAGCTGCTCCCTCACTTTTTGTTCTCTCTCTGTCTCTCTCCCCCTCCCTCTCTCTTTCTCTGTGGCTATTTAGGGGTCAATGTTTGTGTCTGTTCACTTACGTAGCACTGGGGCCAGGGAAAGTTTAGAGGAAACAGGGACCTGCGGGGAGAAAATCAGGACTTTATCAAGAATAATAAGAACCAAAGCACAGACAAAATACATCTAAATTAAGAAGAAGAGAACACAAGGGCTTCCTCTCCTTTTTCTGCTTGGAACCATGTGCATCCATACCTCAAGTGAGTGAGTGAAGTGGGGGGGAGGGGGCACTTTTATCACAACACCTCGGCACAGGTGCTACTACCTGGGCATTAAGGTGTGGGGAGCACCATGAGGAAAATCCTGTTGGGTTGGGGGCTGATGCTGACGGCTGGGGTAATGGGGGCTAGCGTAGTGGGTGCTAGTGGAGGAGGTGGTAGAGGGCAGAGGCGCAGAGGAGAAAAGCGCAGGGGGCTCCATCGTGTCCAGCACGGCCACTGCAGCTACACCTTCATCCTACCAGAGATGGAGCGCTGTCAGGCCAGCCCGGTCCAATACGGCAGCACCAACATGGTTCAAAGGGACAAACCACCCCCTGCAGAGAGTGACTGGTCTGCACAGAAATTGCAGCACCTGGAGACGGCCATGGAGAACAACACGCAGTGGCTGCAGAAGGTAAGAGCTGATACCTGTACTTTTTATTTTTCCTTTATTTAACTAGGCAAGTCCGTTAAGAACAAATTCTTATTTACAATGACGGCCTACCCCAGCCAACACTGGGCCAATTGTGCACTGAGATGCAGTGCCTTAGACCGCTGGGCCAATCGGGAGCCAAATATATGGTTCTGATATTGTGGGTTTAGAAAGAGGACCAACAGCAAAGCAAAGAGCAGTGGTCCTCAGTGAGCAATGGTGAATGTAGACCACACGCAAGTTTCCCTTGTTTAGTTCTTACTTAACTGATCGCATAAAACATTAGCTTCTAACTGGTGTTTTGGCAGTGGTGGAACCAATGGCAAATTGAGCAAATCGAAGTACTTTCTTCCCAGGCGTAATGCAAGACATTATCGCTGGGATATGAAGTAACAACAGGGCTTAGCCTATGTAGAAAGGGTTCAAAAAAATATGAAGTGTATGTTAAGCCTGTGTTAAAATATGTTTAAAATTATTAAAAGACAAAAAAGTGATTGTGATTGTGTTGAATTGTGTTTGGGAAATAAATATAGACATGGTTTTTACAAAGGTAGTGGTAATATTTCACTTAATACAGAAATGTGTAGGCGGCTTAACTTAACCTGTCCCTTGGCTCAACTTAAGTTGAGCCAAGAGACCACTTTTGTTGTACAAGCTATGTTTTCAAAACTGTAATGTTTACATGAATTGTGATTATGTTCAGGTATACACAACATCCTGAAATATACAGTGCATTCTAAAGGATGGCGTTCAGGCCATACTCCATTTTAGAATAGGTCTGTACCGTAACAAAATGTGAAAAATGTCAGGGGGTCTGAATACTTATTATATTTCCCTTGATGCTTAACGTAAAAGAGGCTCAACTTACCCCACTCTCCCCTACGGTCTACATTCATCATCATTACAATGCTGCACAAGAGTAACAACGGTAATCAAGCCTGAACAATGTGCACATTTTTTGTTACGGTGTTGTTTTTGAAAATCTCAGGAGAATTACTTTAATGAACCAAATGAACGTTTCATTATTTCCACTATAATTGGCCCTATAAGTAAATTCTAACTGTGCTCAACCAATAGGAAACCGAAATGGGAATTAATTGCTTTGAAATACCTCAGTTCTAATCTATATTCTGGAGCGTGAACACCAGTTCATATTGATTTATTGGGATTATGCTTATGGAGATTCAAAGAACAAATTATGAAAAGAAGAATAAAGTGTGTGTGTGTGTGTGTGTGTGTGTGTGTGTGTGTGTGTGTGTGTGTGTGTGTGTGTGTGTGCGCAAATCGACTGTGTGCGTTGTACCTCCCACTTCGATAAAAACATGCAAAGGGTCAAGTAAAAGAGCTCAAGACTGCCTCACCTCAACAGGAGAGAGGAGGATGACCCTTGACCTTCTGGGTTTACAGAGGTCAGTTTACCATATCAAATCACTGCAGAAAATGTAGGTATTTTACCAAACCTTCAACAACAAAAAAATTTACAGTTGCATTTGACTTTTTCCTACTGAATATTCTAACTCTCTGAATACATCAGTGTTTGTGGAGAATAATATTCAATTGACATGTTTCCTTGTAAACACCAGTAAGTGAGGCAGTTAACAGCAGGTTGTTTAGCTTGCTGCCAAATGACTGACATCAAATGAGGCTCGCATTCAGCCTGGTATGGACAGAGTGGAGTCACCCTTTGATGTGGCAGAGTGCTCTTTCCCTGATAGCCAGCACCAATCACTGGCTACAGAAAGTGTAGATCGGCTCCAAAGAATGGGTAGAGAGAGAATGGAGAAGGCAGAAGCCATTTGAACTTTCAGCTTTTTTTTTATGGCTGTGGTCCAAAGGCTTCTCTGGAAAAGAGCTCTGCCACCATCAAAGACACAGGGATCAGTGATTGTATGTCCTATTTGAAAGAGCTTGAGAAATGGTCTGGCCCCAGGTTGTACTGAGTGAAAATTCTGCCACTTGCCAAGGGGGGGGGGGGGGGGGGATCACATTTGGGATGCGCAGGCCTCACAGTTAGAAAATAAATACAAATATTTAACTAGGCAAGTCAGTTAAGAACTCATTCTTCTTTACAATGACGGCCTACCCCGGCCAAACCCGAACGACACTGGGCCAATTGTGCACGGCCCTACAGACGGTTGTGATACAGCCTGGATTCGAACCATCTAGCACTGAGATGCAGTGCCGTTGCGCCACTCGGGATGCCCACCACTTCATATGATTAGGGCTTTCTAGTGACATACTGTAGTGGAACCATAAACTTTCAATATGAACATGGATATGCTTGCTACTTTGCACCTGCTGATTTCTCTGTGCTTCATTATAAATTATAATGCTCTTTAGTGTTGGGCCAGTAACCGAAAGGTTGCTAGATCGAATCCCCGAGCTGAAAATGTACAAATCTGTTGTTCTGCCCCTGAACAAGGCAGTTAACCCACTGTTCCTAGGCCGGCATTGTAAATAAGAATTTATTCTTAACTGACTTGCCTAGTTACTAAAGGTTACATTTTTTTTATGGGACCACACACCATGCTATTTTAGACATTCCCTAATGTTTTCACAAAACAAGACAGTCCTTAATTAACCAGTTGAGCTGACAGTCCTGTTTCGCAATGGCTTTAGTCATCAATCTAGCAAGAGGGCAATATTTCATGAATGTAGTAGTGCCCCCCTCACTAGAAAAATATGACCTTTGGCATTCACCTGGAATTGTTTATTCACACAAATATTCAGACCCCTCGAATTTTTCAACATTTTGTTACGTTGCAGCCTTGTTCTAAAATGTATTGAAATCTTTTTTTCCCTCATCAATCTACACACAATATCCCATAAAATAGATTTTAGTATTTGTTAGCAAATTTATTAAAAATACAAACCTGAAATATCAAGCTTGGCACAACTGTATTTGAGGAGTTACTCCCATCCTTCTCTGTAGATGGGGAGTGTCGCTGCAGAGCTATTTTCAGGTCTCTCCAGAGATTTTAGATCAGGTTCAAGTTTGGGCTCTGGCTGGGCCACTCAAGGATATTCAGAGACTTGTCCTTGAGTGGCCCGAAGCCACTCTTGCGCTGTCTTGGCTGTGTGCTTAGTGTCGTTGTCCTGTCTGAGGTAATGAGCGTTCTGGACACAGGTGAACACAGGTGGACCCAATCAAGTTGTAGAAACATCTCAAGGATGATCAATTGAAACAGGATTCACCTGAGCTCAATTTTGAGCCTCATAGCAAAGGGTCTGAATACTTATGTAAATAAGCTATTTCTGTATTTAAACTTTTATACGTTTGAAAAAATGGCTAAAACCCTGTTTTCACTTTGTTATTATGGGGTATTTTGTGTAAATTGATGAGGGGAAAAATTAGATTTAATCCATTTTAGAGTAACGTTGTAACGTAACAAAATGTGGAAAAAGTGAAGGGGTCTGAATACTTTCTGAATGCACTGTAACCAGTTATCTGGTTTAGGAACATCCACTCAAAATATTACACCTTTACTATTTACCAAACATATCATGACATTAGTGAAAGTCAAAATTTGTTAAATTAATGAATGTCTAAATCAACATTTGGGCCATTTAAATAGTGTGCATCCCTCCTACAGACAATGGTAGAAGGGATATGTAAAGGTCTAGATTTAGTTGTTCTGAGCATGTTCAATGTGTCTACCTCCAACATAATACAAATGTTTGACTTCCACACAAAATTACTTCTTTATTTATTTTAGGTTTAAGGAAGTGTGTAGTTGCATTCTTTATCTTAGAGCTCTGAAAGTTATGTATTGAGATCCGCCTGCTCGAGACAAATTCAGCAATTGCTTTGCCATGTCTGTGCCACGAAGCAGTCGAGCTGGATAAATGTTTTTCTAAGGACCGCCCCTTTGACGTAAAGTTGCAGTGAAGTGATAGAAATGGATGGAGTGATGCAGCCAACCTTCAGAGGGAGGCAAAAACAAGTTAATTCGACATAGGACATTTACATGGTCCTAGGAAAGTATGGATTGCTGTCTTCTGACTTATAACATTGTGGGAAATCAATCGAAAAAGTAATGTAAACATATACACTACCAGTTAAAAGTTTGGACACACCTACTCCTTCAATGGTTTTTCTTTATTTGTACTATTTTCTACATTGTAGAATAATAGTGAAGACATCCAAATTATGAAATAACACATATGGACACGTTTGTTAAACAAATCAAAATATATGTTATATTTGAGACTCTTCAAAGTAGCCACCCGTTGCCTTGATTACACTTTTCCAAAGGTTTTGAAGGAGTTCCCACATATGCTGAGCACTTGTTGGCTGCTTTTTCTTGACTCTGCGGTCCAATTCTTCCCAAACCATCTCAAATGTGTTGAGGTTGGGTGCTTGTGGAGGCCAGGTCATCTGATGCACCACTCCATCACTCTCCATCTTGGTCAAATAGCCCTTATACAGCCTGGATGTGTGTTGGGTCATTGTCCTGTTGAAAAACAAATTATATTCTCACTAAGCGCAAACCAGATGGGATGGCGTATCGCTGCAGAATACTGTGGTAGCCATGCTGGTTAAGTGTGCCTTGAAATCTAAATAAATCACAGACAGTGTCACCAGCAAAGATGCCCCCACACCATCGTATCTCCTCCTCCATGCTTCACGGTGGGAACCACACATTCGAGATTATCCATGTACCTGCTCTATGTCTCACAAAGACACATCGCATATTTGGATTCATCAGACCAACGAACAGATTTCCATCGGTCTAATGTCCATTGCTCGTGTTTCTTGGCCCAAGCAAGTATCTTCTTCTTATTGGTGTCCTTTAGTAGTGCTTTCTTTGCAGCAATTCGACCATTAAGGCCTGATTCATACAGTCTCCTCTAAACAGTTGATGTTGAGATGTGTCTGCTACTTATACTCTGTGAAGCATTTATTTGGGCTGCAATCTGCAGTAAACTCTAATGAACTTATCCTCTGCAGTAGAGGTAACTCTGGGTCTTCCTTTCCTGTGGCGGTCCTCATGAGAGCCAGTTTCATCATAGCGCTTGATGGTTTTTGCGACTGCACAAATTTTCCACATTGACTGACCTACATGTCTTAAAATAATGATGGACTGTCGATTCTCTTTGCCTATTTGAGCTGTTCTTGCCATAATATGGACTTGGTCTTTTACCAAATAGGGCTATCTTCTGTATACCACCCCTACCTTGTCACAATACTTATAATTGGCTCAAACATATTAAGAAGGAAGGAAATTCCACAAATTAACTTAAATGCATTCCAGGTGACTACCTCATGAAGCTGGTTGAGAGAATGCCAAGAGTGTGCAAAGCTGTCATCAAGGCAAAGGGTGGCTACTTTGAAGAATCTAAAATCTATTTTGATTTGCTTAAAGCTTTTTTGGTTACTACATGATTCCATGTGTGTTATTTCATAGATTTAATGTCTTCACTATTATTCTACAATTTAGAAAATAGTACAAATAAAGAAAAACCCTTGAATGAGGAGGTGTGTCCAAACTTTTGACTGGTACTGTACGTATTTTTTTAAGTAAATATAGTGCCCAATTGCAGGTACTGACAGCTTAAAGTTAATTTATTTTCACAAATCTTATGGGTTTGGAGTTTGTTGGCAAACCCTAGAGTCTGAACGATCTCGCTCTCTTTCCATCTGGCCTTTGGATAAGAGCACCCACAAACTTTGAAGCAGATGAAATCTAGAAACCAACTAGAAACCAAAGTTGTAAAGTATATAATTACTACTACAGAAGAATCAAGTGCTTAGATAATCAGTGTGCTGAACCAGAAGATAATTGGGAGTCTTTTCCCTTGATGTTGTGAACGAAGAATCATGGTGAGTTAGCTAGCTGAGTTCTATGCCTGTCTTGATGAATAACTAAGGTGTACATAATATTTAGGATCTAAAACCAGTAAGGATATTTACATAAGCATGAATGCTTTTGATATTGATGATCATTTCGCATTTTACAGAGGCTCATCATCTGCAGCTTCTACAATCCTCATCATCACCTTATCTCTAGAGGGACATTTGCCTGGTACATCGTGGTAGGAACTGAACTGAATTGAGAAAATTGAGTGCACTCACATTTCATATTCATTGGGTACTCAGTTTATTATTTTGTATGATCGTTTTGGACAAAACTGTAATTGTTGTGAATGAATGGTCGTTGCGGCTGTGATACTTTGTGGTGCATTGAACTTTGAACATAAGAAAACAGCAAAAACAAACTATTTCAATAATTGATCAACTTCAACTTCAAACGTATATCACTGAATCCTTGTAGTGTTCTTCCTTCACAGATGATCTGTTTGAGGATACCTTGCCAACGTCCCAGTGCCGTCATTCGTTATAGTGTACTTCAAACAGATTCTACCAATCTCTATCTGACAGCTATAATAATACTTAATAGCAATGATTCTTTGAATACGCAGAGTTTCTCCTCCTATAATACTGCATTAACTAGTCCCTGAAGCATCTGAAGCATCTGGTTTCATTTCCCTGCAGGGAGTGAATTGGAGTGATTATTAAAAAGGGGAGGAAATGTTGGGAATAGTTTGAGAATGTTTTCACTGCAGGCTGTGAAGGGCATGGAGAGGGGAGTGCGTTTTGCAGTGTCTTTAACGACCTCGTAAAGGCCTTTGTCACGGGACTCCCCTCTAACGCCAGATCTCAGATCAGCCTCCGCTGATTACCAGCTTATCAATCGGAAGGATCTGACTTCTGCAGAAACGCATCAAAAGCTCTTACAGCTTTAATTTGCCACATGTTTGATGACGAGAATCCTTTGTTCAAAGCCTCATACAAAGTGCCATGCCTTCGACAATATGTGGAGTTCATTCTGGGAAAAGAATGAAGTCCTAGAGGGATTCTGCTGTAGTTGGTGTCATTTGAACAGTTTGAGAGGCTGAAAGATCCTACAGTAACGTCTCCATAATGGAAATTCAATCCCGGAGTAAAAGTTAAGAAGCTTGCTTTCCATGTGGCATTGTCAGACAACATTAAAGAAAGAGTGCGCAGATGGTGAAATGCATATGATATGTAACAGTACGCCAACATTGTACAGCATTTGACTTTAAAAGTCTGCCCTTGCGGTTTGTTTGAATCCTAGCCAGTGTGTGCCAACGTCACAGTCATAACCAGACGTTGGCTGAATTTCGACAGGAAGCCTAATTCTGATATTTTTTTCCTCTAATTGGTCTTTTGGCCAATCAGATCAGCTCGGAGAAAGATCTGATGTGGAAAGATCAATGTGATTGGTCAAAAGACCAATTAGTGTAAAAAACATCAGAATTGGGCTGCCTGTTGCAGCCTGTTTGTGTACATTGGGTTGGCTCAGATCAGTGGAGGCCTCCGTGTGCTAAATAAACATTTTCTCCCATGATTATCATTCTTGAGGAAGTGTCTCAGAAATCTCCAAGACTGCGATGGTCGAGGGGGGCTGCACTCCCAGAGTTGTCGCCTGCAACGACATCAGTCAACATTGGAGTGGAAGGAACCATCCCCACTATCGGTCTCCCAGACAGTGATAAGGACGTCTCTTAACTCCCTCGTAAATCGTTGGCTTGTGTATTGCTTCTGTCTCCGTTCCAACTGGATTATGTTGGAACTATGACCGACAGAGCCAGGCTGGAGCTTCTATGGCTGCCTCTAAAGTCAGATAGATGTTAATGCATATGTGACTGTATCAATGAAAGTACTGTAAAATGGCGATACGATACTGTCTGTAACATCTGATATTCATTGCTCAAAACTAAGCTGTATCTTCTGTTTCTTGTGTACGCTGGCAAGAATGAGGGTTTATCCATGCTGCCTGGCCTTGCCTTGTGTCTTTCTGCTTTGTAAAGTCCTTTAGCTTCTAAACAATGCTAAAAAAGCCAAATACATTAGCAAACCCCTGTGTACACACACTGGTTCACTAATCAACCAACAGATTTCCCATTGTACGAAAATACTTACAAGATTAATTTGTCAGTTGGCCTTTCCTATAAGAAAGGTTATTGAAGGAAGCAGTTGGCAGAAACAAAAACATATTCAGGACAAAAAAAACATCACTTTCCCATTATTTCCTTGACAGCAACGTCGAGGACTTGGAAGCAGACAGGGCCTGACATAGCTTTACCAGAATCTGATCTGAAATCAGATGTATTAGCTCTTAATCAAGCACGTAATCTGGAGTCTATGCCTATATTGCCTGGAGATCACATGTAAATGATGTAAGGCAAGAGGCACAGTAAGCAGGCTGGGTACCATAAGGACGGCTTGGAACAGAGCTCAAGGTAAACCTGTCAGTATGTTTGATGCCAGCTCCCTACACAGACACAAACTTGGTTTGTTGCTCGGATTTAAAAGTTAGACTTTGGTCAGTGTGTAGTTTACCTGCTATTACTTATTCCCTTTTAGAGGAGCTGAGGTTGGTAGACACAAACTGTGTTTGCTGCTTGGATTTAAAAGTTAGACGCTGCTCAGAGTATAGTTTTCACTGGTATTCCTTATTGCATGTTTGAGGGTGCCAAGTGACACCCACTCCAAGTGACTCTGACACCAACTCCAAGTGACTCTGACACGACTTCCAAGGATGTGTGACGTACATGTGGGGGTTGGTAGCCCAAAGGCAGACAGTGTTGGCTGTAAATATACCTGTGTCATGTTAATAGGTGCCATGCTAATGGATCTGACACCATGGTTGCATCCCAAATGGGACGCTGTTCTTTAATAGTGCACTACTTTTGATCAGAGCCCATCTAAGTGAACTATGTAGGGAATAGGGTGCCATTTGGGACGCATCCCGTGGCTCAGAATAAAATTAGTGAGGATTCAACTCCCAGTAAAACGGTGCGTCTGCCAAACAGTGAGGGTCTGGCATCCAATCAGACTTTGACAACGATACTAATATTTAATCATTCATCAGAGTAATGCAAACGCACTTGCTCTTGGATAGATTCTCGTTTCGTTTCATGAAGACAATCTATCAACCACTGCTTTGCCAGGTACAATAAATACAGATGTTATTATGTTAGTGTCATTTTTTTAAATGTTACATTATGATCCATTGTTGGTGAATGACCATCAGCAAGCCTATTTCCTACTGGAAACTCCTACACTAGGAGGTTCTGGCCAAAGGGAACAACTCTAGTTGTTTTCTGTTAATGAATTTCTCCAGTGTGTCCCTGCATGTGATATTTATGGATGGTGTACTGCAGTACTGTTTGTTCTCTACAAAGTCCAGGGCAATTTTGATTTTGAGAATGCGTTGTAGGAGAAATTTCTGAATTCCAAATTACTCTGTTGAGAGTTTAAACTGCACATTACTGTGATATTGTGAAGCATTAGATGGATTCAAATAGCTGTTTTTACAAGACATGAAACTGTGGTTGAAGAAAAGTAAAGAACACATGAACTGAACACCATCATTTGGCCATTACTGTAGCAAAACATTCTTCCGGGGCTTTTAATAACAAATATGTGCAGAGTTTCTTTCCAAAATGCTATAAACTAAGTGGCCAGTTAATTAGGTACACCACCCCAATCACAAAAAATGGTTAGCTCCTACAGACATTGAGTCATGTGGCCACGTGAGGCATCGAGGCATTCAGTTACTGTTCGTTTGAACGTTTAGAATGGACAAAAATGAGTGACCTAATCGACTTTGATCATCGGTGCCAGGCGCACCGGTTCCAGTATCTCTGAAATGGTTGGCCTCCTGGGCTTTTCACACACAATAGTGTCTGGGGTTTACAGAGAATGGTGCGACAAACAAAAAAACTTCCTGTCAGCGGCAGTCCTGTGGACAAAAACAGCTTGTGATGAGCGGTCGAAGGAGAATGGCAAGAATTGTGCAAGCTAACAGGCGGCTCAAAACAGTGGAGTGCAGAACGGCATGTCGGAACACACAACTCCCCGGTCCTTGTCACGTATTCGCTATTGCAGCAGACGTCCCACTTCTATCAGCTAAAAACAAGAAGAAGCGGCTCCAGTGGGCACGCGATCAACAACACTGGACAATTGAGTGGAAAAAAATAGCCTGGTCCGACGAATCCTGATTCCGTATGTGTCATGCTGATGGCAGAGTCAGGATTTGCCGCCCCATGCTGTCTGGTGTCAATGGTACAGACTGGTGGCGGTGGTGTAAGGGTGTGGGGAATGTTTTCCTGGCACACGTTAGGTCCCTTGATACCAATTGAGCAATAGTTCCATTCCCAGGAGAATTCAGGTTGTTCTGGAGGCAAAGGGGCGTCCGAAATGATACTAGATGAGAGTACCTAATAAACTGTACACGGAGTGTATATCCATTTTCAGAAATAGCTTTTGTTGTTAAAATAACTAATGAAAAAGGTTGGTTTGTTTTTTCACCATCTAATTATGGCATGGGCTTGTTCAATGACAGACATGTACTTGTTTGAATCTATCACTTGGTGGTTTTATTTTTAGATAGACTAATGTTGTTTCTTTGGCAAAACCCTTATATATCTGCCTCGATCTCAGAGAAATAAGTAGTACTGCTAGGTTTTACACAGTCAAATGTAAAAAATTAAATAAATAAAAAAACTATATATTTGTGACATCAATATAAAACATTTGTCAAAACAGTAATATGAGATTTGCACATAAAACATTTACATTTGCCATTTTAGTCATTTAGCAGACGCTCTTATCAAGGGCGACTTACAGTTACAGTGCATTTATCTTAAGATAGCTAGATGAGACTGCCACAGAGTCAAATAAACAAGTTACATCAGTAAGGATCATAGCTTTCAAATGGATTCACCTGATCAGTCTATGTCATGGAAAATGCAGGTGTTCTTAATGTTTTGTATAGTATTTGGCAAAATAATATATATATATATACAGTACCAGTCAAAAGTTTGGACACACCTACTCATTAAAGGGCTTCTACATTGTAGAAAAATAGTGAAGACATCAAACCTATGAAAAAACACATATGGAATCATGTTGTAACCAAAAAACTGTTAAATAAATCAAAATACATTTTAGATTTTATATTGTTCAAAGTAGCCACCCTTTGCCTTGATTACAGCTTTGTAACACTCTTGGCATTCTCTCAACCAGCTTCACCTGGAATGCTTTTCCAACCTTCCTGAAGGAGTTCCCACATATGCTGAGCACTTTTTGCCTGCTTTTCCTTCACTCTCTGGTCCAACTCATCCCAAACCATTGATTGTGGTGAGTGTGGAGGCCAGATCATCTGATCAATCAATCAAAAAATCAAATGTATTCATAAAGTCCTTCTTACATCAGCAGATGTCAAAGTGCTGTACAGAAACCTAGCCTAAAACCCCAAACAGCAAGCAATGCAGATGTAGAAGCACGGTGGCGAGGAAAAACTGCCTAGAAAGGTAGGAACCTAGGAAGAAACCTAGAGAGGAACCAGGCTCTGAGGGATGGCCAGTTTTCTTCTGGCTGTGCTGGGTGGAGATTTTAAGAGTACACGGCCATTTAAGGCCAGATTGTTCTTTGAGATGTTCAAAAGTTCATAGATAACCACCAGGGTCAAATAATAAAAACAGTGGTTGTAAAGGGTGCAACAGGTCAGTACCTCAGAAGTAAATTTCAGTTGGCGTTTCATAGCTGAGCATTCAAAGGCCGAGACAGCAGGTGCAGTAGAGAGAGAGAGTCGAAAACAGCAGGTTCGGGACAAGGAAGCACATATGGTGAACAGGTCAGGGTTCCCTAGCCGCAGGCAGAAGAGTTTAAACTCGAGCAGCAGTACGACCGGGTGGACTGGGGACAGCCAGGAGTCATCAAGCCAAGTATTCCTGAGGAATGATCCTAGGGCTCAGGTCCTCCGGGAGGGAAGGGAGAGTGGGAGAGAGAGAGAATTAGAGGGAGCATAATTAAATTCACACAGGACACCAGATAAGACAGAATAATTATGTCAAGTATAACAGACCTAGCCCCCCGGCACATTGACTATTGCAGCATAGATACTGGAGCCTGGAGATTGAGACCGGGGTTGGGTCGGGGGACACTGTGGCACTATCCGAAGATACCCCCGGACAGGGCCAACCAGGCAGGATATAACCCCACCCACTTTGCCAAAGCACAGGCCCCACACCACTAGAGCGATATCAACAGACCACTAACTTACTACCCTGAGACAAGGCTGAGTATAGCCCACAAATATCTCCTCCACCGCACGAGCCCGAGGGGGCGAAAAACCGGACAGAAAGATCACGTCTGTGACTCAACCCACTCAAGTGATGCACCCCTCCTAGAGACGTCATGGAAGAGCACTAGCAATATGGTCAGAGGCAGAGAATCCCAGTGGAGAGAGGGGAACCGGCCCGGCAGAGACAGCAAGGGCAGTTCATCACTCCAGTGCCTTGCCGTTCACCTTCGCACCCCTGGGCCAGACTACACTCATAGGACCTACTGAAGAGATGGGTCTTCAATAAAGACTTAAAGGTTGAGACTGAGTCTGCGTCTCTCACATGGATAGGCATTCCATAAAAATGGAGCTCTATAGGAGAAAGCCCTGCCACCAGCTGTTTGATTAGAAATTCTAGGGACAATAAGGAGGCCTGCGTCTTGTGACCGTAGCGTACGTGTAGGTATGTATGGCAGGACCAAATCGGAGAGATAGGTAGGAGTAAGCCTATGTAATGCTTTGTAGGTTAGCAGTAAAACCTTGAAATCAGCCTTCGCCTTAACAGTAAGCCTATGTAGAGAGGCTAGCACTGGAGTAATGTGATCACATTTTTGGGTTCTCGTCAGGATTCTAGTAGCTGTATTTAGCACTAACTGAAGTTTATTTAGTGCTTTATCTGGGTAGCCGGGGAGTAGAGCATTGCAGTAGTCTAATCTAGAAATGACAAAAGCATTCTGCATCATTTTTGGACAAAATGTTTCTGATTTTCGCAATGTTATGAAGATGGAAAAAAGCTGTCCTTTGAATATTCTTGATATTGTGGCATACAGCAGGTCAGCCACCAGGGGGAGACTCGTCGAGGCCTGGTGACAGACGGAGTATACATCACGAGGCGAAGGCTCCTTCTGCAGGATGTGCCAGGTCTCGACGGGCTCTCCGGCCAGGACTAATTGGGGCTGATTGGGGATTGGTGAGTAATCAAGGGCTGATTGCTCACCAGCTGTACAACTCCCATGAAGCTGCCAGAAGGGAAGCACACAGGGGAGAGATTGGGGGAGGAAAGGCCTCCCGTATAGTTGGGGACGGTACCAGAGGTAACAGGAGGGAGTTCAGTTTTTGATCCCCACAGGATACAGCAAGACCCGGAGCCCAGAAGACGGTATCCCAGAGAGGGTCTCTTGGGGGCGACCTGTTCTTTTCTTTTGGACTATTATTTTAATAAACCCCTTTGAAACTGAGCTCATCCTACTCTGTCCGTGTCTGATCTGTGTAAACGCTTTGACCCCAACCCCCTGGTCTGCCACAATATGTTCATCAAAAGAGAGATCAGGGTCCAGAGTAACGCAGAGGTCCTTCACAGTTTTATTTGAGATGACTCTACAACAATCAAGATTAATTGTCAGATCCAACAGCAGCTTTCTTTGTTTATTGGGACCCAGAACTAGCATCTCTGTTTTTTCTGAGTTTAAAAGTAAAACATTTGCAACCATCCCTCCCTTATGTCTGAAATACAGGCTTCCAGGGGGTTGTGATCAGGTGATTGTGGAGGCCAGGTCATCTGATGCACCACTCCATCACTCTCCTTCTTGGTCAAATAGCCTTTATACAGCTTGGAGATGTGTTTTGGGTCATTGTCCTGTTGAAAGACAAATGATAGTTCCACTAATGGCAAACCAGATGGGATGGTGTATTATTGCAGAATGCAAGTCTTTCTTGAATTCTAAATAAATCACTGACAGTGTCACCAGCAAAGCACCCCCACACCATCACACCTCCTCCTCAATGCATCACGGTGGGAACCACACATGCGAAGATCATCCATTCACCTACTCTGCGTCTCACGAAGACACGGCAGTTGAAACCAAAACTCGCAAATTTTGACTCATCAGACCAAAGAACAGATTTCCACCGGTCTAATGTCCATTGCTCGTGTTTCATGGCCCAAGCAAGTCTCTTCTTATTATTGGTGTCCTTTAGTAGTGCTTTCTTTGCAGCAATTTGACCATGAAGGCCTGATTCATACAATCTCCTCTAAACAGTTGATGTTGAGATGTGTCTGCTACTTGAACTCTGTGAAGCATTTATTTGGGCTGCAATCTGAGGTGCAGTTAACTCTAATAAATGTATTTTCTGCAGCAGAGGTAACTCTGGGTCTTCCTTTCCTGTGGTGGTCCTCATGAAAGCCAGTTTCGTCACAGCGCTTGGTGGTTTTTGCGACTGCACTTGAAGAAACTTTAAAAGTTATGGAAATTTTCCACATTGACTGACCTTAATGACTTTAAGTAATGATTGACTGTCGTTTCTCTTTGCTTATTTTCTTGACATAATATGGACCTGGTATGTTACTAAATAGGACTATCTTCTGTATACTAACCCTACCTTGTCCCAACACAACTGATTGGCTCAAACGCATTAAGATGCACAACAAGTCACACCTACTAATTTAAATGCATTTCAGGTGACTACCTCATGAAGCTGGTTGAGACAATGCCAAGAGTCTGCAAAGCTGTCAAGGCAAAGGGTGGCTGCTTTGAAAAATCTCAAATTGTAAATTTATTTTGATTTGTTTAACACTTTTTTGGTTACTATATGATTCCATATGTGTTGTTTCATAGTGTTGATGTCTTCACTAATATTCTACAATGTAGAAAATAGTAAAAGTAAAGAAAATGCCTTGAATGAGTAGGTGTGTCCAAACTTTTGACAGGTACTGTATATTATACACACCTAAAATATATGAATAAACATTTGAGAACGGTAATATTTTACAAACACATGAAGGTCACTGGTACTGGTCACCCATAAGCAATCATTTCTGGTTATAAAACAGAGATGTGAGAAATGTGTGGATGTAACGTTTTAGAAATAAACTTCATGTATTGCTTATAAGATGTCTTTACCATCATAATTCCAAGAAATACATGAGCAGTTTGACATCTTCACAAGGATCTGACATTATGTAACAGTAATATGAGTTTAATCAGACTAAAAATAAAAATAAAATAGGGTTTAACCTAATCCAATAGTTTGCAAACAGTTGTTTTCTGTCACGCTTGCTCCTGCTCTTCCCCCTGGTGCTCGAGGGCGCAGCATTACGTACTCCTGCCACCATCATTACGCACACCTGCTGTAACGGTTTTCCTGTTGTGAAGGAGAAGCGGACCAAAATGCAGCGTGGTGGTTATTCATGTTCTTTAATTTATAAAGACACTATGCATGAAATAACTAAACAAAACAAGAAAAGTGAAAACCTAAACAGTCCTATCTGGTGCAAACACAGAGACAGGAACAATCACCCACAAACACACAGTGAAACCCAGGCTACATAAATATGGTTCCCAATCAGAGACAATGACTAACACCTGCCTCTGATTGAGAACCATATCAGGCCAGACATAGAAATAGACAAACAAGACATCCAACATAGAATGCCCACTCAGATCACACCCTGACCAACCAAAACATAGAAACATACAAAGCAAACTATGGTCAGGGTGTGACACCTGCCTTCCCTGTCACGCGCATCAGCAATTATTGGACTCACCTGGACTCAATCACCTCTGTCATTACCTCCCCTTTATCTGTCTGTTCCCCCGCTTCAGCATTGATTGTCATGTTTCCTTGTATACCCATGTGCTGACGCTGTTCCTGTCTTGTGCTGCCTTTCCGGTTGGTGGTAATGTCGGGTCTGGGTGGCGCCACTGATGGAACCGGGGGTGCCTAAACCAGCTCGTCGAGCTGTCACGCCCTAGCTGGCTTGAGAGGTTTCTTGCCCAGGTTGGCTCGGGAAGGCGCCCATCCCACGTCAGGCCTCAGCCGGCTCGCCAGGCTCTCACGCCTCTGCCGGTACGTCGGGTTTTCACGCCCTGCGGCTTGTCCAGCGCCCGTGCCTCGGCCGGCACATCAGGCTCGCCCAGGTGGGACGCTGGGTGGCACCCCTAGAGGGGACGGGACAGTCACGCCTGCTCCCGTTCTTCCCCCCTGGGGCTCAGACTGCCCAGCATTAAGCACTCCTGCCACCATCATTACGCACACCTGCCTTCCCCCGTCACGTTCATCAATGATTATTGGACTCACCTGGACTCAATCACCTCTGTCATTACCTCCCCTATATCTGTCTGTTCCACGATTCAGCATTGATTTTCATTTGTCCATTATACTCGTGTGCTGACGCTGTTCCTGTCTTGTTTCATGTCTGTTCCGATTAAATGTTTGACTCCCCGTACCTGCATCTCTACTCCAGCGTCGGGCTTTACAGTTTTCACTCTGCCAGGCTACCAGGAGCATGGTATCCTCTGATTTATTTACCACAAATACTATGTTGTAGTTCATTCCTGGATCTGTACTCTTTTCAAAGATGATGGTGTTTCTCATAAACTCTAACTACCCCTCACTCTTTTCACTCTTTAGGCTCTCTTCCATTGAAGTTTACTCAGTCTTAGCCTTCGCCTTGGCAGTGTCTATTAAGCATTGTGTGTTAGCTTAGGGAGAAGAATCTTTGCACTTGCACTATAGCACTGCACTTTCCCTTTGCACAGGGTCAGCTCTCTCCTTGCGATTGTTCACAGCATGATTTCAATTGCTAAGTAAACATGGTTTGCTTCCAGCTGACTTGTAACTTTGATAATGATAATTAAGGCTGGAATCTGGTTCAGTCAAATATGGTCTTAACCCTCCACCTCATAAGTTATTCAAAGTGAAGGTAAAAAATGAAACCGTTTTGGGGTACTGTTTGCTTTGCTCTTAGTTTCTCCTCTAAACAAACCGAGATTGTAGTGATGGTGTCTTCAGTGTGTCTCGTCATAACATTTGAACATACTCTTTTTCCTATGATTGTTGATTTGTTAGTGACTGTCAGGCCCTGACCGTAGAGATCTTTTTATTCTCTATGTTTGGTTGGTCAAAGTGTGACTCGAGTGGGGAAACTATGTTCTGTGTTTCTATGTTTTGGCAGTTCTCAATCAGGGACAGCTGTCTATCGTTGTCTCTGATTGGGAATCATACTTAGGCAGCCTGTTTTTCCACCTTAGTTGTGGGTAGTTGTCTTTGTTAGTGGCCTGTAAAGCCTTAGTAAACGGTTGTTTTTGTTGGTTCTTGTTTTGTTGGCGACATTTATAATAAAGTAAAATGTACGCTCACCACGCTGCACCTTGGTCCGGTCATTTCCACGAAGATGGCGATCGTGACAGTGACACTCTTCGTAATGAAGAGGTGCACCTAAACAAAAACAAACAATGGAGAAGAGGATGTGTCATGCCATAATGTCCGTACATATTTTTTAAATAGATATTTTGGTAACACTTTACCTTAAAGCCGACAGGTACAGTAAATGTAAAACTTCCAATAAGCATGTAAGAAACCCCTTGTAATGTCTTACTCCTATTTCATAATGGTCCCGACTAAATAACAGTTATTTTCAGTCTATTCAAATATTATTAACCCGATAAGCCTAATAAGACATTGTACGGGTTCATATAAATGCTTATAACAAGTCAGTTTAAAAAGATGTTACTGATCCGTCACTTCTCTATCAGAAATGGTCAAGAATTGCTCAAGAATCTGTCAGACTGTAAAATGTTCATGCATCAATATACAATGTGCCAATATGACCATACATACTGCAACCATATGCATGACGTGGAAAACATTCAATATAGCCTTGAAGTCTATCCCATCTAATCCATGCAATTGTTATAAGAGACATACCAGTCAGCATTTGTATAATATGGATGATTCTCTACAATTCAGAGTAGATCAACATGTGTTGAACAACATGTGTTGAATAATTTGAACAAAATTACAATAAAATCATTCAAAAATGCAATATTTCTCTTTAAAACTTTCTATAAATCCTCTTATTTTACTGCATACTTATCAATGAACGTGATGGATGATTTTATGACTACATCTTATTATTATTTTCAGACCATCTTTTACATTCGCTGGATTCTTTTACCTTCGGCAAATAGGATACAGTATATTATGTCTCTGACTGTTTCTTTGAATTTTGGGAATCATTTTACGCTTCACTATATCCTTTCACAACTCTTTGGAAGTGCCTTCAACTCTGAGAGGGTCCCAGAATGATAAAGCCATTAGTCATGGCAATTTTTTAACTGAACAAGTTTTTTAAATGCTGCATGCCAAGCCATTGGAAGAGCTCTATATGGCAACATTATGGCTCAATAACATATTCCATTCCGTAGGGACGATTCTCAGGCCAAGAACTGGACTCCAGTCCTTCCTATCATGTTGAATTACAATGAATGAATTGTGGACACATTCCAGAGTATGATGTGCATGTGGCTTCAAGGTTAGGCTCCCTTTTAAGATATACTGTCATATTATATGATGAAAGTGCTGTCGAACAAGCACATGCTGTGAGATGTGAGATTTATCTATGTCCAAAAGGCCAAGTATTTGTCTCTAACATGGACATGTGTTATCAGCGGCAGAGCTAAAAAGTCAGCCTCTTTTTGATGAAAATTACTTATTTCTATGAGGCTTATTGGCAGGCAAGGAGCTTTCTGTAGCCATGGAAATAGTATGATCAGATGGGGAGTGTTGCAGTGGCGATATCGGAGTTCGAGGGTTGGGGGGGGGGGGTTGAGGGGTTGGGAACGGGGGGAGATTCACAGTGCATGTGGAAGAGCGCCAGTCTGCTCACAACCATGCAGGGTCTCTAGAGACACCATGCAGGGGTCCCTAGAGACCCCCCTCTCCATACCCTGGAGCCAGGCCAAGCGCCTAAAACATTCCCTTTTTATCACAGAGAACCAACAAGCCTTGTTCAAGCTCTACCATCCACGGCAAGGTCTCCTCAGCAGGACAGCAGATCGTTGGACAATGAAACCCCATGGCTGATGTTGGCCACACTTTATTTGTGTAGTCCGAATAGCCCATCTGTAGATGCTCTACATACGGTCATGCTATCAACAAACTATCTGTTGATAAGCAACTGCTTGCTAAGGTTAGGGTTTGGTTTAGACTAAGGGTAATGGTTAAGTTTAGGGTTAGGATAAGGGTTAAGGTTAATAGATGTTACTGATAGTCTGTAGATAGGCAGTCTACAGATGGACGATCCAAATAAAGTGTTACCCTGATTTTAATTAGATAGACAGATCTAGGTTGACTTTGTCACGTTCCTTGTTGTCAACATGATTTCTAGTTCAGTGTGTAATGTAGTGCCACTCTGGAGGAGAGTGCACTTTCCTGAGATGCTATCCAGGCTAATTGAGCATGTTGCATGCGTTCAAGACACAAAGCAAGGTAAAACAGAGTAGAGATGTTGGATCTTAATATGAGCCAGTTTGCTACAGCAGGAAATGTGAATTATTATGTGGATTATAATTAATGGAAATGTCTGTATGGCTTGATACATGTTTATTTTGTTAAGTCTGACATTTCAAAGTGAAAATTACAAACTTTAGAAGCCTTTTTAAAACTCACATGCACTACTACTTTGCATGTCCTGCCTTGCAGGGAAATTCTCAGTAACAAAATAGTGATCAAATTAAGAGCCTACATCTGTAGATGGACAGACTCAACAGTACCCGAGTTACAAAATTATGTTAATCTTAGATGTCCGTCAAATCCCATCTGTGAAAACACAATGACAACGGAGTTTGTTAATAGCTATTATTAATAGTCATGTGGGGGCTATTTATTATCATAGTTAATAAAATAAGTAGGGCTACATGTAACGTCAAATCCCTGTGTTTCAAAAATGAAGTCATCTGTGTGCCAAGTCAAATGGCTTGTAACGGCTCTCGTCGAAAGTGGACCAAAGTGCAGAGTGGACCAAAGCTTGTGTGTGCCAAATCAAATGGCTTGTAACGGCTCTCGTCGAAAGTGGACCAAAGCGAAGAGTGGACCAAAGCGTAGTGTGGAAAATGTTCATGATTTACATTTTTTAAACACTCAAACAAAAATAACAAAAGTGAAAACGAAAGCGTACAGTCAGGTACAGACACTAAACAGAAAACAAGAGCCCACAAAACCCAAAAGGAAAATGACAACTTATATGTGATCCCCAATCAGAGACAACGATAGACAGACACACACACACACACACACACACACAAACACGGCCAAAAACAAAGAAATAGAAAACATAGACTTTCCCACCCGAGTCACACCCTGACCTAACCAAACATAGAGGGGGGAAAAAAGGATCTATAAGGTCAGGGCGTGACATGGCTTGAAATAATAGGTCTTTGATTAACAAGATTGATAAGCAGGACCTTTATGTGTTTGGGGTTTGAACTCCATATGCATATACACAGTATCATCCCCTATGGTCAGCTTAAAACCATATCCTCCCAACCAGGGTTTGAGTGTAACTGATTACATGTCATCTGAGTACAATTTTTTTAAACTGTAGTCAATTACGTTACCAGCAAAAGTACTTGTAATCAGATGACAGATACTTTTGAAAAACTAGATGATTACTTCTTTGATTACTTTTACATTTGGCAAGGATGTTTTTGCGAAAAAATAAATTGACACCTGTCTGCTTTCTCAATGACATTCAATTCATAATTATAAAAAGGTGGAAGTTTAAGTTTGTTCCACCTGAGCAAGTCTGACCACAAGTCAGAGACTACTATGATGACACACCAAATACGTTTGATGGATCCTCTTTGTCTTCTTCTAATGCCTCTTGAGTAAAGTAATCCAAAAGTAACTGAAAGTAGTCAGATTATGTTACTGAGTTTGGGTAATCCAAAAGTTATGTTACTGGTTACAAATTTGGACAGTAACTAGTAACTGTAATGGATTACATTTAGAAAGTAACATAACCAACCCTGCCCCCAACCAGGCATTCATATAGTACAGCATGAATGCACCATAGCAAATAATGACTTTCTCACCCAACCATCACCTACTTCCCTCTTCGGGTAACATTTGCCATGGATGGAAGCTGAGGAGGACAAAGGAGGTGTGAGATTGAAGTACTTTTACACTGGTCTTTGAAACAAGGCACTGTATGCAAGAGACATAGAGGGCACAAGTCAATGCACTATATACAGTGCATTCGGAAAGAATTCAGACCCCTTGACTTTGTCCACATTTCGTTACATTACAGCCTTATTCTGAAATTGATTAAAAAAAAAAAAATTCCCTCAATCTACGCACAATACCCCATAATAACAAAGCGAAAAACAGGGTTTTAGACATTTTTGCAAATGTATTAAAAATAAAACACTGAAATACCATATTTGAGTACAGTGGGGCAAAAAAGTATTTAGTCAGCCACCAATTGTGCAAGTTCTCCCACTTATGGGAGAGAGGCCTGTAATTTTAATCATAGGTACACTTCAACTATGACAGACAAAATGAGAAAAAAAATCCAGAAAATCACACTCCACTATGGCCAAGACCAAAGGGCTGTCAAAGGACACCAGAAACAAAATTATAGACCTGCACTAGGCTGGGAAGACTGAATCTGCAATAGGTAAGCAGCTTGGTTTGAAGAAATCAACTGTGGGAGCAATTACAGTGCCTTGCGAAAGTATTCGGCCCCCTTGAACTTTGCGACCTTTTGCCACATTTCAGGCTTCAAACATAAAGATATAAAACTTCATTTTTTTGTGAAGAATCAACAACAAGTGGGACACAATCATGAAGTGGAACGACATTTATTGGATATTTCAAACTTTTTTAACAAATCAAAAACTGAAAAATTGGGCGTGCAAAATTATTCAGCCCCTTTACTTTCAGTGCAGCAAACTCTCTCCAGAAGTTCAGTGAGGATCTCTGAATGATCCAATGTTGACCTAAATGACTAATGATGATAAATACAATCCACCTGTGTGTAATCAAGTCTCCGTATAAATGCACCTGCACTGTGATAGTCTCAGAGGTCCGTTAAAAGCGCAGAGAGCATCATGAAGAACAAGGAACACACCAGGCAGGTCCGAGATACTGTTGTGAAGAAGTTTAAAGCCGGATTTGGATACAAAAAGATTTCCCAAGCTTTAAACATCCCAAGGAGCACTGTGCAAGCGATAATATTGACATGGAAGGAGTATCAGACCACTGCAAATCTACCAAGACCTGGCCGTCCCTCTAAACTTTCAGCTCATACAAGGAGAAGACTGATCAGAGATGCAGCCAAGAGGCCCATGATCACTCTGGATGAACTGCAGAGATCTACAGCTGAGGTGGGAGACTCTGTCCATAGGACAACAATCAGTCGTATATTGCACAAATCTGGCCTTTATTGAAGAGTGGCAAGAAGAAAGCCATTTCTTAAAGATATCCATAAAATGTGTTGGTTAAAGTTTGCCACAAGCCACCTGGGAGACACACCAAACATGTGGAAGAAGGTGCTCTGGTCAGATGAAACCAAAATTGAACTTTTTGGCAACAATGCAAAACGTTATGTTTGGCGTAAAAGCAACACAGCTGAACACACCATCCCCACTGTCAAACATGGTGGTGGCAGCATCATGGTTTGGGCCTTCTTTTCTTCAGCAGGGACAGGGAAGATGGTTAAAATTGATGGGAAGATGGATGGAGCCAAATACAGGACCATTCTGGAAGAAAACCTGATGGAGACTGGGACGGAGATTTGTCTTCCAACAAGACAATGATCCAAAACATAAAGCAAAATCTACAATGGAATGGTTCAAAAATAAACATATCCAGGTGTTAGAATGGCCAAGTCAAAGTCCAGACCTGAATCCAATCGATAATCTGTGGAAAGAACTGAAAACTGCTGTTCACAAATGCTCTCCATCCAACCTCACTGAGCTCGAGCTGTTTTGCAAGGAGGAATGGGAAAAAATGTCAGTCCCTCGATGTGCAAAACTGATAGAGACATACCCCAAGCGACTTACAGCTGTAATCGCAGCAAAAGGTGGCGCTACAAAGTATTAACTTAAGGGGGTTGAATAATTTTGCACGCCCAATTTTTCAGTTTTTGATTATTAAAAAAGTTTGAAATATCCAATAAATGTCGTTCCACTTCATGATTGTGTCCCACTTGTTGTTGATTCTTCACAAAAAAATACAGTTTTATATCTTTATGTTTGAAGCCTGAAATGTGGCAAAAGGTCGCAAAGTTCAAGGGGGCCGAATACTTTCGCAAGGCACTGTATTAGGAAATGAAAGACATACAAGACCACTGATAATCTCCCTCGATCTGGGGCTCCACGCAAGATCTCACCCCGTGGGGTCAAAATGATCACAAGAACGGTGAGCAAAAATCCCAGAACCACACGAATGTGAATGACTTAGTGAATGACCTGCAGAGAGCTGGGACCAAAGTAACAAAGCCTACCATCAGTAACACACTACGTCGCCAGGGACTCAAATCCTGCAGTGCCAGACGTGTCCCCCTGCTTAAGCCAGTACATGTCCAGGCCCGTCTGAAGTTTGCTAGAGAGCATTTGGATGATCCAGAAGAAGATTGGGAGAATGCCATTTGGTCAGAGGAAACCAAAATATAACTTTTTGGTAAAAACTCAACTCGTCGTGTTTGGAGGACAAAGAATGCTGCGTTGCATCCAAAGAACACCATATCTACTGTGAAGCATGAGGGTGGAAACATCATGCTTTGAGGCTGTTTTTCTGCAAAGGGACCAAGACGACTGATCTGTGTAAAGGAAAGAATGAATGGGGCCATGTATCGTGAGATTTTGAGTGAAAACCTCCTTCCATCAGCAAGGGCATTGAAGATGAAACGTGGCTGGGTCTTTCAGCATGACAATGATCCCAAACACACCGCCCGGGCAACGAAGGAGTGGCTTCGTAAGAAGCATTTCAAGGTCCTGGAGTGGCCTAGACAGTCTCCAGATCTCAACCCCATAGAAAATCTTTGGAGGGAGTTGAAAGTCTCTCTCCTCTTTTTAAGTGAGAGAACATGCACAATTGGTGGCTGACTAAATACTTTTTTGCCCCACTGTAAGTATTCGGACCCTTTGCTATGAGACTCGAAATTGAGCTCAGGTGCATTCTGTTTCCATTGATCCTTCTTGAACTGTTTCTATAACTTTATTGGAGTCCACCTGTGGTAAATACAATTGATTGGACATGATTTGGAAAGGCACACACAGGTCCCACAGTTGACAGTGCATGTCAGAGCAAACACCAGCCATGAGGTCGAAGGAATTGTCCGTAGAGCTCCGAGATGGGAATGTGAAGAGGCACAGATCTGAGGAAGGGTACCAAAACATTTGGTCGGCATTGAAGGTCCCTAAGAACACAGTGGCCTCCATCAATCTTAAATGGAAGAAGCTTGGAACCACCAAGACTCTTCCTAGAGCCGGCTGCCCGGCCAAACTGAGCAGTCAGGGGCGAAGGGCCTTGGTCAGGGAGGTGACCAAGAACCCAATGGTCACTCTGACAGACATGGGAGAACCTTCCAGAAGAACAACCATTTCTGCAGTACTCCAGCAATCAGGTCTTTATGGTAGAGTGGCCAGAGCGGAAGCCACTCCTCAGTAAAAAGCACATGACAGCCCGCTGAGACTTTGCCAAAAGGTACCTAAAGGACTCAGACCATGAGAAACAAGATTCTATGGTCTTATGAAACCAATATTGAACACTTTGTCCTGAATGCCAAGCATGGAGGAAACCTGGCACCATCCCTATGGTGAAGCATGGTGGAAACCTGGCACCATCCCTACGGTGAAGCATGGTGGTGGCAGCATCATGCTTTGAGCATGATTTTCAGCGGCAGGGACTGGGCAACTAATCAGGGTCGAGGGAATGATGAACGGGTTGAAGTACAGAGAGATCCTTGATGAAAACCTGCACAAGAGTGCTCAGGACCTCCGACTGGGGCGAAGGTTCACCTTCCAACAGGTCAAGGATCCTAAGCACACAGCCAAGACAACGCAGGAGTGGCTTTGGGACAATTCTCTGAATGTCCTTGTCTGGTCCAGCCAGAGCCCGGACTATAACCCAATTGAACATCTCTGGAGAGACCTATTTAGCTGTGCATCGACGCTCCCCATCCAACCTGACAGAGCTTGAGAGGATCTGCAGAGAAGAATGGGAGAAACTCCCCAAATATAGGTGTGCCAAGCTTGTAGCTTCATACCCAAGAAGACTCGAGGCTGTAATCGCTGCCAAAGGTGCTTCAACAAAGTACTGAGTAAAGGGTCTGAATACGTATGTAAATGTGATATTTTGAATACATTTGCAAACATTTCTAAAAATATGTTTTTTCTTTGTCATTATGGGGCATTGTGTGTAGATTGGTGAAGGGGAAAAAACTATTTCATCAATTTTAGAATAAGGCTGTAAAGTCACAAAATGTGGAAAAAGTCAAGGGGTCTGAATACTTTCCGAATGCACTGTACATGTTGACAGAGCTAGAGAAAGGACATAAAACAAGACCTTTAGCTTGCTTGCAGTACCCATTGTTGACTTTGTCCATCTGGTCCTGATTTGTGCCTGGATGAGTGAGATGTTTGTTGCAGCTTGTTTGTAGGGGATTAGCAACCTCCCACTGACCCTCCCACATACTCAGAGAGTGTTGCGAGGCTTACACGGTACAGTCATAGTCATTATGTATTTTAGGTTGCAGCAACAGAACAGTACAATGTGATAGGAATGGACTTGAATGCTGTGTACTCTAAACAGATAATATTCTACATAACAATATGTTTTTGATGACCTGTTATTGTGGGAAGTTTTCAGCTAGAGGATTGTGGGTAAGGAAGAATCCACAGTGGTCACTTGTCATCAGGGATTAGATGTTTGCTTGGCACCACGTAAAATGGAAGGTATGTTTAGGTCAATATTAGCATAGCCAACTTCCATACATAAGACCCTAAAGCTATGTAAACACGCCAGCTCTTCTCAATCATCAGGACATCAGTTGTATCTTGTGCCTGCCAACTGCCACCTGGTGTGGAGTAACTGTTTTGCCCTTCTTTACTCAAACATCCATGGTAATAAGAAATACTCAAAATAAGAGTTGCTAAACTAATTTTGAAGGTCGTAGCTTGTGGTTGGTCATTGTTTTATTTTCGGTGTGTGGTGGAGGATGATGTACTAGAGTTTAGATAATCATATAAAATTAAAATAAGTTTCGCCCAAATTAGGCCTCCACAAAACTCCCACAACTTCATACAATTAGATCCAAACCAGCATACAAAAGATGCTGAAACTGCTTCTATAGTAATGCTTCTAGAGTGATGAAAAAGAGGGACACTTGAATATTCAACAACATGACTCTCTGTAAAAACGATGCTGTCCTATGAACACAAATTAAACAATATTTTAGAAACCATTATACATAACAATAACATTTACATAACGTTGTTGCGGAACACTCTTTTAGAGTGACATTTGAAGGCAGACAATGTTTCCGATCCATCCAACATAAACACTTGTATTGAGGTTAAATTGAGCAATGTTCAGGGGAGTTTTCCATGCATCTCCCAGATGATACCAAAACATCCACATAGTGGACTTTCAGCAATAAGAATGCTTCATGCTGTGTTTATCAATCGGAATATGTTTGTGCCGCACCCAAGATGGCTCTGTCCGTATTCTATAGTAACATCTTTATCCCATATCATGTAGAACGAGCTGATCTTTGAACCCTGTCAATTTTTCTCTCTATGAGACATAAAAAGAGAGGAAAAAATAACACCTTTATGAAACCAGCCATAACACCTTTATGAAACCAGCCATAACACCTTTATGAAACCAGCCATAACACCTTTATGAAAGCAGCCATAACACCTTTATGAAACCAGCCATAACACCTTTATGAAACCAGCCATAACACCTTTATGAAACCAACCATAACACCTTTATGAAACCAGCCATAACACCTTTATGAAACCAACCATAACACCTTTATGAAACCAGCCATAACATATTTATGAAACCAGCCATAACACCTCTATGAAACCAGCCATAACACCTTTATGAAACCAGCCATAACACCTTTATGAGTGTTGCAGTACCATTCATAACAATCGTCTTAACACACAGTGCTAAAACAATGACGGTATGTCTGTATTCAGCCATCTTTATGCACTTTTGCCATCGATGTCCTTGTAACGTGTTGAGTAACCTTGCCTGAGACCAGAATAGTTGCATTAGCTCCACAAACTAATGCAATGGCTTAAGCTCCAGAGAGGCTAACACAGTTTTAACCAAACCAGATATTGGCCATGAAAAGGCCAGAACTTTCCCAGCAAGATAAATGCAGCTCACATTCAGTCCAAAAGTGGGCCAGCAACTACAGGAAGCTGTTCGGGCCACTTACCTCAAGCCAGATCTGGCCCATAGGAAAGTGTGAATATCCCACATTCAGACAGTATCTGAGCCATATGATGTGCACTGACCCATTTGTGTCACAAAACAACCAGATATGCCCCGCAGACGATTGCTGTCTGGGCTTATTACTTATAACAAAATATGCCATTGTAGCTAAAGGTATAATGTGTGGTTTTGCAATTAGATGATGCAGACAAGGGGTTTAATGTCAAAGCTGGAGGCTTTAATATACTCTGAATTTATACTGTCACAGTCTACAAAATCAAATCAGCCTAGCTGAAATTTGAATGACTCTTATGAACACATAATGCAACATTAGTTTTTAATCAAGTTCTTGGAATATCCACTCTTCTCCCAATTAATCTGAGGTTTAAGGAAACCCCTTCTTACCACACTTTCTTATCTTTATTAGGAAATGAGTTATTCAAATCTATCTAACTTTCCTAGTTTGACGGAGGCCTTCCTCCATGCCACTGGAAATTAATTTAGCAACAGAACCTCAGGCCATTGCTTCAGTCCGTGTTTGGGCTTGTCATATGAGAGTGAAGTGATGGAGGGTTAAAACGGTTTTACTACTAATAGTTCTACTGGAAAGCAGTCAACAGCCCAGGAGCAGGAAGTTATTGTTTTGTTCAGCCGAGTGGAGTGGTTGACTTCAGGCAGCAACCTAGACAGAGGCAAACCCCAAAGATATTAAGGATTTGGGGGGATTACAGAGAAACGAGTGCGACTGGCCAAGGACACTCTATGTGTTTTAGCTTTGGACTCATTTGCAAAATGCCTTAAGTTGGACAACTTTTGTTTCGGTTACCCTGTGTCCCCAATTTCAGGAATTGTCTTTTCAAATGTAATAATCATGCGATGAATTATAGCAAATTAATTCGGAGAGTATTTACAACGGTGTTTCACAGTTCACGACAACCTGTCTTCAAATAGTATTAGAAATCTTTAAAATACTTTACCTGTGCTTGATTGAGTTTGCCTTGTACAATGGAACCAATCAAATTGTCAAAAAAAGTACAAACCCACCCATCTGGCACCCCAGACACACTCGAGCAAACAGCCATTATTTGAACCCAGGTAAGCGTGATGGTGGTATGAATCCATGCTTGTTGTTTACATTTAATCCTAACCTTAACTAGTTTCCATGCTTTACCATAAGTCACTAACTAATCCCTAACCCACCCCTAACCATTCGCTAACCACTCACTTACTTGCTAAATTGAACATTTTGAATATGCACGTTTTTTCAGTTTTGTGGCAGTGATTTTCAGCTAATGTGTGCATTCTTTGAGTGATCATCTTGATGTGTTCACTTGTCATGCAATGAGACCATTTGGTATGACGGTGTATGATTGACCTGTAATGTCTCACGAATGCTGGGATGGAGATTTATTGTATGTGATACCAGCCTTCACAACAGCTTGAAGGTTACAAGTAAGTGCTAATAAAATAGGCACCATACCCTAGCAGTCACCATACCCTAGCAACACCAACAGTTTAAAATAGGCTACTAAAATCACTACAATCTTGATAAATAGACAAATACAGTTTAGCGGTATTAGGCCGACTGACTTTAGGACCATGCAAACACCTGGGAGCGGGAGGGAAGGCTGTTTGTATGGCTGGCTGGCTTTATGGAGAGCCCATCGACTCAGCTGCAGGAAACAGCCAATCTTTTCTCAAAACAGAGCAGATGCTGAGCTAGTGCGTAGCAGATAATTATTGTATGACATGGGTTTGTAGAACATTAAGTCCCCTATTGACTGAGGTGAATGAAGCAACATCAACAAGGTGATAATGGCTGGAGTCAATTTTGCTTGTTTTTTGCTGTTCTCCAAAATAAACTATTTGAGTTTTTAAATTGTGTAGAAATGCAGTAAATGAGCTTCAATTTTATAACAATTCCGTGCAGGGAAATTCCCTGTCACACTGCCATACCCTATAGGTTTAGCTGAAATGACTCCCCTGCAATAGTTCCAGACACACTTCTATGCAGTTGTTACCTAGTTCTTTATCAGTGCCAGTTCCCTTTTTTATTAGGGCTGTTTGGTCACACAGTCCCTCCGAGGTACTAGGATCAGAAAGAACGAGACATCTGGTTTAAATTAACAGCAGTTTAACAGACCCTTAGAAAGTGTAGCTGTGTTCCCAAACTCATATTATGGGCAGGTCTTGTGTAATTTTAATCCAAAGGCAGGAAGCAAGGGTCAATTAACCAGTAAAAGCACACTGTGTCTTTGGGGAACCAACAAAAAAAGCGTGACCTTTTTGTTTCTTGTTTATGTCAATTAATTTCCCCCCACTAAACCTCCGGTCCCTGCCATGGCTGAATCAGGTGGAGTTATTAGCCATTGCAAAAGTAATTAGAGTGTCAAGGGAACCTTGACGAGGAAAATTGGCCATATTCCATCTACTTCCTCTGGTCGTTTTTGTCTTGTCAACAAACCAAGGGCACACTGATGCCTGTGAATAACTTGAACCTTTAAAATGCTATCACGCTAATGTTCTACTGACCACATTAGAAATATACCCCAGGGATTCCTGTGTTTGTTACAGTTAAGATAAATGTATCGGCTCCCTCTCTCTCTCAGTGTTTTCTGATATCGTGGGGACCGAGTATTTATTTGTGCTGTGTTTGAGTTAGAGGCCACTTCTCCGCACCTTTGCTGGCACCAGTGCATGTTCCCAAAGAGCCCAGGTCATAGGATGACTACGAAGAGGGATGCAGTATGTCTCTAATAACAAACAGCCTGTCCTCAACCTGGGGTGCTCAGGCATTGTGGTTATTTAAAGCAATGTAGAAATTTGTGCCACTCAATGACTGGAAATGTTGAGATTTCAGATCATCTGTCACTGTATGTGAGAGATAAAAATTATTTTAAAATAGACATTTTTCACAACAACCTTTTCCTAACTTATGCATAATTTGTTTCCATACTTACCCTCCAAAATATGGAACAATTACTGCACATGGTGGGAAGGTAAACTGAAATTAATCTACTGTAGAATACAAAAACCTGGGGCTCTAGAAGTTAAACATTTGTTTTTGTGTGTCTGCAGCTAGAAAAGTATATCCAGGAAAACATCAAGATGGAGATGGTGCATATTCAAGACCATCCAGTACACAACCAGACTGCTACCATGCTGGAAATCGGAACTAACCTGTTGACTCAGACTGCAGAACAGACCCACAAGTTAAACGTTGTCGAGGCTAAGGTAATGGCTACATCTGAGTTATATGTGATCAGAATCTCAAAGATAATTCTTAAATGAGATGTTCCATAAAACTAATTAACAACGAAGATATGCATGAAACAAAAACTTATACTCTATAAAAAATATATCCTAAGAGACACACTATGGAACTTAAGTTGCTAATAGACGTTAATATTTGGCTTGAATTTCTGCTGTGTGGTTCAAATGATATACACTGCACAAAAATATAAACACAACATGTAGTGTTGGTCCCATATTTCATGAGCTGAAATAAAAGATCCCAGAAATGTTTGATTCACACAAAAAGTTTATTTCTCTAAAATGTTGTGCACAAATGTGTTTACATCCCTGTTAGTAAGCATTTCTCCTTTGCCAAGATAATCCATCCACCTGCCAGGTGGGACATATCAAGAAGCTGATTAAACCTCATGATCATTACATCATTGATCATTGTGCTGGGGACAATAAAAGGCTACTCTAAGATGTGCGGTTTTGTCACACAACACATTGCCACAGATTGGCATGCTGACTGCAGGAATTTCCACCAGAGCTGTTGCCAGAGAATTTAATATGAATTTCTCTACCAAACATTGTTTTAGAGAATTTTGCAGTACATCCAACCAGCCTCACAACAACAGATTTTGTGTATGGCGTCGTATGGGAGAGCGGTTTGCTGATGTCAACGTTGTGAACAGAGTGCCACATGGTGGGGTTATGGTATGGGCAGGCAGGCATAAGCTACGGACAATGAATACAATTGCATTTTATTGATGGCAATTTGAATGCACAAAAAATCTGTGAGCAGATGCATATCTGTATTTCCAGTCATGCGAAATCCATAGATTGGGTTCTAAATTAATTGATTTCAATTGATTGATTTATCATATGAACTGTAACTCAGTAAAATCTTTGAAATTGTTGCATGCTGCGTTTATATTTTTGTTCAGTATAATATAAATCAATGTATTATCTCATGAAACCACACCAATCCTTAGTTTTAGGCAAAATGTTTGCTCATTTGTTTATGGAAGATTGCCGCTCTCTGTCCAATAAGGTCATTTCGGGTAAATATTTCTGTCCAATTATAGGATCCCTTTTGGCTCAAGAACACCATCAGAGGTAAAAGTTCTGCATAGCCTCATAATGCTAATTTGTCTCTCTGGTCAACAGAATAAAACTGTGGAATGTATTTTTTTTTAACATTGCTCACAAGTTGGTGGAATCTGTTTATTTGGTAACACTTTACTTATATTGGTGACATAGTAATCATTAAGGAAGGGATTAAGGCTGACGTTCTGTACATTACCTTGGAAATAATTGACGACGCATTGAGAATGAATGCTACATATCACCACTCTAAATAAAGTGTTACCATTTATTGTCATTATGTGTAGGTTATGAACCAGACATCAAGAATTGAGATCAAGTTGTTGGAGAACTCATTATCTACAAACAAACTGGAGAAGGAATTATTGGTACAGACTTCTAAAATTACTAAACTGCAAGACAAGAACAGGTACAGTATAACTGTCATGTTGTGTCTTGTCTCTGTCCTTTCCCTTCACCCTGTCTCCCTCTGCTGGTCGTTGTTAGGTTACCTTTTCTCCCCCGCTTTCTCCCAGCTGTTCCTTGTCTCCTCTAACTACCCATTCACCCCGTTTCCCACCTGTTCCCTTTTTCCCTCTGATTAGGTCCCTATATCTCTCTCTGTTTCTGTTCCTGTCCTTGTCGGATTCTTGTTTGTGTTTGTGTTTCATGCCTGAGCCAGACTATCGTCATGTTTGCTGTAACCTTGTCCTGTCCTGTCGGAATCTGCCGGTCTATCTGAGCCTACCTATGTTTGGTTATTAAAGAAGCTCTGTTTAAGTTAGTTCGCTTTTGGGTCCTCTCTCACTCACCATAACAGAAGAATCCGACCAAGAATGGACCCAGCGACTTCGGATCCTCTCCACTCAGCCGTCGGGATCCAGGGAGCGATGCTAGGCAGACACGAGCAGGAAGTGTCTGCTGCTCGACATGCCGTTGAGACCCTGGCCACCCAAGTCTCCAACCTCACAGAACAGGTTCACCATCTCCGCCTCGATCCACCGGCCACTTCCAGGGCTTTCGAATCTCCGGAGCCCAGAATCAATAACCCGCCGTGTTACTCTGGGGAGCCCACTGAATGCCGCTCGTTCCTCACCCAGTGTGATATTGTGTTTTCTCTCCAGCCCAACACTTACTCCAGGAGCACTGCTCGTGTCGCCTACGTCATATCTCTCCTTATTGGACGGGCTCGTGAATGGGGCACGGCGATCTGGGAGGCAAGGGCTGAGTGTACTAACCAGTATCAGGACTTTAAGGAGGAGATGATACGGGTTTTTGATCGATCTGTTTTTGGGGAGGAGGCTTCCAGGGCCCTGTCTTCCCTATGTCAAGGCAATCGATCCATAACAGACTACTCTATTGAGTTTCGCACTCTTGCTGTCTCCAGTGGCTGGAACGAGCCGGCCTTGCTCGCTCGTCTTCTGGAGGGTCTCCGCGCAGAGGTAAAGGATGAGATTCTCTCCCGGGAGGTTCCTTCCAGCGTGGATTCCTTGATTGAACTCGCTATTCGCATTGAGCGACGGGTTGATCTTCGTCACCGAGCTCGTGGAAAGGAGCTCGCGCTCTCCGTCGCCCCCCTCTCCGCATCACTACCATCTTCCTCTGCCGGCTCGGGTGCTGAGCCCATGCAGCTGGGAGGTATCCGCATCTCGACTAAGGAGAGGGAACGGAGAATCACCAACCGCCTCTGTCTCTATTGCGGTTCCGCTGGTCATTTTGTCACTTCATGTCCAGTAAAAGGCCAGAGCTCGTCAGTAAGCGGAGGGCTACTGGTGAGCGCTACTACTCCTGTCTCTCCTTCAAGATCCTGCACTACCTTGTCGGTCCATCTACGCTGGACCGGTTCGTCTGCTTCCTGCAGTGCCTTAATAGACTCTGGGGCGGAGGGCTGTTTTATGGACGAGACCTGGGCTCGGGAACATGACATTCCTCTCAGACAGTTAAAGGAGCCCACGGCCTTGTTCGCCCTGGATGGTAGTCCTCTCCCCAGGATTCAGCGTGAGACGCTACCTTTAACCCTCACTGTTTCTGGTAATCATAGTGAAACCATTTCTTTTTTAATTTTTCGTTCACCTTTTACACCTGTTGTTTTGGGCCATCCCTGGCTAGTTTGTCATAATCCTTCCATTAATTGGTCTAGTAATTCTATCCTCTCCTGGAACGTCTCTTGTCATGTGAAATGTTTAATGTCTGCTATCCCTCCTGTTTCCTCTGTCTCTTCTTCACAGGAGGAGCCTGGTGATTTGACAGGGGTGCCGGAGGAATATCACGATCTGCGCACGGTGTTCAGTCGGTCCAGGGCCACCTCTCTTCCTCCACACCGGTCGTATGATTGTAGTATTGATCTCCTTCCGGGAACCACCCCCCCCCGGGGTAGACTATACTCTCTGTCGGCTCCCGAACGTAAGGCTCTCGAAGATTATTTGTCTGTAGCTCTTGACGCCGGTACCATAGTCCCCTCCTCCTCTCCCGCCGGAGCGGGGTTTTTTTTTGTCAAGAAGAAGGACGGGTCTCTGCGCCCCTGCATAGATTATCGAGGGCTGAATGACATAACAGTGAAGAATCGTTATCCGCTTCCTCTTATGTCTTCAGCCTTCGAGATCCTGCAGGGAGCCAGGTTTTTCACTAAGTTGGACCTTCGTAACGCTTACCATCTCGTGCGCATCAGGGAGGGGGACGAGTGGAAGACGGCGTTTAACACTCCGTTAGGGCACTTTGAATACCGGGTTCTTCCTTTCGGCCTCGCTAACGCTCCAGCTGTCTTTCAGGCATTAGTCAATGATGTCCTGAGAGACATGCTGAACATCTTTGTTTTCGTCTACCTTGACGATATCCTGATTTTTTCACCGTCACTCCAGATTCATGTTCAGCACGTTCGACGTGTCCTCCAGCGCCTTTTAGAGAATTGTCTTTTTGTGAAGGCTGAGAAGTGCACTTTTCATGCCTCCCCCGTCACATTTCTCGGTTCTGTTATTTCCGCTGAAGGCATTAAGATGGATCCCGCTAAGGTCCAAGCTGTCATTGATTGGCCCGTCCCTAAGTCACGCGTCGAGCTGCAGCGCTTTCTCGGCTTCGCGAACTTCTATCGTCGTTTCATCCGTAATTTCGGTCAGGTGGCAGCTCCTCTCACAGCCCTTACTTCTGTCAAGACGTGCTTTAAGTGGTCCGTTTCCGCCCAGGGAGCTTTTGATCTCCTCAAGAATCGTTTTACATCCGCTCCTATCCTTGTTACACCTGACGTCTCTAGACAGTTCGTTGTCGAGGTTGACGCGTCAGAGGTGGGCGTGGGAGCCATTCTTTCTCAGCGCTCCCTCTCTGACGACAAGGTCCACCCATGCGCGTATTTTTCTCATCGCCTGTCGCCGTCGGAACGTAACTATGATGTGGGTAACCGCGAACTGCTCGCCATCCGGTTAGCCCTAGGCGAATGGCGACAGTGGTTGGAGGGGGCGACCGTTCCTTTTGTCGTTTGGACTGACCATAGGAACCTTGAGTACATCCGTTCTGCCAAACGACTTAATGCGCGTCAGGCGCGTTGGGCGCTGTTTTTCGCTCGTTTCGAGTTCGTGATTTCTTATCGTCCGGGCTCTAAGAACACCAAGCCTGATGCTTTGTCTCGTCTCTTCAGTTCTTCAGTAGCCTCCACTGACCCCGAGGGGATTCTCCCTGAGGGGCGTGTTGTCGGGTTGACTGTCTGGGGAATTGAGAGGCAGGTAAAACAAGCGCTCACTCACACTCCGTCGCCGCGCGCTTGTCCTAGGAACCTTCTTTTCGTTCCCGTTCCTACTCGTCTGGCCGTTCTTCAGTGGGCTCACTCTGCTAAGTTAGCCGGCCACCCTGGCGTTCGGGGTACGCTTGCTTCCATTCGCCAGCGTTTTTGGTGGCCCACCCGGGAGCATGACACGCGTCGTTTCGTGGCTGCTTGTTCGGTCTGCGCGCAGACTAAGTCCGGTAACTCTCCTCCTGCCGGCCGTCTCAGGCCGCTTCCTATTCCCTCTCGACCGTGGTCTCACATCGCCTTAGATTTTGTCACCGGACTGCCTTCGTCAGCGGGGAAGACTGTTATTCTTACGGTTGTCGATAGGTTCTCTAAGGCGGCTCATTTCATTCCCCTTGCTAAGCTTCCTTCTGCTAAAGAGACGGCACAAATCATCATCGAGAACGTTTTCAGAATTCATGGCCTTCCGTCAGACGTCGTTTCGGACAGAGGTCCGCAATTCACGTCTCAATTTTGGAGGGAGTTTTGCCGTTTGATTGGGGCTTCCGTCAGTCTCTCTTCCGGCTTTCACCCCCAGTCTAACGGTCAAGCAGAACGGGCCAATCAGACTATTGGTCGCATCTTACGCAGTCTTTCTTTTCGCAACCCTGCGTCTTGGTCAGAACAGCTCCCCTGGGCAGAATACGCCCACAACTCGCTTCCTTCGTCTGCGACCGGGCTATCTCCTTTTCAGAGTAGCCTCGGGTACCAGCCTCCGCTGTTCTCATCTCAGTTCGCCGAGTCCAGCGTCCCCTCCGCTCAGGCTTTTGTCCAACGTTGCGAGCGCACCTGGAAGAGGGTCAGGTCTGCACTTTGCCGTTATAGGGCGCAGACTGTGAGGGCTGCTAATAAGCGTAGAACTAAGAGTCCTAGATATTGTCGCGGTCAGAGAGTTTGGCTCTCCACTCAGAACCTTCCCCTTAAGACGGCTTCTCGCAAGTTGACCCCGCGGTTCATTGGTCCGTTCCGTATTTCTCGGGTCATTAATCCTGTCGCAGTTCGACTTCTTCTTCCGCGATACCTTCGTCGCGTCCACCCGGTCTTCCATGTATCCTGTATTAAGCCCGTTCTTCGCGCCCCCGCTCGTCTTCCCCCCCCCCCCCCCATCCTTGTCGAGGGCGCACCCATCTACAGGGTCCGCAGGATTTTGGACATGCGTCCTCGGGGCCGTGGTCACCAGTACCTTGTCGATTGGGAGGGGTACGGTCCTGAGGAGAGGAGTTGGGTTCCCTCTCGGGACGTGCTGGACCGTGCGCTGATCGAGGATTTCCTCCGTTGCCGCCAGGTTTCCTCCTCGAGTGCGCCAGGAGGCGCTCGGTGAGTGGGGGGGTACTGTCATGTTGTGTCTTGTCTCTGTCCTTTCCCTTCACCCTGTCTCCCTCTGCTGGTCGTTGTTAGGTTACCTTTTCTCCCCCGCTTTCTCCCAGCTGTTCCTTGTCTCCTCTAACTACCCATTCACCCCGTTTCCCACCTGTTCCCTTTTTCCCTCTGATTAGGTCCCTATATCTCTCTCTGTTTCTGTTCCTGTCCTTGTCGGATTCTTGTTTGTGTTTGTGTTTCATGCCTGAGCCAGACTATCGTCATGTTTGCTGTAACCTTGTCCTGTCCTGTCGGAATCTGCCGGTCTATCTGAGCCTACCTATGTTTGGTTATTAAAGAAGCTCTGTTTAAGTTAGTTCGCTTTTGGGTCCTCTCTCACTCACCATAACAATAACATTTTGATATCTGCATAAGTTTGCTATTTCCTCATTAAGACGTGTGGTACAATCTCAACTAAAATAGCTGTTACATACAGTGCCTTGCGAAAGTATTTGGCCCCCTTGAACTTTGCGACCTTTTGCCACATTTCAGGCTTCAAACATAAAGATATAAAACTGTATTTTTTTTGTGAAGAATCAACAACAAGTGGGACACAATCATGAAGTGGAACGACATTTATTGGATATTTCAAACTTTTTTAACAAATCAAAAACTGAAAAATTGGGCGTGCAAAATTATTCAGCCCCCTTAAGTTAATACTTTGTAGCGCCACCTTTTGCTGCGATTACAGCTGTAAGTCGCTTGGGGTATGTCTCTATCAGTTTTGCACATCGAGAGACTGAAATTTTTTCCCATTCCTCCTTGCAAAACAGCTCGAGCTCAGTGAGGTTGGATGGAGAGCATTTGTGAACAGCAGTTTTCAGTTCTTTCCACAGATTCTCGATTGGATTCAGGTCTGGACTTTGACTTGGCCATTCTAACACCTGGATAAGTTTATTTTTGAACCATTCCATTGTAGATTTTGCTTTATGTTTTGGATCATTGTCTTGTTGGAAGACAAATCTCCGTCCCAGTCTCAGGTCTTTTGCAGACTCCATCAGGTTTTCTTCCAGAATGGTCCTGTATTTGGCTCCATCCATCTTCCCATCAATTTTAACCATCTTCCCTGTCCCTGCTGAAGAAAAGCAGGCCCAAACCATGATGCTGCCACCACCATGTTTGACAGTGGGGATGGTGTGTTCAGGGTGATGAGCTGTGTTGCTTTTACGCCAAACATAACGTTTTGCATTGTTGCCAAAACGTTCAATTTTGGTTTCATCTGACCAGAGCACCTTCTTCCACATGTTTGGTGTGTCTCCCAGGTGGCTTGTGGCAAACTTTAAACCACACTTTTTATGGATATCTTTAAGAAATGGCTTTCTTCTTGCCACTCTTCCATAAAGGCCAGATTTGTGCAATATACGACTGATTGTTGTCCTATGGACAGAGTCTCCCACCTCAGCTGTAGATCTCTGCAGTTCATCCAGAGTGATCATAGGCCTCTTGGCTGCATCTCTGATCAGTCTTCTCCTTGTATGAGCTGAAAGTTTAGAGGGACGGCCAGGTCTTGGTAGATTTGCAGTGGTCTGATACTCCTTCCATTTCAATATTATCGCTTGCACAGTGCTCCTTGGGATGTTTAAAGCTTGGGAAATCTTTTTGTATCCAAATCCGGCTTTAAACTTCTTCACAACAGTATCTCGGACCTGCCTGGTGTGTTCCTTGTTCTTCATGATGCTCTCTGCGCTTTTAACGGACCTCTGAGACTATCACAGTGCAGGTGCATTTATTCGGAGACTTGATTACACACAGGTGGATTGTATTTATCATCATTAGTCATTTAGGTCAACATTGGATCATTCAGAGATCCTCACTGAACTTCTGGAGAGAGTTTGCTGCACTGAAAGTAAAGGGGCTGAATAATTTTGCACGCCCAATTTTTCAGTTTTTGATTTGTTAAAAAAGTTTGAAATATCCAATAAATGTCGTTCCACTTCATGATTGTGTCCCACTTGTTGTTGATTCTTCACAAAAAAATACAGTTTTATATCTTTATGTTTGAAGCCTGAAATGTGGCAAAAGGTCGCAAAGTTCACGGGGGCCGAATACTTTCGCAAGGCACTGTATTTCTGCAGCTTTGAGCTGAAAAATAATTTATGTTGAAAAGACACATCAGTGCAAAGAAGCATATTTGAAACCATAACATCACTCCTGTACTGGGGAATCTTGGACAGCGCACGTTGCAGTAAAATGTATGTAATGAGAAATTCAAAATAATGCTTAGTAACTACAATATAAACAAAACTCTCAAAAGTAAAGACCTTGCAAAACTTTTTAAAAACATTTTCATTTCACCTTTATTTAACCAGGTAGGCCAGTTGAGAACACGTTCTCATTTACAACTGCGACCTGGCCAAGATAAAGCAAAGCAGTGCGACACAAACAACAACACAGAGTTACACATGGGATAAACAAACGTACAGTCAATACCACAATAGAAAAATCTATATACAGTGTGTGCAAATAAAGGAAGATTAGGGAGGTAAGGAAATAAATAGGCCATAGTGGCGAAATAATTACAAGTTAGCAATAACACTGAAGCGATAGACGTGCAGATGATGTTGTGCAAGTAGAGATACTGGGGTGCAAAAGAGCAAAAAAATAAATAACAATATGGGGATGAGGTAGTTGGGTACAGTTTTCATTGAGAAATGTGACAGATTTCCCATAAAAGTTCTAGATGTAACAGATAGACTGATGTAATTTGTCTATGAGAACATGGGGCTCACAGCTGAATCTTGTTTTGCACTCTGTTTTGGTTACACATCAGGCCATATGGGGTACCGTAGACAAATATAATGGGCCACTACATCATACGGAAATTTACTCTATAAGGGGATCCTTTCTCAGCTTCTGATCACCATTACAACTGAACTGGTGCCCATAATCAACAGCAGCAGGCCACAGCAACATAAAAATAATTCACAGCTCATAAATTTCCATTAGAAATAATCATCATTTTCACAGTTTATGTTGCTTTGCAATGGTCAGCATGTTGACCGCAAATTTAGTTTGGCTCTGACATCCACTACTGTAAAGCTATGAAATCACTCATACGGTATGCGGTATAGGATAATGATACAATGGGTTTAAGCCTCAACTCAGATCTCACTGTGCCAATGTAAGGGTTTTGAATGCCCAAGTCACTTAGTCTTGCTATAACTATTATTTACATGGTTTTTGGTATTTACATAGTTTTTACATTGTTCAGGTGCAATTACAGTGAATGTACAAATTGTTACATGTAGGGATTACAACAATAATATCTGTGTGCAGTTTCAACCAAACTCATAATTACCCTGCTAGGATCTCACCCTTGTTTGAGATATTTTCATATACAGAATGTGTAACGTCAATGTGATGTCTATGTATGAATGTCAACAGGTTTACTGAGCTATGCAGATAGTTAGTTACATTATGCCTGTATCATGTTTTAAGGTATGACCCAGGTGCAGACAGTGCTGAAGAAACAAAAGTTTATTCTTTAAACAGGGGCAGGCAAACGACAGGTCAGGTCAGGCAGAATGGTCAGAAACGGGAAACTAGAAAACAGGAGCAAAGAACAGGGGAACAAAATGCTGGTAGGTTCTACGAACAAAACAAACTGGCAACAGACAAACAGAGAACCCAGGTATAAATACACAGGGAATTATGGGGAAGATGGGCAACACCTGGAGGGGGGTGGAAACAAGCACAAAGACAGGTGAAACAGCTCAGGGCGTAACAACCTGCCCATGTAAATACATTGTTTTAGAAGCCCAATTCAAGGTCAGCCTTGTTTCACTCCAACAGCAGTTGTGAAAGATGTAATTGAAGCAGGTTACATCTGTACAACACCACTGACACTTACCTGCCTGTTTCATCCACTCTTTGAGCCACATTTAGAATCACCAGATGTGTGCTTTGGCCAAACATTCAGTTGCAGTGTTGTTCATCTAGTGCTATGTTCACTTTGCTATCCTCTCATCAAGTTACATACATTTGGCTTGTTTCAGTGTTTAGTCAACCAGAGTCCACATCTATTTTCAGCTACGACCCTAGAGCATAGGTTTATCTACTCGACGGTTAGTGTTTTTTTGGAGTTACTTACACATGGAAGCAGTGAAAGTGAATTAGTTAGCTTGGTTGTCAAGAGACAACGGGGCCTGTTCAAATACTTATTTGTCCTTCTATCATTGTGGTTATTCTTGTAAAGCAAGGGTTCAAGTTTACACCAAAACTGTAGATTAATGATCAATCGACGTAGGGCAGGTACAGTAGGGAGGTAGAATGCTTTATCAAAGCACATAGTATATAATTGAAAGTCAACAGACATGCAGTTGACATGTTGCTGATAGTTTGTAGAGCATCTACAGATGGACTATCCAAATAAACCCCCGGCCCCTTTTGCTGAGTAATTTAGAGAACAAGCGACAAAAGAAGGCTTGGTAATCAAAATACTACGAAATATACTTGTCGCCTATCTTCTCAGTCATTTGGAGAACAAGGTGCAGGTGTTGGAGTCACAGCAGCGGGACGAGCTGGAGGACATGAGGGAGGAGAAGAATAGGCTACAAGGACTGGTGAGGACCCAGACGACAGCCATCGAGGCTCTAGAGAGGCAGCTGAGGGTGGCCAGCACCAACAACTCAGCCCTGCAAAGGCAGCATCAGCAGCTCATGGAGTCGGTCCACACGCTCATCAACATGGTGTCTACCGGTACAGGTAGGAACACCTTCAGAAGCTCAGGTTTTGTCAAATGCAGTTTGCTTTCTGATAAGTCCACACTCGGCTGAAGAGATCAGAGTCGAACAACCTTTTGTTGTTTTGATTGGTTTTTCGACAGGACAGAATGAAGTTAGGGGAACAGACAATAAAGCAGGAATGACGGGAAGGAAGGCCACAGACAGCGACCGAACCAAGGCTCAAACCACATTGCAGAGGTGGTCCGGGAGTCGAGTGTCATAACTCAACCAGACTCCGGCGCTCTATTGAAGTGTCAAATCAAATCCAGTACACTCCAGTGTTTAACTCCAGAGAGATAGAATGTTCATAATGTCATTGTGACAGCTGTCTGCAGACAGACAGTCGATAGACATGCTGTAAACCACCATGAGTGCACACTTTCACGGCAATGAAAAGATCAAACGTTATCAGACATCAACACCTAGGTCCCTTCTGGGGAAATAGAATCCACTGATGGATCCGAGCCAGTTCCTCTCTAGAGTCACAGCTTAAGGCTGGGTTGGAGCTAAAGACGTGGCTTGTTTCTTTGATGGGTCAACATGAAAATGTAAAGACTTTGGGTGGGCCACAATGTGTACACGTTTGGGGACCATTGCACATTCATAAATTCAGATAACACTAACATTCTGGAAAATGGGTGCGGATATCATATGTGCTGTGCGGTCTTAATGACATCCAGTCGTTAATGACACAGAGAGCGAGAGAAGGAGAGAGAGAGATTGTTGGGAGCTGACTTGATGATGTTTTTGGCCGTCAAGTCTTGGATTCACTTTGATAACTCTCATTTGAACTTCCCAATCAACATCTTGCCTGAGTAGGACATGTCAGCATCTGTTTCCGGAGACGTTCCCAACTCAAATGAGACTGCTTTCAATTATCGTCATCAGATTGTTGTCTACCCTTTGTAGATTTTAAACAAAACACTTATTTTTGGCTTTGTTTCAAAATGTGTGTGTGTGTGTGTGTGTGTGTGTGTGTTTGTGTGTGTGTGCAGGGATATTGCTGAGAGACCAGAGGTTTTGTGATTGTGCAGAAGCCTATAAAGCAGGACACAACATCAGTGGAGTCTACTACATATACATCAGTAACATGACAGAACCCACCCAGGTGAATAAATAACACTGTCATCATCCTCACAAGCCAACTTGTGTCAACTTTCTCTTGTCAACTTTCTCCAAGTGCGGCTGATAGATCAACGTTTTTTGAGTGGTGCCTCTGTCGTTGCTAAGTGCAATGACTAGATTTGAGTTATTGTTTCACCAGGTGTTTTGTGACATGGAGACTAGTGGTGGAGGCTGGACATTGGTCCAGCGCAGGGTCAACGGCAGTGTGGACTTCCAGAGAACATGGAAGGAATACAAAATGGTGGGTACTCCTGACAACCTCCAACTTTGGAATTCACAGCTGACGTTAGGGATGTTACTGTACTGTACCTACCTGTGTTAGATTTGTTGTGCAGGTGCTGAGAATAATGTTGTTGTCCCAATAAAGCCCTGTGTAAAATGTTTTCCCATTCATCCATTGGGCCGCTTGGACACCTATTCATCCATTGGCAGACCAGTTCAGATGCCAAGAGCTGACAAAGCATCAAACATGGACTACTTGAACTTAAAATATAGATGTAAGGTGCCCTTGTGTAATGGTGTGATCATCCGATGTTTGTCTCTAGGGTTTTGGGGACCCTGCGGGAGAGCACTGGCTTGGGAATGAGCTGGCGTTTCAAATGACCAGTCAGACCCAGTATGCCCTGAGAGTGGAGCTGAGAGACTGGGAGGGGAACACACCCTACTCCCACTACGACAAGTTCCAACTGGCCAGTGAGAAACAACAATACAGGTACAGTACTCTACCTCATGACTTCACCATGTCCATATGGAAAACGTAGCTCTTTCTAAACAGATTTTTCATGGCTGAACACAATTTCTACTTCCCACATAGCCTTGGGAAGTAAGGGTGCTGCAGCACCCGCTGAAAAATCAGAATTAAAAACAATATTTATGTCACGCCCTGACCATGGAAAGCTGTTTATTTTCTATGTTGGTTGGGGCGTGATAGTGACCAGGGTGGGTCATCTAGGTTAATTGTATTTCTATGGTGGCCTGATATGGTTCAGAGGTAGCTGTTTATTGTTGTCTCTGATTGGGGATCATATTTAGATAGCCATTTTCCCCATTGGGTTTGTGGGATCTTGTCTACAGTTAGTTGCCTGTGTGCACACCAGTAGCTTCACGTTTCGTTTGTACTTGTTTGTATTGTTTGGTGAGTTTCGGTTCATTTTAATATGTGGAGCTCTACGCACTTGCCTTGTTCCAATCATTATAACGATTGTGACTTTAACTAGGCAAGTCAGTTAAGGACAAATTCTTATTTACAATGACAGCCTACACTGGCCAAACCCGGACGACACTAGGCCAATTGTGTGCCGCCCTATGGGACTCCCAATCACGGCCGGTTGTGATACAGCCTGGAATTGAACCAGGGTGTCTGTAGTGACACCTCAAGCACTGAGATGCAGTGCCTTAGACTGCTGCGCCACTCAGGAGCCCCAATGGTAGTGCCCAACGTGGGGCTTGCAATGCTATGGTTTTTATATTCCGCAAGTAAACACTCAAATACATTTGGTTGAAATGTTTTTACAAAAGTAGTGCACTATGCCTTTAGTAGTCCTGTATTTTAGCAGACCAATATAGACTTCTTCAGATTTAGACTTCTTCAGTGCAGGTATTCTTTTTTCCTGCATCCCCGGGAAAAAAAATGGCATGACCTCCCACTCCCAAACGACTTCCTAAAGCTATGGTCGTACGAGACGGATCGTAGGGACTTGATCTGGCTGGCTGACAGGCGAAGTGGGTGGGAAGTGGCAAGCAAAGGCCTTGAAGTTTGTCTGCTTCACTTTGTTCAAGGTCAGGAGTTTGTGATGAGGTGTGTGGTGACAAATGCCTGAACCACGAGTAACACTGACTCACAATGTCGATGTGTTCATTTCTTTATCTGACTCAAAGGACCACAACAAATAAAGCATATAAGCCAGAGCTAGGCTGACAGTATAGAAATGGGGAACGGTAACAGGATTTCTGGCAAGAACTATGCAAATATGTACACAGTTCAAGTTTACTATGTCTTTGTCACCACAACAAAACTCATTGCACATGAATAATCCTGGATCCAATGATATAGGAATAAATATCAATGTTGTTATTAATCATATATCGCCTTTCCATTACAAGGAAAATAATACAGTTCTTATTGTATATCTGAAAGCCATGTAAAATTACTTTGAAAAAAAGTCTACAGCGTTCGCTTTTTGCTTCAACTTTCCTCACAGTATTATCTCATAGCTATTTTTTTTGTATGGAATGAATTCAAAATGTGATTTTGGCATCAGAAATCCATCAGTCCCAGTCAAGCTGACTTTCCCATCTGCAGGCTGTTCCTGTGGGGCTACAGTGGAACAGCAGGAGAGCAGAGCAGCCTGGTATCGCATGGCACCAGCTTCAGCACCCGCGACGCCGATAACGACAACTGCCTGTGCAAGTGTGCCCTCATGCTGACTGGGGGTGAGGGTTAAAACTTGTCCTCCACGAGGGAATTTAGGGCATTATGTTATGTGAAAGTGACATACAAGCAGTAACCCCTTTCTTACAGCTAGCTGACTTGAGGCATGCTGCCAATATGACTTCTCACTCTGGTAAATGAATAACATAGCTAATGCCTTTCATGTCGTGACATAAATATATAATGTTTTTGTTTTCATCAATTTACGTGGGTGTCAACATGTCATAACATGCCAGCAGTTTTTTATGACGTGTTGTGACATGTATTCTGTTGACCTTGCTAAAGTAAAGCTCAAGTAAAGTTCATCAGTTGTTTTAATTGTTAAGTACTTGGCTCTGAAATTATTGACACCCTTCATAAAGATTAGCAAAAATGACAGTGTATAATAAATAATTCAAATACTGAGCTATATTGTATTTCCAAAACATAAAAATTATATCATTTTATACTAATCCAATTGCTCATAAAAATAGATTTTGTTTACCAAGAAATATTTATTTTTCTCAGAAGGGTAGGGGGCAAAATGATCAACACCCCTATTTTCAATACCTCACCAGCTAATGGCAGTGAGCCTATTTCTAAAATGTTTTATGATATTGGAGAACACGTTTGGAGTGATATTAGACTATGCCTCCATACAGAATCATTCCAGAACCTTGATATTTCTTTGTCTGTACCTCTTCAATTCAAACCACAGGTTTTCAATGGCGTTCAAGTCCGGAGACATAGATGGTCATTGCAAAATGTAGATTTTTTGGGGGTCAATTAACCATTTCTTTGTGGATTTTGATATGTGCTTGGAGTTATTGTTTTGCTGATAGATCCACTTGTGGCCAAGTTTCAGCCTCCTGGCCGAGACAACCAGGTTTTTTAAAGTTCATGATGCTGTTGACCTTAACAAGGGCCCAAGGATCAGTGGAAGCAAAATAGCCCCATAACATCACAAATCCACCACCATATTTTACAGTAGGTATGTGGTTCTTTTCTGCATACGATTCCTCTTTTCGACGCCAAAACCGACCACTTGTGTGCATGGCCAAAGAGCTTTATTTTCATGTGATTCAACAAATGTAAATGGCTGGAGTTTGCTAAACGGCACTGGCACTTGGATTGGAACCGGTGCTACTGTAAGATGGCATGAAAACCGAGCTCTTTTGGCCCAATATGTCCTTCAATCTCATAAAATGTTTTGAAAAAGGATAGGTGCCGTTATCCTCGGCAGGTTAGTTATTGAAAGTTATTATAGAAAACAGGGATGTTCGTTTTAACCCCTAAATGTTTTGTATATATGTTTTTTTTTTTACTTAAACAAAATCTATTTTTCTGAGCAATTGTATTAGTTAGTATAAAGTAATATATTTCCCAATTTTATTGAGCGTACAATATACTGTAGCTGTCACACCCTGGTCAAAGTATTTTGTGTTTATCTTTATTTATTTGGTCAGGCCAGGGTGTGGCATGGGTTTTTGTATGTGGTGTGTATGTATGGGGATTGTAGCTAGTGGGGTGTTCTAGCTAAGTCTATGGCTGTCTGAAGTGGTTCTCAATCAGA